>NW_022900941.1:14804155-14854640 GCF_012274545.1 Fukomys damarensis | reverse complement strand
AAGGCCGGCGGCGGCGCGCGTGTTACGTCATGTGGGCGCGACGACCGCCAGCGCGGGGGTGCGGCTCTAGGTTGGTAGAATCGTTGTGTGGATTGTATACGGGGCCTGGACTTTGAGCTGGGAGACTTGGAGGTCCTCAAGAAAGCAGGAGGTGGGAGGAAAGAAAAATCGGGCGTGGGTGACTGAGGAAGAAAGAGAGGCAGGGAAGGTAGCGGAGGGTCCAGACGCTCCACCGTTGAGTGAAAGCTCCTAGTTCCACTTCTTACAAAGTTCATCACGAACTTAGAATATCCCTTTCTCAAGAAGACAAAAGCAGAGTGGCTTAAGAATACTTTTAATTCCCAGAAGCGTCTGTATGTAGAAGGAATCTAAGCTTTTCGAGTTATTTGCTGTGTCTTAGGACAAGTTACACATCTCCCTGCCTCTCGATTTTCTGATCTGAAAAATGGGACTTGATGGTACTTGATCTATCTGGTTTTTTAGTTTAAGCCAGGATCACGTGAGTTTACAGATGTAAAGGGTTTGGATAAACTCATAGTATACGGTAAGAACCCCATTCAAACGTTAGCTTTATTAGTAAGTACAGGGTTTTCCCCCCTTAAATACCTTTACCTCAGAAAAGACTTGGTCAGCATCCTGATTTATATTATTTAGAAAACAAAAGTAAGACTTAAGGATACTGTAATTTAACTGGACTTGTCTGCAACAATTGCATGTTTTTACATCTTAAGCTGTTGATACAATGAGATAAATTTTACTTACCCTTGTCATGATGTAGTGTCTTCTTTTGTTTCACTGAAAAACATACTCCAGTGACTAATCATACCAATGAAAATGTTTATCTTGGAATGATCAGTTTCTAAAAATCTTTTGGCATTGAGCACCTCTAATAAATTACTGAGAAACCTATTGCGCAGAGTAATTACTTCTTAAGGGAAGTTTCATTGTAGATATTAACCAATTACTCCAGCACTAGGTAAGTTTCTGACTTAACTGAAGAAAGGAGTTCCTTACCAGAAGGAGTTCCGTTCTGGGAGAATGTTCATAGTCTGACAACCTGAGTCTTAACACACCTTAGACACAAATATACAATGTGTGTTTCTTAGCGTTTCCTAGCAGTCCCCGCCACATCATCACCACTTTACTTCTTGCCTCTGGACACCCTTGGCTCTGATTAAGTACTGTACTGTTCAGCTGCACAGCTGTGACAGTCTGGCAGACACATGAACTACATCCATGCTTTGCTCACATCTAGGAATGTTCATAATGCAAGGTCTGTTTGTATCTGAAAGTTCACAATTTGAATGTTCCTAAATCAGGGACTTACTGCAGTTTATTATTTTATTAACATTCTTTAGGATGTCAGGCTGGTAATATGTGTAAAGGTTTTTTTATGCTACCTATATGATGTATAGTCTGAAAAAATTATAGCGTTATGAATATCTCTCAGAATGTAAGAACAGAAAAGCTGGATTCTAATTCTTAATCTGACCACAATTTGTTATGTAATCTTGGAGATTATCAACCCTCGATTGTGACTTTAGTTTCTCCATCAATAAATGCTTCCTCATTAAAATAATACAAATAATAGTACTTTGTAACTATACCTTTTAAAGAACAGCACTAATATTCCTGCACTGGATAAAGTAATTCTACGCAAATTAATTTTAAGTAGTCTCAAAAACTAGTTTAAACTACCCATTGACACCCCTCCCCACCCTTGGTTATTTTTTCTTGGCGTGGTTTCTGTGCTGTGGCACCTTCCTGAACGTCTCAGGCATTCTTTACTCCCTGCCCCAGTGTGTTTACTTTGCTCAAGGTTAAATCTTTATACTTGAAAGTTTCTTAGGAAATTGTTTCCTGACCTGTTAACCTCAATTTTTTTTTTCTTTTTTGTCTTTGAGATCAGGGCCTCAATCTCAGGGCCTATGACCGTGGTAGGCAAGTGCTCCACCCCCTGAAAATGTTTCCAGGGTTGGTTTTGAACTTCTAGACTCAAGTGATTCTGCTGCCTTGGCCTCCCAGGTAACTGACTACATGAATGTGTCACTTACCTGATTTTACCTCTATGTTGATAAGTCTTAGAAATATGTATGTTTATATTTCCCCTCCTATCAAATCTCACCACCTGTGTGTATATTTGTGTGTGTATTTGTGTGCATGGCTTGAAAATTCTTAATAGATAAATCTTGCAGGCAGTCTATATGCCCATCAACAGATAAATGGATAAAGAAAATGGGTTTATACACTATAGAGGACTACTGTGTCATAAAGAAGGATAAACGAGTATTTTTAGGAAAATGTATGCACCTTGATACCATAATGTTACATTAAATAAATTGGACACACAAGCTTAAATGCGCATGGATTCTCTTATATGAAAAACCCAAAATAGATATAAAGAGCAAAATATACCGGGATTTAGCTCAGTGGTTCTGCCACCTGCTTTGCAAGCACAAGGACCCTAGTTCGATCCCTGGTACCAAAAAAAACGATAGTTGGAAGTACGGAGATAGATCTTTTGCAAATGAGAAGGGTACAAAGAAATGGGGGGTTGAAGGAGGAATGGGGGAAAGGGAATAAAAGAATTAAGATGCAATATATACATGTACCAACTCCCTATGAGAAATGTAATCATTATGTATGCAAATGTTCCAATAAAAAACTGGAAAAACGTGTGAATAGTGCCATATATGTGGCATCTACAGCAGTGTATATTACATTCACATTTGGCAAGCAGTATTTGTTGAGTGAACTTGAACATTCTTCTGTCTCTTGACCTTTTAATTACACCTCATACTTTTCCCAAATCTCCATTGCTGTTGGTAGGTGTAGCAATTTTCCTTCTTTTGTAGATTTTATATTTTATTTTTATTTACTTTTCATTCTACAAATGAGTCGCTCTTCGTCCTTTAGAAGTCTCTCCACTGTAGTTTTTTATGATTCCTCAGGTATTGTCTCACACCTTCAGAGTAACACCCTAAAATGCTGTCTACATAGTGTTAATTTTCCCAGAAAAGAACATATGCCACAATATGAATACAGCAGCAAAGTCAAGTATACCAGTCTGAGAGACTACAACTTCAAATGTTGGTGAAACTGTAATTATGTCATCCATATTCAAAGTCTTTAATTTGATAGTTGAAACCACCAATAATAATACTGTAAATTCCAAGTATGAAAATAAATGAGAACAAGCAAAGAATATTTAATGTCAGTCTCTGTATCCATGGGTTTCATATTCATGTGTCCAACCAACTACAGATAGAGAAGATTCAAGAAAAAAGATGTATCTGTACTGAACATACAAAGTTTATTTTGGTCTCATTATTCCCTAAACACTACCATGTAGAAACTATTTACTTTGTATTAGGTATCATAAATAATCTAGAGATGGTTTAAAGTATATAGGAGTAGATGCATAGGTGATATGCAGATTTTATATATGGGACTTGAACATCCTCAGATTTTGGCATCTGGGATCCTGGAACCAATCTCCCAGGGATACCAGAGGACAGCTTGCTGTAGCAAAGCAGACAGCTGCTATCACCTGTATTTGATGATGACTTAAAAGCAAACAGGATAGTGCAATGATTCCCTTCCACCCAGATTGGAAGTTGTTGGCATAAATTTGCCTTTTCCCAGTTGATCCTAAGTGAGAAATGGAACCAAATTAAGGAAACTGGCAGTCATCAATCAAGCTTAGGACATTTTGTGTTAATTGCTACAGAGATTGTGGTTGCCTTTCTAAACTGGTCGCTACAGAGATTGTGCAGCGAAGTTCTATTTTTTATATGTGCTCTGGCCATTGTAAGTTCAGTCTCCCACAAGATTCTACTCTCTAGCGTCCTTTTCTCTGCAGTACATACCAGAATGCTAGACACATGCTTGGCTTGATAAGCATTTGTTGATTTCATGTGCTTGTAAGGTAATTAAATGGATTGAGATTCACAAATTTTAAACAAAATATGTAATGTATAAAAAAGACTTCTTTGGAATTTGAACTTTAGTGCATTTTATGGGGTAAATCATATGCTCCAGTAGAATTCATAAACTTGGGAAGTTCTGAAATATCTAAGGTATTCAGGGTTATTTTATGCAATCAAACCTTCATGGAGGTTATGGACAAATTGGACAAGCGAGATAGCAGCCAGGATTTGAATGAAAGTTTCCTACATCATGGGTATAAGCACCTTTTTAACAGTTCAAATTTGATACCCATTCATTCCCATGTTTTTTTAAATTGAGTTTATTGGTACATTTTAGGTATACAGTACAGTTACATTCATCATTGGGATCTTGTACCTTTACATGACAGGTCTTGCTTCTCATTTTTCCCCTTGTCCCTGCCCTCCCTGCACCCCCTCCCCTCCCCATTTACAAATACTTTATTTCCATTTTTTCATTTTCTCATATTTTTTTCTTTTCCCTTATTACCTTTCCCCTACCCTTCCCACTTTCCCTATACCTTTATTCCATGTTTTGTTTTGAGGGCATTAACCAGAGTTCTAAAACATGATCTCTTCCTGTAGATATAGGTTGAGAAGACTTCAGAAAAGATGTAGAATCTGAGTGTGATTTTAAAGATGGGCATATTTTGTAAGGGAAGAAAAGAGTTTTTTCCTGGATAAAAATGTGTGTCCATGAGAAAAAGGTGTATCCAAAGACAAGTTCTAAAACTGGTTTGGCAAAGCACAGGGTATATGTGATGAAGCAACAGAAAAATCAAACAGGTCAGGTGAGTTCTGTGAAGATTGAATCATGCTATGGAAACTAGGTAAAAGAATGTGCACCTCTAATTCACATGTATGTGTGTGTCATGTGTGTTGAGAACCTATGGCCTTTTAGATAAAATAAAAATACCTTTAGGCAAGTACTGTACCACTGAGCTACACCCTCAGCTGGAGAGAAACACTTGGTAAACAGTATTGAGTAGCTGTTTGTTGCAGTGTTGTAATATTGTAGGACCCATGGAGTCTGCCCTCAAGGATATCATGTTATAAACAAAACTGATAATCTAATTAGGGCAGATATTTGCTAAGCTGGAAAATACTGAATCTAAATGCATTTTTTTAAATGTGAAATAGGAAGAAAAGGACTAAAGGTGTAGGAGAAGTGGGAAGCATAAGGGAAAGGAAATAAAGGACAAGAAAAAATATGAGAAAAGGAAAAAATGGAAATAAAGTCTCTGTAAATAGGGGAGGTAGAGGAGGTGAAGGGAGGACAGGGGTATGGGGAAAATTGACAACCAAGATCTGTCGTGTCAGGGTTCAAGATCCCAATGATGAATGTAACTGTACTGTATACTTAAAAAGTACCAAAAACCTCAATAAAAAAAAAGTTTTTGTCTCTCCGTAGCACTCTGTGCTTTGATGGATGCCAAATCAATGCGTGTTTCGAAAATAGTCTCACTTGAATGTCACTTCCTTTCATATCTTACTACAGAAGGCATAATTTGCCAGGAATTGAATAAAAAACTAAAAGACCCATCTCACTGGCTTCTGAGCAATTCAAAATAGCACTGTCTATGCCCGTCTTGTATCTTCAACCAGTTGACCCAGCTCCCTAGTAGACTAGTAGCACTGCCAATGAGAAGCACTGATAATGATAGCTGTGCTCACTTTCCAGCATTCTCTTGACCCCTCAGCTTCTACCTGGCTCACTTAATCCTCTGTGCTCTGATCCAGACACCAGATAGTACTCACATAGTACGACTTTGGCGCTCTTTTTTGCATCAACACCCGAGCTCTTATCTGCTTCTAGTCACTCAGGGAACCACCCAGCCTCAGCAGCTAGTTCCTGGAACCTGACCCCAGACCATGTGGCCCATGTAAAGCCTGGAGAAAATTTGAATAAATAAATAGACTATTGCCATGACACATGACAGGTTGTTATATATCAGTTTTCCTGTTGTCTCCTGCCTTGAGCAGAGGCTGGCAAAACAGAAAAAAACAATAATTAACAATCATATAAATAAAGACAGTCATGGTCTAAGATAAGGTATTGTCTTACCTTATCAATGTAGGAGTGTTCCGGCCCAGTTTTCCTATCAGTACTACACACATGTCCAAGCTATGTCTATGTCAAACACAACTACTTGAAGAATTTATAATTGGCCAGGTAAATAAGACAAGATTCATCATGAAAGCAAAGGCCTGCATTTGGAATATATCGTATTTCACAAAAATAGCATTCCATGAGAACCCAGATTTACATCTGGTGTCCTGGTAAAAAGTCTAACACCCGCATAATTCATCTCCAAGAGAAAAGCCGAGATTCGTTAGGGTTTTGTTAGTGTCTGGTTTCCATGGTCTCGGTCCATGATTTCTGACTCCCACCATCAGCAACTTCAGACTGCCAACATGACATCAGTGAACATGTAGTTGTAAAACAGTGTACAGTAGGACACTATTATAGAATATTTTGATCATGCAGATTCAATAAAGTAAACTCGAGAACCAAGATACTAGTAAATTGTATAATAGTTAAATAATTAGAAAGTAATGAGAGCTTACTATGTTTAACGTTTAATTATAAGTTTATATACAATTTACCTTTTGTTTTGTTTTGTTTTACAGTACCAAGGATTGAATTTGGGACTTTGCACTTGCGAGGCAGGCAGCGGAACTATTGAGCTAAACCCCTGGCCCTAATTTTTAATGAGGGCTGGATGTAACAACCACCTTGAAAAGTTCCTGATAATCTACCTACCAGCTCTCTTGAGTCAGAACAGACAAATTCCAACATAACACTGTAGCATTCTAAGAAGGAACTAATGCCAGGCAACAACAGTCAGACCATTCATACAAGACCTTTCCTCCTTAATCAGCCTCCTTCTTCTACCCTGTCCCTTACCCATACAGGCATCAGACATAGCCTAGTGCGTGTGGAAAAAAAGGGAACAGAACAAGTAAGATGAGAGAAAAAATGCCAGCCAAGTTTCTCTTTCAACTGTAAATTTTTAGGCCCACAATAGGCCTAAGCTGGAAGAAGTGAAACTTAAATTGAATAATTTTTAGGATTTATAAGATCATTAGACTAAAAGGAACTTCTAGTGTCTAAAATAATCCAATAAAGCCAGCTAAATTCCTACTCTTTCATTCTGAGACAGTAAAAGACAACTACAGTGAGTTTACAGAGGAAATAATTGAGAAAAATAACTATTTTCTGTTTGTACCCTACAAAGTCTAGTTCATTCAAGAAACATACACTTCACATAGTCTGGTATAATAAATTTCTCAGAAACTTAGCATTTTAAAATACTATTTCAGAATTGAAGCTGAGTTGGGTGTGGTGGCTCACGCCTGTAATCCCAGCACTCAGGAGGCTGAGGCAGGAGGATCGCTGTGAGTTCGAGACCAGCCTGGGCTACATAGTGAGTTCCATGTCAGTCTCAACTACATAGTGAGACCCTGTCTCAAAAAAGAAAAAAAAAAATTGAAGCTGGGCATGGTGGCACATACCAGCAATCCTAGCACTTGGGAGGCTGAGGCAAGAGGATCACTGTGAGTTCAAGGCTGGCCTGGGCTACATAGTTAAAGGCCCAGCTGGATCACAGACTAATACCCTGACTCAAAAAATAAAAAAACAAAAACAAATAAAAAACCAAAATTGAGGTAGGCTAGGAATTTAGTGCTTAGCATGGCAATTCTGGCTCAGGATTTCTTCAAAATGTTGCTGTCAGAGTATTGCTGTTATCTGAGGGCTTGATGGAGGCAAGGAGGATCCCATTCTGGAAGGGAGATACTTTCTAAGTAAAACATTTGTTTCATTACCACGACCACTCCAGTGGAATCTGCGTGACAATGCCGACCACCTGGCAGAAACCGGATCTGAGGTATCGTCCCCTCGTCCCCTCGGGGTCAAGCCTCCTGGAGGTCCTTGGCATGCACTGCATTAAAAGTCAGCCAAAGAAGGAATCGTTGGTTTCTTCGCCTGCAGCTTGGGGACAATGGGTTCTGTTACAATTTTGATTTATTTTCTATTGATCTCTGTGTGTTTGTGTTTTTTGAAAATGCCTAGTGGTTTTCAAGAAGGAGAAGGATTAGATGTACCCAAAGATATGGAGGATAAGAATGTCACTGTTTGGACACAGCCTTCTCAGTCAAATAATAACTGAACAGAAGGTGCATTTGAGGGGAATATTTCTTTTAAGGAAATAATTCTCAGGAAAATAACATGTAATGTTACAGACGTTACTGATACTTCATCAGAATTACCATATATTGTCAAACATCTGAGAAACAATGAATCAAAGGGGAAAAAATGGCCACTGGCATATTATCAGCTAAGATGGAAAGAAAGCTTAAACTCCTGCTAACTTTTCACAATGTATTCTATAATGATGTATTTGGCAGGCGCCAGCTCAGCAAGCGGGAATAGATGCCTAGAGAGATCAGCTCATTGACTTGCTATAAGGAAATAGAAATCTGTATAAAAGAAGCTCTTTGAAAAATAAATTTTGCAGCAGCATTTGCAAACTTCACCTCGGTGTTGAGTGCTTTTGTCTGACTGTCATCGCCGAACCTGCTCCCACCTTTCAGAGAACCTGTATCTCCTCGTGAAATCCCGTGTTTGCTGCCCTACGGTCGGTAGCATTTCATATTCTCTCAGGTTCATTGAAGAATAGTATCGAAAAAGGAGCTGCGTTCTTTTAAAATCTTGTAGGAAACTGAAGAGGAAGCAACCCAAATGTGCATTAATGAGTAAATTGATAAACAAATTGTGGCATGTGTATGAAATATTATTCAGGAATATTTTACAAAGGAGTGAAATCATATATGTGAAATAATGAAATAATGTGGATGCACTCTGAAAGTATGCTGAGCTGAAGAAGCCAGGCAGAAGAGGTCCTATGTTATATAACCCTATTTACATGAAATATCCAAGAATACATAAAGGTGAGGTGGCAGCTGCTCAGTGGGTGTGCAGTTTCCTTCTGGACTGATGACAGTGCGCCAGGAACCAAATGGAAGCGGTCGTTGTACAACATTGTAAATGTGCTAAATGTCACTTAAGTGTACTATTTTGAAATGGCCCAGTTTATGTTTTGTGAATTTAGCCTTTAGTTTTTAAAATACAATTAGTTGTTTTTAAAAAAGAGAGATGCTTGTGCGTTAGCACAAGTGAGGTGTATCCAGGGATTACAAAAATAAAGGGGAACAGGAGCTCTTTCAAAGGATAAGATTTTGTAGGTATGCAGGTGGAAGTACAGTCACAGAAACTAGACTTAGAGCTCTAATTACTTTTGGTTTGGGGTTTTTTTGTTGTTGTTGTTATGTTTGGTTTGAGACAGAATCTTGCTATGTAGCTCAAGGTGATCTTGAGCTCACTATGTAGCTCAGGCTGTCCTTGAACTTGTAGCAATCCTCCTGGCTCAGCCCCCCAAGTGCTGGTATTACAGTAACTACTATTATGAACTTTATGAATTATACCCGTTTGAAAGCCAAAGTAACTTCAAGTGATGAGTAAGACACCTTAATAGTGTCTTTAGTATGAGCTTCTTTGTAATGCATGTCACAGAAATTATATTTCTCCAGGCCCCACTGGACTTGTGAGAGGTGTTTGTCAGGTAGAGGCTAGCTTGTGATTTAGAGTCATACACGAATCCCTCACCCCTTTGGTAAAACTAACTAGCTCATTAAAAGACTCAACCTACTAATACTAGAAATCTGAAGGGGAAAAAGCAGAATTTTTTACTTGATGACTTTGCAAACAACTGAGTTTATTTCTAATCAGCTAACAGTTCTCCATGTAGCTTCTGTTATTGTTTATATCTAGATGTCCTCCCAAGTTATGCATTCACAGGTGGGGCTTTGGATGAGATTGGAACATGGGGATGTGATAGTCATCAGTGGGTTAGTTCTTTTTTTTTTTTTTTTTTTTTTTTTTTAAGTTTAGACTGCTCTGGAACTCACTATGTAGCCCAGGCTAGTCTCAAACTCACAGCAATCCTCCTGCCTCAGCCTCCCAAGTGCTGGGATTACAGGCGTGTGCCACAATGCCCGGCATCAGTGGGTTAGTTCTGATCAGAAGAAGTGGTCATTAGGACGGGGCTCGGAAGGGTCCATCTCCCTCCCTCCTTCCTGGATCTCTCTACTTCGAGCTGCCATATACCATGCACTCTTTCTTCTCTACTATTCCCCTCTGCCACGCTGCTGTGCCTGGAAGCCAGCTATGGACTGAAACCATTACAAACTGAGCCAAAATAAACTTCCTCTCCTTCCTTAAATTGTGGGTGTTGGATATTGTGTCTCAGCAACAAGAAAGCAACTAAGACACCTGACCGCTGACTCACCTGATTTAGCCTCAAGAGTGTGAGTACTGGAAACAAGTATCTCACCTTTCCACTTCACCCACAACCATGTAAGAATGCTTTGTAGGAAGTGATTCTCTGGAAGGGAGCTTGCTTCTGTGGCCAGTTATAGCACCTAAGAAATCCTAAGATGACTTGTGGAACTTTTCTTCAGGTAAGCCTTCAAGGATTTGATTTTTTTTCCTCCATAGCTCATAAAAAGTATCAAGCTCATGTATGATGTTATCATTTTAAATTATAGTATCTGTATATTACAAATATTTATTAGAAATTATTGCAGTATGGACGTGTACGGGTGGATGTGTGAGAGTAATGCAGGTGAAGAATACAACAGGTAGGTTTAGGAAAGAAGGCTAGGTGGCTAAAGTGTTGGTGGGCAAAGGGAGTTAAGAGAGGGACTGTAGAAGTAGGTACCAACAACATATACATGTAGTTGTGAGGGTCTGGGGGAAAAGTCTATATTTCATTGTTAGTGCAGTGGTATGACATTTATAGGTCTTGAGCAAGTAAATGGTATATTCTATATAATTTCTTAAAAATTACTCTGGCTGAAGTATGAAGAATGAATAGAAGCATAGGTAAAGATGAGAAAGAGAAATCTGAAAGTTGTTGTAGAAGTCAGGAGACTGATGGTGATGTCTTGGACCTGGTATACAGTAAGCGGAATGCAGAGAAATGGACAGGTTGAGATAGATCTTGAAAATGGTGCTTGCTGATGAACTGGAAGTGATACTGACACGAAGAGTGTTAAATATAGTCCCTGCTGTTGCATATCTTTAGTGCTGAACAGTGTACTGGAACATGCACATTTAATAACTAAAACTGGTTAAGACCTACAAATATAGAAAAACAAACCATAAATACAGAAGTGTCATCAAAATCTACTGTTTTTCATAATAACCGTTAAGCATATTAAAGATTAAACTAAAGCCAACACGGACCAGGGATTTAGCTCAGTGGCACAGTACCTGCCTTGCAAGTGCAAGGTCCTGAGTTCGAGCTTCAGTACTGCAAAATGAACAAATAAAACTAAAGACAGCTCCTCCAGTTTAGGGGCAGAGAATAACAGAGTAAGAGTAATAGGGTGGCTACTCCTATTACTATTTCTAGACTTCTAGGAGTCTAGAAAAATAGGATATACTTACGCAAAAGTTGCCTTGCAAGTTAGGAGACTATAAATCCTGTTGAAAATATCCTTAATTTGCCCGCTAAAGATTACATTACTTTTTCTCTGTTTCATTTTTTTAAGTAGTGAATTATTATGTGTGTGGATGTTAGTATATTGTTAATCTACATTTTAAAAAGTAAACCTTGCAAAATCTAAAGCAATTAAAGTGCTGCTTCTCCATCCAAAGTCCTCTTTATTGTACTTTCAAGGTATCTCAGCTATAGTTCCATTATGATATAAAGTTAGTACTTTCAAAATTAGGAAATTATGAGTGGTGTGAAGACTGCATAGCAAAAGTTCTTAGAAAGTTCTCATCTTAGCGTGACCTTAACTTCAGCTGCCAAGAGTTTGCCTCATTAATGGATTCTGGGAGCAGCTTTATCCATGAACTAGTATGATTTTTGAGATCATAAATTGTAAGATAAGGACAGGAATAAGGATAAGAAGTAGAAAATTTGAGTCAGGTGTGGTGGCGCACGCCTGTAATCCCAGCACTCTCAGGCTGAGGCAGGAGGATCACTGTGAGTTCGAGACCAGCCTGGGCTACATAGTGAGTTCCAGGTCAGTCTCAGCTACATAGTGAGACTCTGTCTCAAAAAAAAAAAAAAAAAAAAAAAAAAAAAAAAAAAAGTAGAAAATTTTTAAAAATGTGATTACAGTAGACTACATTTAGTATTAACATGTTGGCAAATGTTATAATATCTTTAGATCAGGTTTAGTTTCTGGTTTGTTGGGTTTTTTTGTTCTGTTTTCTTTTTGTTTTTTTGTATGGGGAATTGAACTCATGACCTGGCACTTGCAAGGCAGGTGTGGTGCCACTCAGCTAAATCTCTGGCCTGAGCAGATTTAGTTTTACAGAAAAATTGAGAAAACCCAGAGTTCTCACATACCCCTTATCCTTCATACATGCAGCATTATCATACCCCATACCAACATTCTGCACTAGGTTAAGATAGATTTTTAAATGTGATTTCACACACACACACACACACACACACGCATATCAATGAATGAAAATACTTTACTCATAGATTCACTCAACAGTAAATTAAATCCTCCCTGGAGAGCTTACCTGCTGGGAATCCTTAGTTAACATGAAGTATTTGAGTTCAAAATAAACATTTCAAAACTGCAAAGAGAAACAGGTCAGCCAAATCAGAAAAATACATAATGATTAGAAGCTGTTCTTGCTTATTGTAATGTTTTCAGATTCTAGTACAATGATTCTCAACCCAGGAGATGCCATAGAATCACATGGGAGGTTTTAAAGCTTTTGGAGACCAGGTTGCGTCCTCTACTCAGTATCTTAAAACAATAGTTGGAGGCTGATTCTGATCCTACAGTGTTCTTCCTTCCCTCTTTCCCTCTCTCCTTCCTTCCTTTCTTTCTTTCTCTCTTTAAATTCCTTCAGCACTTACAGATCAGTTCATAATTGTTTACCTTGAATCTATACCCTAGTTATTTCATGAATGAAGATGTCTTTTCAAGAAGTGAAACAATAGGAAATTACACCTCTACTTTTTGTCTCTTTCTGGCTTCATATAATGCTATTAATGCATACTAAATACTTGGTTCTTAGTGACTTAAATAAGGCAATGAAAGACCTCACCTTAACCTAGAAGCTCATAAGGACACAGAGATAAGAAGAGAGGGGAATCATGAAATGGGTCATAGGATGACCATTAAAAACAATGCAATGGATCAGAAGAAAATATACTATAATGAATATTACAGCCTCCACCAAAAATAATAAAATAGAATAAAGCAAACAATTGTGTAGAATGAACACAAATTCAATGAAGATTCAGACTGCAAAAATCAACATATGAAAAACTGTATGTTTCCACACACAACTAACTCTAAAAAGGATATCAAGAAAGCAATTCCATTTATAATAGCTATAAAAAATGCCTAAGCATATATCTAACCACATTGGTAAAAGACCTGTACATAACAAAACACAAATAAATGGAAAGCACTTAATATTCATGGATTGGGAAAATTAAGATCTTTAAAATATCCATAACATCCAAATAATATATAGATTTAATGTAATTACTATCAAAATTTAAGTGTAATTTTTCATAGAAAAGAAAAACAATCATAAAATTTATGTGGAACCACAAAAGACCCAAGTAGCCAGGGAAATTTTGAGCAAAAACAACAAAGCTAGGGGCCAGGGCTTTAGCTCAGTGGTTCTGCCACCTGCCTCATAACCACAAGGTTCCAAGTTCAATCCCCAGTACAAAAACAAAAAAAAATGTAATGATTTTGGGCCAGGGATTTAGCTCAGTGGTTCTGCCACCTGCTTTGTAAGCACAAGGGCCTGAGTTTGATCCCTGGTACCAAAAATAAATAAATAAAAATAAAGCTAGAAATATCATATTACTTTAACTTAAATTATACTATAAAGATACAGTAATAAAAGCAGTATATTCTTGAAAATTACTGGGCACAAATTTTAAATATTTTCACCACATACAGGTACATGGAGTAATGGATGTTAATTAAGTCATTCCACATTTTTTACAAATTTCAAAACGTACACGATAAATATATGCAATTTTGGTTGTCAATAAAAATAAACAAAATATAAAGAAAGAATATTACAAGAAGAATTCATAGAATTTGAATGAACCATGCATTAGGTGGTAATATAAAATCAAATTTAAATTTACTGAATTTGATTAAGTTCTGGGGTTACAGAAGAAAATATCCTGGCTCACAAAGGATACATCAGGAAAGAGAAAAAGCCATGATATCTGCAACTTCCTCTTTAGTTGTTTAAAAGCACTGACAATAGCAATAATAAAATAGATAGGTAGATGATAGATATAAATATAAAGATATAGTGACAGGACAAATATGGCAGAATGCTAGCTAACAAGTAGAGAATCTAAAGGAAGCATATGTGCAAGTTCATTGTACTATTCTTGGAAGTTGTTCTAGAAGTTTAAATTTTCAAAACAAAAGCTTTCAGAATGACATACTGCAAATGTTTTTAACATTTTAATAATTTTATTAGTATATGATTTCAGTACCTGCAATTATAGTCATCCTGGGGTGTGAGTACATGTACTTACTACAGTGTGTTCCTTTTTTAAAAATCCCCTTCCCCTTCTCTACCTCCCTCCTCCTCCTCTAATTCTCCTACCTGATTTTTATCCTTGTTGATTTTATTAAATTTAGCTGATATTATAGAATATGTTTATACTCACTGAGTTTATTACATTCCTCTATATAGCTTATCTTTATACTACTTATTTTCTCTTCCCCTTTTCCTCATCTTATGCCCCTGTTCCCCTCCCTATTGCAAGAGATCCATCCCCGTGCCCTTGCATCTATACTTTATTATTCTATTTGTTTGTACCTTGCCTCATTCAAATGAAAGATACCATATAGTATTTAAGCTTGTGTGTCTGCTTTATTTCACTCAATATATTTTCTAATTGCATCCATTTTCCTACAAATATCTCAAGTTTGTCATTCTTTATGACTAACATTCTATTACATATAGATACCCCATGTTCTTTTCTTTTTTGGTACCAGGGATTGAATTTGGGTCCTTGCACTTGCGAGGAAGGCAGCAAAACCACTGAGCTAAATCCTTGGCCCAGTAATACATTTCTTTTTTTAAAATTAAATTTTATTGGTACATTTTAGAATTCTACATTTCTTTATCCAGTGATCTGTTGATGGGTATATAGTCTGCTTCCCGGATTTAGCTATTACTACTTGGGCAGCTATAATCATTGGTATGTAAGTATCACTTAGTGTGATGTCTTCAGCACTTTGGGGAAGATACTTGAAAAACAAATAGGTAGGTCAGATGGACTTTCTAATTTTAGTTCTTTGAGGAATCTTCATACTGATTTCCATAATAGTTGTACTAGTTTACATTCCCAGCAACAATGAAAGAGGGTTCCTTTTTTACCACAGCCACCTCAGCATTTGTTATTTTTCTATTTCTTGATGATTGCCATTCTTTCCAGAGTAAGATGGAAACTCAGGGTTGTCTTTTGTTTTTTTTTTTGGTACCGGGAATCAAACCCTGGGCCTAACACTTGCCAGGCAGGCGCTGCACCACTGAGCCACATCCCCAGACCAACTTAGGGTCATTTTAATTTGCAATTCTCTAATGGCTATAGATGTTGAGCAGTTCTTCACATATTTGTTGGCCATTTGTATTTCTTTGTGAAGTCTCTGTTCATTTCTCTTGCCCATTTAATGATTGGGATTTTAATTTTTAGTTCGTTTAATTTTTTTTTTAGCTCTTTGTATATTTTAGATATTAGTCCTCCTTCCGAGGAGTAGCTGACAAAATTTTTTCCCATTCTGTAGGTTACCTCTTCACTCTTCTAATAGATTCTTTTGCTGTATAAGCTTTTAAATCTGATATAATCCCTTTTTTTATTCTTGCTGTTATTTATTATGGAAGAAAGGTTCTGTTTAGAAAACCCTTTCCCACACATATGACTTCAAGTATTTTACCTATTTTAACTTCTAGTAGGTTTAATGTTTCTTTTTTATTTTATTGTTTTTCCTCATTCAGTTTATTGGTACATTTTAGGTATACAGTACAGTTACATTCATTATTGGGATCTTGTACTTTTACATGACAGATCTTGTTGTCAATTTTTCCCCTTGCCCCTGCCCTCCCTTCACCCCTCCTCCCCTCCCCCTTTACAAACACTTCATTTCCATTTTTTTCATTTTCTCTTATTTTTTCTTTTCCCTTATTAGCTTTCCCATAACCTTCCCACTTTCTCTACACCTTTAGCCCCTTTCTATTTCACATCGTCCATTATATCATTAGGATCTTATGTACTATCATAGTTTATTCACACCAGAGAAACTATTCAGTATTTACACATGTGTGACTTATTTATTTCACTTAGGAGTATATCTTTAATATATATCCATTTTCCTATGAATGAATCTAATTTCTCACTCTTTTTGGCTGATTAATATTCCATTTTATAGAAAAACCACATCCTATCCGAGTGTGGTGGCTCACGCCTGTAATCCCAGCACTCAGAAGGCTGAAGCAGGAGGATCATTGTGAGTTCGAGACCAGCCTGGGCTAACATAGTGAGTTCCAGGGAAGTCTCAACTACATAGTGAGAGCCTGACTCAAAAAAAGAAAAAGAAAAGAAAAGAAAAAAAGAAAAACCACATCTTCTTTATCCGGTTTCCAACTGATGGGCAAATAGTCTGTTTCCAAGTTTTAGCTATTACAAACTGTGCTGCTATAAACATAGGTGCGCATATATCACTGTGATATGATTCCTCTAATTCTTTTGGAAAGATACCCAGCAGAGGCATGGCTAGGTCAAATGCAACCTCTAGTCCCAGCTCTTTGAGGTATCTTCAGATTGATTTCCATAGTGGTTGCACCAGTCTGCACTCCCACAAATGGAGAAGGGTTCCTTTCTCCCCATAGCCCCACCAACATTTGTCTTTATATTTAGGGGTGGGCTGATTTTTTGAGTTCTTTATATATTCTAGATAATAGTCCTTTGTCTGAGGAGCAGCTGGTAAAATTTTTTACCAACATTGTAGGCTGTCTCTTAGTTCTGTTGATGGTTTCTTTTGCAGTGCAGAAGCTTTTTAATAAGATGAGATCTCAGCTGTTGATTCTTTCTGCTAGTTCCTGTGCTACTGAGGATTTGTTCATAAAATCTTTTCCTATGCCAATGTCTTCAAAAGTTCTGCCTAACTTATCTTCCAGCAAGTTTAGTGTTTCTGTTTTAATATTTAGATCTTTAATCCATTTGGACTGAAAACTACAGCACTCTGAAAATAGAGATCCAAGAGGATATAAGAAAATGGAAAGATAGCCCCTGCTCCTGGGTAGGAAGAATCAACATAGTGAAAATGGCCATACTACCAAAACTACCATATAGATTCAATGCAATGCCAATTGAAATTCCAACACTATATTTCACAGAACTAGACAAAAGAATCCAAAAATTCATTTGGAACCTCAAGAGAGTGAGAATAGCAAAAGCCATCCTAGGCAACAGAGACATGGGAGCGAGTATAAAAATTCCCAATTTGAAACTATACTACAAAGCCACTGTGATAAAAACAGCATGATACTGGCAAAGAAACCAATATGAGGATCAGTGGAACAGATTGGATGACACAAAAACAAATCCAGATGTACTCAGCTAACCCATCTTTGACAAAGGAGCTGACCATCCTCAGTGGAGGAAAGAGAGCCTCTTTAATAAATGGTGTTGGAAAAACTGGATCTCAACCTGCCAAAGATTAAAACTAGACCCTTATCTTTCACCATGCACTAAATTAATGTTTCTTTTTTAATGTTTAGATCTTTGAGCCATTGAGATTTTAATTTAGAATATGGTGAGAGATAAGGGTCCAGCTTCACTTCTGGTAGGCCTACCCTTTGGCCCAGTGAGGCAGAAAAGCCCACCCACATAGGCACCAACACAAGGGTGTCTGGGTCCCCCTACCCACTACCCACCCTGCGAACAAGAGATAGAGGCCCTCTCTGAGGGTCCTAGATAAAAATTGAAGCCCACTGAAAAAGTGAAGAAAATCTCTGTGATAAAGGCACATCACAACACCATACTTGGTAAGTCAGAGGGACCAGCACCTCACATTGGAACTGGGTCTAACTTCAGGGGAAAGATGGCTGGACCTGCAGTAGAACCTTGCAGAGTTCAACCCAGCAGGAGGTCAGAGATCTCAACTTGGGCCTTGCAGCCATAAATCAGCCTGAACCTCAAGGGACAGTTGCTGGCTTGCTGAGACTAATTAACTTAGATCTGTGCACTCTTGCCCATGCTGTCTATTGTGTCAACAAAGGCATATCCTGAAGAAGGACCTCTCTTTCTATTTGTATTTTTTATTTTCAAAGTAATATTTTCCTCTTTAATCATTAAAATTTTTTTACCTTTTTCTTTTCGTTTTTTGCCTTTTTTAATCTTACTTTTCCTTTCTTTCTCTCTCTCTCGTTCCCACTCTCTCTCTCACCTTCATCTTCATTTCTTTCCCTTTTTGTTCCTATTCCTATCCTAATTTGAATTTATTTTCTTTGTTTTCCTTTTCTTTTTCCTTCTCTCAATTGCCATTAGTTTTAAAAGAAAGTGATTACAGTCTCTAGCTTTCCCATTACTGTTAGTTTGCTCTGTTCTTGGGTATGTTTTGTTCTGTCTTCTCTTCTCTTCAATAGCTCCCTAGAGTTTGTGTAATCTTCCTGTGTCCTCTGGCTTCACTTCTAACCTTTCTCTATCCTATCTATCCCTCCCTCCCAAAATCCTTCTAAATCCCCATCCTGAAGGGTAAAGTTGATATATTGAAGAGTTTATTCACTATAAACATATTTTGGGCTTGTCTTTGATTTTGATTTAATTCACACAGTTAAAGGTGCTAGATTAATAACTACCACAAATCATCATTTTCTAAGCTGTGCTTGATGCTGCTGTGTTGCTGATTGTATCATTTGGGCTAAGGTGTTGTGATTGATCTAATCAGTTGTTCTTCCTGGTATAATGAAATTGATATTGCCTCAGAGTCATTAAAGACTCAAAACCTAAAGGCCAGCTATATCTAGAAGACTGAAGTATTAGCCCAGGAATTAAACCAAGGACAGTACCAACAACAAAAATAGAAATGCGAAGACATTTAAACAAGGTGCAAACACAGACTTTCACCTCACCAAAGGTAAACTCTGAGGGAAATGACATGGAAAAGTCTGACAGTAAACCATATGGACAGGATAGCACAGGCAGTAACAAAACAGATAAATGAGGTTCTAGAAAAATCCAAAATAATTTTCCAGATAACCTCAGAGATGGTGAGAATGAAAGACATGATTAGAGACTCTAGAACAGAAACAGATTTTTTAAAAAAATAGATTAGTTCAGGACCATGATGGAAACCATGAATGCCCAGCACAGGAAAGAAATGGAAACCTTGAATGCCCTACATAGGAAGGAAATGAAACCCATGAAACAGATTCAAACAAATATCCAGGAGATTAAAAACTATATAAAGCATTCACAGCAGAATGAGAGATACAGAACATAGGATTGTGGTGAGTGACCATGAAAAAAGAAAAATAATGTAAGACTGATAGGAATCCGGGAAATAGCAGGAAAAAGTACAAATGACAAAAAAAAAAAAATGTTTACATGATTCATGACAGAAAGCTTCCCAAACAGAGGGGAAGAATTTGACAAGTGATAAGTGAGGCATATAGGACTCCAAATAGCCATGTTCAAAAAACAAAAACAAAAAAAACTATACCTAGACATGTAATAATTAAGATCCCACAGGACCGGAGATTTAGCTCAGTGGTTCCACTGCTCACCTCGCAAGCACAAGATCCTGAGTTTGATCCCTGGTACCAAAAAACAAAATAAAACAAAAAAATCTGAGAAACCCAATGGAAGAACAAAGTACTACAACCAGTCAGAGAAAAGAAACAAATCACATGCAAAGGAAAGTCCATCAGAATCACAGCAGACTTTTCAACATAAACTCTCAGGTCAAGGAGAGCCTGCAGTGAGGTATTTCAAGTCCTAAAAGAAAACAACCTCCAACATAGACTGATGTATACTGCAAAATTATCTTTCAAAATTGATGGGAAAATAAGATACTTCCACAACAAAGAATACCTAAGAAATTTCATGAACACCAAATTGGCACTCCAAACACTTCTAAACAATATCATGGAAATAGAAAATAAGCCCTCAACCCCATAAGGGCCAACAGAGCAAATATACCAGGCAAGGCAAGAAATTAAAGGGAGAGAAGGAAAAGTAAAAAATAAAAGAACCAACAACAGGAAAATAACATGACAATGAAAAGTCAATACAGGGCCAGGGGTTTGGCTCAGTGGTTCTGCCACCTGCCTCATAAGTGTAAGGGCCCAAGTTCAATCCCTAGTACCAAAAAAAAAAAAAAAAAAAAAAAAAGGTAATACATAACAGTTATGAGTTATGAGCATTAATGTTAATGGCCTCAATTCACCAATCAAAAGAAATAGTCTGGCGAAATGGATTAAGAAGTAAAATCCAGCAATATGCTTTATACAAGAAACACACTTAATCCAAAAAGAAATTCATAGACAGAATAGAAGGAAGGAAAACAGGTCTCCATGCAACAGGAACCTGGAAAAAAGTGGAGTAGCTATCATATTTGAGACAGAGTAGATTTCAAGTCAAAACTAATTAAGAGAGACAAAGAAGGCCATACACCCTTATAAAGGGAACAACAAAAGAGGAAGAAATGATAATCATAAATATGTATAGACCAAACACTAATGCCCCCAAATATACAAAACAAATATTGATGGATATGAAAAATGAAATAGCACTAATACAATTGTACTGAGGGATCTCAATACTCCACTGACACAAACAGACAGATCATCTAGACAATCAAAAATGAAATATCAGAACTGAAACAAGTCTTAGAAAAAATGGACTTAGTAGATGTCTACAGAGTGTTCCACCCCACAAAGTCAGAATATACATTCTTTTCAGCTGCACACAAGTCATTCTCCAATGTAGAACACATATGAGATCACAGAAAATGCTTAAGCAAATACAAAGGATTTTAAGTTATCCCCTATACATTGTCAGACCATAGTGCAATTAAACTGGAGATCAATAGCATAAGAAACCAAAAGAATGTCACAAAAACATGGAAATTAAATAACACCCTGCTCAACAACCATTGGGTCATGGAGGAAATTAAAGAAGACATTAGACAGTTTCTACAATTAAATGATAATGCCACTACAACATACAGGAATCTATAGGACACAGTGAAAGCAGTTCTATGAGGGAAATTCATAGCAGTAAATACCCATACTAGGAAAGCAGAGCAAGCTCAAATAAACAACCTAATGATGAATCTTAAGCTCCTAGAAAAAGAAGAGCAAGATAGCCTGGTGTGGTGGCGCATGCCTGTAATCCCAGCACTCAGGAGGCTGAGGTACGAGGATAGCTGTGAGTTTGAGACCAGCCTGGGCTACATAGTGAGTTCCAGGTCAGTCTCAACTACATAGTGAGACCCTATCTCAAAAAAGAGATTGTCTATTTTATTTAGAATCAGCATTTCACATTAATTGATTTCAGTGAGTTGTACAGTCATTGTCATTAATTTCCAGAAATGTTTTAATTTCTTCTTTGATTTCTCCTGAGACTCATTTGTTGTTTAGGAGTATGTTATTAATTTTCCAGGAGATTTTTCTATTTCCAAAATTTCTTGTCATTGGTCTCTGTTTTCATTACATAGTGGTCTGACAGTATGCATGGGGTGTTTTCAATTCTTTTATATTTACTAAAGGAGACTTTGCAGATTAGCATCTGACCTATTTTGGAAGAAATACAATGTGGTATGGAAAATAATGCACAATATTCATGAATGCTTTTGTTTGGGAACAATCTGTGCATATATGTTTATCAATGTTATCTCTTCTTGTTGGCTTGTTCCTTTAATTAGTATGTAGTAACTTGCTTTGTCTCTTTTTGTTTTAGTTTGAAGTTTACCATGTCTGATATTAGAATTGCTCCCCCTGCTTGTTTTGGGGATCCTGGTGCATGAAATATTGTTTTTGAGCCTTTAATTTTTTTGTCTATGTATATCTTTTTTGGATTAGATAAGTTTCTTGAATGCAACAAACCATTGGATGATGTTTTTTGATCCAGTCTGTCAGTCTGTGTCTTGTGATTGGAGAGCTGAGACCCTTAATGTTGAGAGACACTACTGAGATGTGTTGATTATTTACTATCATTGCCTTCTGTATTTATTGGTGTATCATTTGTTTTTCTTTTCCCTACATTACTTTTTGCTCTTTATGCATTGACCTTACTCTGTGTTTTTAGCTGTCTCAGTTTCATTATTTCTGTCAAGAATATTCTTAAATATTTTCTCTAGATCTGGTTTAGCACTTGTGTAACTTTTGAGCTGGTATTTTTCATGGAAATACCTTATCTCTCCAACTATTTTGAAGGATAGCTTTGCTGGATAAGTTAATCTGGGTTGGAAGTTACTCTTTACTTGAAATAATTCGCTCCAAGCTCTTCTGGCCTTTAGGATTTGCCTTGGGAAGTCTGCTGTGAATTTTATTGGTTTACATTTATATATTTTTTTTTTCTCAGACTGTTTTTAAAATTCTTTTTTTATACTTAATATCTGGTAATTTAATAAGAATATGCCTTGGTGAGCTTCTTTTTTCATTGTATTTTTTGGTGTTCACTTGTATTTTAAACTCTATTTGGGGAATTTTCTTTTATGATTTCTATAAAATGCTACTAAATCCATCTGTGTTATCTTATAGTTTTTCTCAGACTCCAATTAGTTTGTTGTTATCTAGTAGCTGCTGGATAGTCTTCTCTTGTTCTCTTATTTTCCTTTTGGCCTCTTTAAGCTCTTCATCATAATTCACTATTTCATTCTCAATATTAGAGAATATTTTATCAGAGGATATTTCATCCTCAATATCTTCACATTAGTCATTTTTGCAATGCATGAATTCCATATTGTTTCTCATTTTAGGTATTTCTGTCTGACATTTTTGTGAGGATTCCATATTCTTGTTGAATCTGCTGTTCAATTATGAACATTTTTGGTTAACTCTTCCAGTTTTTTACATATTTTCCCAAAATTCACTGTGGGCTTATTGAGTAAAATTGGTGTGAATTTCCGGTTCATTTCCTTTTTGAACTGATCTATTTTCTCCACTCCTTCTATAAACTTTTCACAGAGCTCCACTACCTGGTATTTGCTTCCCTTTCTCTTTGCATTTCCTTTCTCTGTCTTGGGAGAGTGGGGAAAACTTAGGGAGCTTTGTCCGTGGCCTTGCTTCTCCAGGCTTCTATGTGTATATGTTTGGGGTTTTGCTTTTGTTTTTGTTTTGTATATATGCTCTCCTCTTTTTTTCCCCTCCTTTTTGAGGGAGTATTGCAGGTTGAGAACTAGAAGAAAGAGGACAGTTTAGGTTTATATGGAGATTTTTAGTAGGATGTGGCCTCTCATGAATAATTTCAGTTGGGTATGTCCGGTGCTAGTATTTACTCTTTTTATTTACTCCAAGTGATTTGGACTCTATCCTTATGTTTGGATGAAATAATTATTTCTGGTTATAACATCAACAGATTCAATCATGATACATATATGATAGTTGTTGTGGTTACACTTTCCTCCTTTGTCTAACCTCTATGTACACTATGAGTGCTTATTATTTGTCATTGTTCTTCAACGAAGTAAATGAAGTGGAGGGAGGAAAATAGAAGGTTGTTGAATGAGGAGTGTAAGATGATGTTTGAAGAGAGGTAAAAGCAATGTTTGAAGGAGGGGATGTGATAGATGAGAAGAAAAGTTTGCTGTGGGTTCTCATTTGGAATATTTTTAGTTGAGTTGAAGTCTTAGTATTGAGAATTTTCAGAGGCTATTTGTGGGCGAAATGATGAGATATGGGAAGAAAGATGTTTACTTTGTGTTTGAGGAAAGCTATAGATTGTCAAAACCGGTGGATAGGAAGGATAATGGGCTGGGTAAGATATTGAAGAGCCGAGGGCTTAGGATGGGGAGGATTGAGGATTAATGTTAGAGAAGATAGGATTGACTGTGGGAGAGCTAAATGTTGGGAATTTAAAACTTGGGAGGAGTAATTTATGTATTTGGAAAAAGGATAAAGGAATATGGTCATAGTATTGCTTTGAGTATTTGAGGTGAAGAAACTACATAGGGAGCTGAGATGAGGGAGAGAGCCTAGACACCTATTAAATCAGAGCCAATGGAAGAAACAATACACAAAAGTAAAACCTAATAAACTTAGAAAACCATAAAAGAACATAATATAACCCCATGTTACTAAATAAATAAAGAAACAAAAAACTCAGCCTATAAGATATCCAATGAAAACACAGATTAAATATTCCAACAAGACAGTGGATATGTGACTCACATGTGGCTTTTTTGCCAGATCCTGAGAGCTCACACCCCAATAACTCCTCTGATCCTTCCACTGAATACTGATGCTAATTCAGACTCAGGGCTTCTTTCTGCCAGGTTGCAGGCATTTTTGAGAGTCTGATCCATTCTGAGTTCTTAGATTAGAAACTCTTAATGTCCCTTTCCCTGTGTGTGCTGGTGGAATCAGCAGACAGATTCATTGGCACAAAATTATTCACTAATTCAGGAGTATTCCTATGTAATCAAATCAACTACAATAGTAACAAGGTACTCAATTACAGCAGTATCTATCAGTGCAAGTGGAGAACATGCCATGAGACCCAATTTCAGATCTCCACTTAGCCTAGAGAAGAAATCCACATTATAGTGCAAACATCGTAACAGCCTAACTATTGACCCACAGCTAATATACACTGAATTTTATACCTCCTCTAATGGTTGAAAAGAGCACTCAATGGTAATTTATAGAATCAGTTACTAGAATTATTAGAATCAGAGGGGTGGAGACCAGGTAATGACATAGGAGGAGAAAGAAAAGAAAAAAATGTTTTTTTAAAGTCTTCTGCTATGTGGTATAGGAAGGAGAAAAAAGGAGGGGGACAAAGGATCCTAATGGTGGTAGAGGTATGTTATACATTTAAACAAGGACAACAGGGAGGACTGGTAAAATTGGTAGTGAGAAAGGATTCTATGACTAATATAAATTTTAGAGAAAAAGTTGAGAAGACAAATGAAAAGGGCGTGAAGAAAGAAAAGGAAAACAGAGAAAGGATAGGAAATGGGAGAAATAGTCAAGCAAAAGTATATGGATAAAGGTAGAAGGAATAAAAAAGGACAAGGGAAATCTTACTTTCTATAAACTATATTGAAAGAAAAAGACGTGGTTGTGCACACCTGTAATCCCAACACTTGGAGGGTGAGGCAGGAGGATTGCTATGAGTTCGAGACCAGCCTAGACTACATAGTGAGTTCCAGGACAGTCTGAACTACATAGTGAGACCCTGCCTCAAAAAGCCAAAAAAAGAAAAGAAAAAGAAAGAAAAAGAAAAAGGCAAGAGGAAGAGAAACACACACACACACACACACACACACACACACACACACACACACACACACACATTTTCTCAAAAGAAAAAAGGGGAATAATAAAGATGGGGAAGAGAAAAAGGGGAAGGAAGGAAGGAAGGAAGGAAATGTTCTACTGTTTTGGACCTCTGGCTCTTCTTTTCACCCCAGAAATAAGGAGCAGAGCTCAAACCAAGGCAAGTCTGCTCATGCTGGAAGTCTAAAGTGCTAGTCTGTACCAGAATGGTGTTGGATGCAGGTATCTGCAAACAGTGAGGACAGGGCACAGATGTGACCTTCCAGTCCTGTGTAACTCAAGCTGAACTAGGCCTCTGACCACAGGAGCCAGGTGTTTGACCACCAGCTCCAGCCGCTCAGTAAAACTCCCCTACCCTGCTCTTCAACAATGACTATCTCCTGCCGCTGTCCTTCCTTCATCCACTCTGGGACCTGGGCTGTGTGCAGTGTGGCTTAAAAAGCCACGGGACTGCTGAGATACAGGTCCAAACACTGAGCCCCTCACGGCAGTGGTACCCTCACCATCTCTCATTCTGCAACTGTGGTGGCAGGTGCTGGACTGAGGGCACTTAGGAACTGTTTATTGTAGAAGGCCATTCGAGAAAACATCCCACATTATTCATGGAGATTCCAGTTGCTGTTGATTCACTCAGTGCCAGTGCAGTTCTCTTTTCCTTGTAGAATGTTCTAGAGTTGTCTCTGAATAGAATTCTTTGGGTTAGAATCTTCAAGTAGGAATTCAGACATGGTCACCACATGGTGTTTGGTTAATCCATCTCATGTCTATTTTCATTTTTGATAGTTTCTCCTCCTCTCTGTTTCTAGTTCATGTTCTTTAGGTCTCCTTTCTCTGACATGGCACCTGCTCTACTCAGCCATTTTAGATCTTCGTAAAATGTTATGAGGAAACTTAACTTGGGCTTGGCAGTTTCTTCAAGTCAACTTTTACAGCAAAGTAGAGTGAATGGTTCCTGGATGGAAATTGTACCCTTCCCATCCTGTATAAGAATGATTTACTTACATGTCTATAGCAGGTTCATGTGTGAAATAGAATTAAGCTAGAACATAAAAACTCTGCTTTTTATCAGGTAGTGTGTGTCAAAGATACATTTGGATAATAACCTACAGCCTATATAACTCAGAGGAGGTGATTCTCTAGCTCCTTGTTCCAGCTGGAGAGACAGTGTCCAGTTGATCACTCTTAACCTGTTAAGAAAAAAAAGTTCTTTTTCATTCCCCTTAAACCTCCCAAGTAGTAGATCAATGGAGGAACATAGTCAAGGCAAAAAATCAGGGGCTTTCAGAGAAAATGCCTAGTTTTCTTTTTTCTGACCAGAATTTTCGTCTCTTAACATATTCATTCAATTTTTTTCTGCTGTGGTACTCCTAAATATTCCACTTCTTCAAAAGCTTGTGCTCTAGAAACTCTTATCATGATCTTAAATGATTGCTATATACTCTTGTCTCATAATAGTGAAAAAGTAAACAATTTAACATCCCCATCACCTCAAGTTTATAATGTCATTAATTACTTGATTCATTCACTCATTCAACGAATATTTAGTGATTATTAAACTTACTCCTCTCCCAGGCTTTTATTATCTCAGTAAATGGGGCTGCCATTCACCCTATGCTGGGGATGGTCACCCTATCTTTTCACACTCAAGTATATCCAGAAATTCTGCCAGCTCTGTCTCCAAAGTACCTCTTGAGGCTAGCCACTTTTCACAGTGACCTCCACCTACACACACCTTAGCTTAGGCTAAACCAACATCACCCCCTCCTTTACTCTTGTCCTATACTGACTATCCTCCAAACTCCATCAAGCAAGATCTAAAAGTAAGAATCATTTCTGGTTAGTCTTATTCTCAAAACCATCCCATAGTTCCCAGGACAGTGATTAACACATTTTTCTTCAAAACTACAAGGCCCTACCTAAATACACTGGCCTCTAGCTACCTCTCCCACTACTTGACTGTAGCTCACATGATTCCAGCCACACAATCTTGTTCTCCTTCCATGGTTGCCATTGCCTTAGGGTTTTTGCATTTGCCAACACTACACTGTTTCCCAGATACTATTTCTGATGCACTTCAACATTATTTTCCCAGAGAAGTTTTTCCCAATCAAGTCAACCTAAAATCATTGCTCAAGCCCGCCCCACTGCATTTTTAGTGATAAGTACTATTAAAAAATATATAGCATGATAAATTAGTGATAGGAGTGTGTGTGTGTGTGTGTGTGTGTGTGTATGTGTCTACATTTCCACCAGACTATCAGCTCCATGAGTGCAGAAAATGTTTTGCATTGATCAATGCTGTATTTCTAGCACCACATCAGTGCTTATAGCATAGAGGGAATTTGAATAACATTTATTAAATAATTAAATGCCTGGCAATGCTCTCTGATAGCTTTTCTTAAAGGAGGCTCCTGCTCTAGAGTATCTAGCCTGCCGTTAAAACCTTTCAGCCATTGTCCTTAACACTGCTGCAGCTTTCTTACTTTCCTACAAGTTTTTAAAGGCTGGAAATTTGCCGGTGGTGGTGCAGGGAGAGTGATTAACCATTTGGAGGGAATCCATTCACTTAGCTTTAGTACTACAAATCAGTGGCAGAGTAGGTGTTTGAACAGGTGGGGTTATCTGAAAGGATAAGAAAGGCAACTATGATAATATCTTCTTTCCTGAACTATCATCACATCTGAAATTCTACTCTTGAGGATCAATTAGTAAGTCATCTACATTGCGTATTGATTCTTCTTCAATTATTCAGACCATTAACAAGTTCTCAGGGAAGAGTGTGGTTCTTTATCCTCAATGCCTAGATCATTCTTTGTACAAAGAGATACTCAATAAATATTTGTTCTGTAAATGAATTGACTTCCCTTTCTGCATTTACTACTTCTTTAAATTTCTATGCTTCGTGCCTTGCCTTTACCACTCCAAACTCTGTTCATTTCCAACTTTAATCACACCCCAAGATTTTTCCCAGAAATAAATACACTAACTATTGGTTAATAGCAGACCTTGGTAGCTAAGATGAAGGGCACAGTTGCTTTGTTGAAATCTAATCTCTTTAGCCTAACAGTTAAATTTGCCAAGAAACTGGTTTTAACTTGTGTGTTCCACATGTAGTGGCCCACCTTCCCCGCCAGAAACCCGCATTCTGGTTTGACTGGTCTACCCATATCCTCCATGCCAGTTCAACCCCGCCATTCTAAATGTTCAGGTGTTTCTGACTATACCCATGGAATAGAAAAGGTACCTAACCCTCAGGGTTTGAATCAGAAAGTAACTTCTCTGTAAATCCACTTCTGACCATGCTACAGCTAATGCATCTCTTTCTCCTCTGAAATCCTGTATCAATGAGTCTGAGCACTCCTTGTGTGAACACATAATTATGTATTTCCCTTAGTCATAACCTAATTGTTCTTGGATTTATCTTGTCTCTCCAAAACATAGAGTACATTTTATTTTTCTCATATATTTCTTCTGTATTTCATACAAAGCCTAACTGGTTGCTTTTACCCAGGATGACTCCACTCTGTCAAATACTATTTGTTGAATTGAGTTGAACAGTTAATTAAATACACTTGGCTACAGGGGAGATACAGTTATCATTTTAAAGGTTTTACAGACGTTGGTGTTAAATTCTAGCACTTGGTATTGAAGGCAAGATGTCTCATTAATGGTCCCTATTCAAGACTGGAAATGAATGAAGGCAGGTAGGAAATGTGAAAGTGACCTTCCCTCTCTCAGGTGATCACTTACCAAGTATGGGAAGCAACCCTCCCCAAATATGGCTTAGATTTCCTTCTTAAATACAATGTAAACAGGCTCAGCAGCACTGTACTTGCCTGGAAAGCACAAGGCCCTGAGTTTAATCCCCCCCAATACTGGAAAAAATAAAAACAAATAAAGAAAAAACCAGTGACAACAATTATACCTCTATATGAAATCATTTGAAATTTTAAAGCATTTTATATATAATTTTTCCTACTAACAAAATTTTTAAATTTTCAGCAACTAAAAGTAAACTCTCTTCAGATACATTTTAAAAAGTAATCTTTTGTGGACTGGGGATTTAGCTCAGTGGTTCCACCGCCTGCCTCACAAGCACAAGGACCTGAGTTCAATCCCCAGTACCAAAGTAATCTTTTATTATGACTGGGGTAGGAAATTTTCCTCAAAAGGCTCACTATGTTCAAAGCTTGTTTGCCAGCTGGTAGGCTTTGGAGAAGTGATTGGATCACCAGGGCTCTAACTTCATCAAGTGGATTAATTCATAATGAGTTCCTTATTAGGAGATAGGGCCTAATTGAATAAAGGAGGTCCCTGGGGAGATGGCTTTAATTTGTCTCTGGCCCCTTCCTCTCTGGCTTGCCCCCTCTCTCTACTACTTGGCTGCTGTAAGGTGAGCAGCTTTCCTCTGCCATGCTGTGTAGCCATGATTCTGCCTTGCCACAGGCCCAAACCAATGGAGCCAACCAACTATGGATTGAAATCTAAACATTTCCTTATGGAAGCTGGTTTTCTTGAGTATTTTGTCACAGCAACACAAAGCTGAGTAACATAACCTCCATCACTGGATCATTCTGTACAGTATAAAATTAAGTATTGCGAAGTCTGGCCTGTTTAGGCTGTTTGCTGCCATGTTGTCCTCAGCTTTTGTGGTTGGATTTATGCAGTGTTGTGCCACTGTCAGCACTTCCGGGTTGAACTTAGGCTGAGCTGATCATCTCCACTCTGTCCAGTGTCTGTCCCTCCCCTTCAAGCCAGCCTTTGTCAAAGTCCTGTTGGCTCCACCTTGGAAATGACTCATCTCTATGTCCCAACTGCAGATAAATTAGCAGTGAGTGCCACATGTGAGCTAATGTGTGTGAACTTAATTTTTTATGAAAATCATAATGGAAATAAAAATTATTTATTTATCCCACCAACCAGAAACCAAAATAGTAAAAAAAAAAATAATAATAAGTACTGCATGCTTGGTTTAGGGTCTAGTACATTCTGTTCTACTAGAAACAGGGAAGTTATCCAAAATGACTATGGTCATGTGAAAAAAATTCAGGAGCAACTTTATGAGCTCATACTGGCTAGCCCCAGAAGTCCTGAGTCCTTTCCTATAACTCCCTCCAGAGACTGTGATGTGATAGCAGCTCTCCCTTTACCCAGCCCCTGAGGCCTGCCTGGTAAAGCCTTGTCATTGCCTATGTCAGGTCTGAAAGTTCACATACAGATTTCAGCTTGGAAGCTGACTTCTCACCTCGCATTGGAGGCAGGACTACTTACCTCTTCTTAGATTTGGCCAACAAGGTAAGTGAAAATGATGGTAGCAGGTAAAGTAAATTCTTACTATTGTATGCTGCTGAGATTCTTTCACTCTTGCTTATATAGTAACAGTTTACTGATACAATCTCCATTTTTAAATTAACCACTGAATCTAGGCAAAAATTACCAAGAGCTGTTAATATCACAGAACAAGAGACAACTTCCCATGATGCGCCTCCTCACAGAAGTGTATAACACCACCTATGAAACAGCAATGACAAAATTCAAGCTTGAAATTGATCATGCCTCTAACGCTAATTAAAAATTTAGAGAAATTATAGGTGATAGAATGTATGAAACAATACTAAAATCTAAATTATGAGAAACTTTGAGGACAAAGAGAGAGAGAGGAAGCAAACAGATTTTAAAATACTGAAGGAAATATAAAAATCAGTCACCATGTAGGACATTATTTAGATCCTAAGTAAAACAAAATGTTTAAAAATATGAGACAAGTCTTTTTATGTGAACATTGGATATTTAATATTTTATGGAATTATTACTATTTTAGAAATGATGGTTTTGTAGTTCTTCTACTTATGTACTACAGTACAACAAATAGCCTTAGAGTTGAATGGTTTAAAAAAGCAAGCATATAATTAAATCTCACAACTTGGTGGACCAGGACATTGAGCAGGGTTCTGCCGGGTAATTCTTCTGTTTTAGTGGCACCACTTTGTGGTATTTGCAGACTGACAGATCCATGACGGCTTTACTTTCATGTCTGGAGCCTTTGAGAGGGAGACTGGGAGACTAGGTTCAACTGAACACTTGCATGTGACCTGCTCACTGTGGCACTTTCCGGGTTGTCAGACTTCTTATATGGCCTCACAGGTTTTCAAAAAATGTATCCTAAGCTGTCCAGGTGGAAGCTTCAAAGACACTGAAGAACCAACTTTGGAAGTGCCAGATGCTAATTCAGTTTCATTTTACTAGTCAAGCAACTAGCTGTGGTCTGCTGGGATTCAAAGTCAGGAGAATTAGGCCACCCAAGAGGGCATATGTCATCTACCTCAGTGGTTATGCTTTTAAAAGGAGATGCTACCTAGAGGTTTATATATCTATTAATAATAACTAAAGTAGTCACAGATTAAAAACTATGTTGTCTGGGATTTACATCAAAATATTTGATGTAGGAAAGGGATAGGGATGTATTATTCTATTTTCATATATGTTTGACATTTTCCATTAAAAGAAAGTTACAAAAAATTAAAGGTTAAATTGACTTTTACCTAAACTTCATGTAATGCAAAAGATGAGGCCACCAGAAATATCTCTAGTACTATACATTGTGTGTATATTTTTACTGATAGCAAACATTGTGAGTACCTGAATAATTATTAATATGGACAGGTATTTTGAAACTGAAGGACAAAATTTCATGCCCTTAGATTACCAGTGTGCAAATATACATACACACATATGGTTTCAGCTCACAGTCATCTTATACTTAAAATATTGGTAGTCATTTTTGATGGTCTATGAAGCACTTTCAGTATCTAGTACATACAATACAGCATCAACTGGATCCTTGCTTGTGTGGTTTAAAAATATTTAAAGACTTTTGTTGGTCATATCCTTCCAGGGAAACAGACCACTATTTTTCAGTTAAAAATTAACATATTTTATTACCACATTTTCCCTGAGGCATAATGCTGTGACTGATTTTTTCCTTTCAGAGAGATCTGGCACAAAGTCTCTAATCAAGCAGAACTCAAATGAATAACTACATGAAAATAAGAATATAAACAGCATTTTCAGTTCCCTAAGCTCCGTAGCCACTCATTTTCATATTCACTATATCTTTTTTTTCCCTCTCATTGAGTTTATTGGTACATTTTAGGTATACAGTAAGGTTACAATCATTATTGGGATCTTGCACCTTTACATGACAGGTCTTGGTTCTCATTTTTTCCCCTTTTCCCTGCCCTCTGTTCACCCCCTTCTCCCCTCCCCATTTACAGACGCCTTATTTCCATTTTCTCATATTTTTTCTTTTCCCTTATTACCTTTCACCTACCCTTCCCACTTTCCCTACACCTTTAGCCCTTTTCTTCCTATTTTCCACTATATCTCTATTACTGAACAATCTGCAATTCTAAACAAAGTAATTCTTATACTCTATATGTAAAGATACAGAGACTAGGCTACTAACATTTACATTAATAACTATCTGACCAAATGTCCATATTACTAGGTTGGTATTATACCTCATGTGGCATCCCAAATACACTCAGTACCTGTGCAATAGCATTTGATGCCAATACTTATTACCACACTAGAGTGACTGGGGATCACAAGCAGTAGCTGGGGGGATTCCAGCCCTATTTGACAAACATCCAATAATTCAGAGAAGGAACAGCATGCGGAGGAGGCAGATGGCTTTGGTGTGCATGTACCAACTCTCCTCCCCATCCCAGAACTACCAGGGCCCTGCATAGAAGATTCTTCTTCCTATATTGCTTCTTATTTTTTTAGTACTGGCATTGAACTCAGGACCTTGTGCCTGTGAGGCAACTGCAGTGCCACTGAACTAAATCCCCAGCCCTGTATTGCTTCTATGCAATGTTGAAGTAGGAAAACAAGGAATAAATTATAACTCATTTCCACATAACCTTGAGGAAGCTGCCTACTCTTTCCGTGCCTTATAGATTATAATCTCTATCCTGTCAACTACACAGAGCCATCAATTTTATGTAATAGTCTCTGAAACCACTTTGGAAACCTTATAATCCTCTACAAATATATTGTTAGGGCTAGTATGTTGCATAAAAATCTGTTTTGGGCAAGAGGTGTAGCTCTGGGGTAGAGTAAAGCCTGAGGGTTCAATCTAGAGCACTAAAAAACAAAAACAAAATACCCCCAAAACAAAAGAATATATAACAATACCTGTTAAATTTTGTAGTGCATTCCACCATTTTCTCTCTGGTGTGAAAAATTAAACGTGTAAATAAGGATCAAAATGTATAATTGATATTGTGTAATAGGAAGAAAAGGTCTAAAAGTATAGAGGAAGTGGGAAGGGTAGGAGAAAGGGAAAAGGGAAAACAAAAAATATGTGAAAAGGAAAAACACGGAAACAATATCTTTGTAAACAGGGAAGGGGGGGTGAAGGGAGGGATGGGGGATGGGGAAAAATAAGAACCAAGATAAATCATGTAAAGGTACAAGAGCCCAATCACTGTATCGTATACCTAAAATGTACCAATAAACTTAATAAAGTTTTTTTTTAAAAAACATAGTCAGATACCACTATTTTTAAATAGGAAAAATACTTTGAATTATAAAGACATGGAAATGATGCTTGTCACCTACTCGATATGTGTTCTCTCCTTCCATTTTAATAAAACTAAGATTTTTGTCCACAGTGATAATGTGCTCAGCTAAAAGGCTGTATTTCCTGTCCCATATTATAGCTACTTATGAGCTTGTAAATAAGTCTGAGATTCTGGTAGCTTATTAGAAGTTTTTAGATAACACAACACTAAATAAAGTGTAGAAGTCGTATTTTGTCTCACTCTCTCTTCAGTCTCTGTTAGGCTTACTTTTTTATATAGATATCAAACTTCTTCTAAAGCATTCTCAGTTGTCAAATTTGGGAAAATGTGAAGCATTCATTCATATTAAAGTGTACATAACTAACAATGTTTATTATTCAAAACTCTTTAAGGAGAGTTGAATTTAATATAATTTTCCAATCACAAGGAAAATAAAATATTCATATATAATAACAAAAAATTCAGTAGTGTTTAAAAGTGATAAATGATAAAGCAAATGCTAATGTCTACTTCATTGCTTGTTTTATTCCTTATATTACACATTTATTACTAAAAATGGTCAAGATAACAAAACATTGAATGAACAGTATAGTCTTTAATGCATATATACATTACTACTCACAAAATAACAAAACCATGTTTTGAGCTTATATATCTCCTTCCTTTTGACACTTAAAATTAAAAATTAGTAAGTGCTATTTTCTGTGCTTACTACAATTTAATTTGGGGAGAAAAATGACATAATCACTGAGGTAAAAGAATTGTTCAGGAAAGAATCAATATTTTTGTCTTTCAAAACTGTGCTGTTTCTCCTAAATCCTCCCATGTAAACAGAATATGTTGGACTTACTATGTACGGAAAGAAGTATGGCATTGTAAGCGCTGTGAAAATCTCATTAGATGTCCTCAAAGAACATTTCCAGGACTATTTTATGATCTTCTTAAATCTTAATGTGAATGAGTAAAAAATAGAAAGCTATGCTTATTTCTAAAAGTTGACCTTAAATGTATCACTGTCAAGGAACAGGGTATGTTTTAGAAGACAAAGAGAAACCTACCTACAATATCTAAGGACAGCATCTATGGTTGTCCAATGAACTGATCAATTATACTGCCTGAGTATAATTCTAAGCACCATAGCAGATACATATACAAATCACTGTCAATTGAAATACATGTAATTATTTTAGCTAGGCATTTAATATCTTTCCATTATCATATAAATGTACTATAATTAAAAATTGACAGTATAATATTGAATGGAAAAGCCTTCTCAAGTATAAAATTAGAAGCAAAATGAAAACCTATATCATATTTGCAAATATGCAGGTGGAAACCCTGTAAGAATTTAAGAGGTCTTAATTAAAATAAATTGCAGCTTCAAAATACAGATGCTAAGCCGGGTGTGGTGGCGCACGCCTATAATCCCAGCACTCAGGAGTCTGAGGCAGGAGGATCGCTGTGAGTTCGAGATGAGCCTGGGCTACATAGTGAGTTCCAGGTCAATCTCAACTACATAGTGAGACCCTGTCTCACAACACAAAAAAAAAAAAAATATATATATATATATATGATAATGACTGCAATTGTCCCCTCTGTCAAAATAGTCAACAGTGGATATATTTGTTTATTTGTTTGTTTATTTATTTTGGTACTGGAGATCGAACTCAGGACCTTGTGTTTGTGAGGCAGGCAGTGGCACCACTGAGCTAGATCCCTGGCGCAGTGGCTGTTTTTATTCCATGAACCTGCAGTATTGTTCTATGCAGCAAGACCCTTTTTGGGCACTGCAGCAGCTTATCCTGATTACACTCCCATATTCCCTTGCATTTAGGTCGATCATAAGACCGGGTTCTACCAATGGAATGTGAAGTCAGCCTGCCATCATACTTTCTTTGTTTCTTTATACTAACACATAGAGATAATAATGGTAAAACACCAGGAAATTCCTAGCCACAGATCCAAGAGCCTGAGTCCCCAAATCACCCCATAGAGAAAAGTCATACCCAGATAAGAACCTCTCATTTGACAGCTGCAAGAGCAAAAAATTATGCTAACACCATGTGATTTTACATTTTATTTGTTAGAGCAACAAGAGCTAGTCTAATCTAATCTAAGTAGTATTCTACCCTATTGGGTGAAATGCAATCATATATACACTGATTATATATATGCAGATACAAATAATGTATATACGCAGGTGCTTTACTTTTTTAATGGGACTGTAAAATCATACATCCTTTCTGACATAAAATTTGACAGTATATATTGAAGTTCACATTCATGCTCTTACTTATTTGTGTTTAATTATGTAATTACCATGACTTATTCCAAGCAGTTTAATCTAAGTAAACAATATGCACTAAGAGCATATTTTAATCCAATCATGTTCAATATGGCTTTTTTTATATTAGGGAAAAAATGTATGTAACAATGTAAGACTCATGAATGATTAAAATATATTTTGGTACTTTACACAATAGAATCTTTGAAATAGTTAAAATAATATTATAGAATATTGCCACATGACTTAGGAAATGGTAATGATATGTTATTAAATTAAAACAGAAAAAGATAATATAACAGGTATAATTTGGCCCAATTATTTTTAAAGTGCATATCTTTGTGTCTGTATATATGTAATTTTTAATTCTCCAGAAAGAATAAAAGAAAACCAAAACTTACCAAAAATTATATATAGGTACTATAATTAAAAGTGATTTTTAAGCCAGGCTTGGTGGTGCACATCTGTAATCCTAGTACTCGGGAGGCTGAGGCAGGAGGATCACTGTGAGGTCGAGACCAGCCTGGGCTACATAGTGAGTTCCAGGTCAGTCTCAACTACATAGTGAGACCCTGACTCAAAAAACCAAAAAAAAAAAAAAAAGTGATTTTTAAATTACGTTGTATTTTCCAAATTTTCTTCACCAAATATACATTTTTGTTATACAAATGTGGTGTGTATGTATATTTATATACTCACATATCTTTACTGAAGAGTGATCCTCCTGTGAAGTGGGCTTCCTTGCAGAGTACAAAATGAACATGCCAGGTCCCTGGTAATTATAGGGAAGTGTGAGAAAGAAACAGCTTACTGCGAAGTGAAGAAGGAGGAAGGTTTGTCTAGTAGAAGCCCTTCTACTCCAGCCACTCCTCAAAGTTGATTCTGAAGAGAACTGCAGAGGGCACTAACAGAACACTAAGTGTTTTCTGGAGGCCTCCCACAGTGATTCTGGCCTAACATACACATAAGTTATTCCCATTTTAACCACTACTTCACAATACTGCAAAATCCATGCCTGCGTCCAAGAGACAAAGGCCATCCTGGCAACTATATACTTGGTATTTTTAATGTCCCCCTGATTCCTGATTCTTTGTCTTTCTGTGTGCTATATTTTTCTCTTACTTTATATTTCATAAATCACTTAAAGCTTGAACTCTCTTAACCCTAGCTTTTTTTCAAATTGAGCATGGTTTAGAGAACATCATTACACCTCTAGGGACTTTGTCTGTTTCCCTTATTCAATAAATGAGTTGGATCAGGATTTTGTCTTACTTCAGGTTTGGAGATTCTGTGGTAATGAATCACAATGTGAAACTGAAAATTCACCCAAGGTCCTTTCTCCTGGGCCTTTGTTTCTTACCCTAAAAAATACCTACTGCCCAGACAGAGACTCTGTCATTTTCCCTCCACTCATTTATTCTTCCCTCTTCTCTCTAAGCACTAAAGAATGTTTAAAGTGAGGGTTTAGATACTTTGCACGCTTTTTAATTGGGTTGTTTGTGTTTTTATTTTTGAGTTCCAAAAGTTCTTTACATATTCTAGATATATATCCCTTATCCAGTATACGTCATCTTTTTATTTTCTTTGTGGAGTTATATGGAGTACAAAAGTTTTATATTTTTTAAGTTCCATTAACCCATTTTTCTCTGGTTGCTGTGGTTAAGGCCTCTCGTCTAAGAAACTAGCAGTTAATCCAAGGTCATGGTTATGTCTATGTTTTCTTCTAAGAGTTTAATAGCTTTACCACTTACATTTAGATCTTTAACCATTTTGAGTTAGTTTTCGTATATAGTGTGAAGTAGTGGTCCAATTTCATTCTACTGCATTTCAATACCCAGTTGAACCAACACCATTTGTTCAAAGGCACTTTTTTTTGGTACAGGGGATTACACTCAGGACCTTGCACTTGCTAGACAGGCATAGTACCACTGAGCTAAATCCCTGTCCCACATTTTTTTTTAAATGTTTGTTTCTGTCAATAATTTGTTGGCCGATAAGCTCTCTCTGTTGGCCAGGGGCTATAATTTAATCTCTCTTTGAATTTCCTGAAATTTGTTTTGTTTTTCTTTCAATCCTCTAGAGAGGGTCATGAAACTAATTTGCTGAGTCATAGCCAGTGAATTAAAAAAATAAAATAGAATAGAAAAATGCCAGATGGCTCAACTGTAGTTAAGATAGAAGCTATGTTGATGAGTATGAGTGTGTGTATGTGAGCTGTGTGTGTGTGAGAGCACATTCACATGTACTCATGTATGTACACATATGAGGACTGAGTTGAGATGGAAAGTGTATTTCTTACATGCTATACTTCGTAGATTGACAAATAAATTTGGGAAACACTGAGATATGGAGTACAGTTTGTCCCCCCAACTAAGTAATAAATACATGAGTAAAAGGAACTACCAAAGCCTGATTTTTCATTGACTGTAGGTGTTTTGCCTTCTCTAGGGATGCGCCTGTTGGATAAATACAAAATGAAACTAGAGTTCAATTATCAAGAGGCCCACTTACCTCACCTTCCAAATTTAGAGTGCAGTAAACACTTTTAGGCAGCATTCAACTTGTCTTTCATCTTGTGCATTTTCAGGTGATAATGAAGATTTTTTAAAAAAATGTTCACTCCCAATGGGGATATTGTCTCACTGGCTACTGGACAAGTGTAATTCCAATTCTAAACAGGTGGTCTGAGTTACAAAGTTGGCTTCCATTATTTGTAGGGGAAGTCTCATGAATCCTCTGACACACCTCTTGGACACACCTTTCTAACAACAATGAAATTCCCCTTAGAAAATAATGTGAAATTGTCTAAAGGGGATACATAGAAATAAGTATAATTATAGAAAGCCCCAGGGAAATATTTAGGACCAAAAGGTGGTATTATTTTACTTATGGAGAGATATTTGATAGAACCTAAACTGAAAATAGAATAGTAACTAAGTCTGTAGGAATTACAAGCCTTAATAGTTTAGTTAAGAAATATGCTAATGTACAATCTATGGCATCTGGTATAGACTTTAAATGCACATGACTTAGTATTCCATCAACATAGTCTGTTAAGAATCCTCAGTCAAGGACTGAGGATTTAGCTCAGTGGTGCTGCCACCTTCCTTGCAAGCACAAGGTCCTGAGTTCGATCCCCAGTAAAAAAATAAAAATAAAAAAATTTTAAAAAATCCTCAATCAGAACGAATTAGGAAGGAAGACAAAGCATAAGTCACAATCTAAGACTTTAATTAGAACAGATTTCAAGGAGTTGCCTAAGGAGGTGAGAGGGCAAAGCTGAAAACTAGATCATCAGACTCCTTTTTCAGTTGTCCTTTTTCTTAGTATTCTCTACTCCTTTCCTTAAATCCAACTGAATACTAAGGTCTCAGTTATTCAATCCTAATTCATTCCTTGAGAATGAACTGCATGATTATTTTGTGTTGGGCAGACTTCTATGACAAAGTCTCTGCCATCATGAAGCTCATTCAGGGGGGAGGTGACAAAAATGAATTGTTCGTGAGAAAGAAAGGAAAAGATAAGAGGAAAGTGAAAATAGAAGGAAAAAATGGAAGTAATGCTTTTGTATGTGGGGAGGAGAAGGAGCTTGAAGGGGAGAATGGGATAAAATTTTTAAAAAGGAAAAGTGAATTGTTCAAAAACAGCAATAATGAAGGCCTTGAAATGATTAACAATAATGGAAAACAAAACAAGACAAACAACAGCAAAACAAAACAAAATGGTAACCGAAAAGGCTCTCAGTTTTTGGTTAATAGGAATCTATGAACATGGTTAAACTTTCATAAATACAAAATATAAATGGAATATGAAAGTCCCAATCCCAAATGAAGCCATTTCTCTCCATTCTAGGTGTTTAACTGCTCCCAAAGATTGGAAGATATTAAGATTTAGTTTCTTGGCACCCTAGGGCTACTTTGTGTCCCTGAATTAAAGAATTTAGGGAGGAAATTATGTCATAGGCCATGGAATGAATGCCTCAGAGTTGCTGGAACCAAACTACCTCTATGATGAGATTTACTATATTTTAAGCCCCCAAAAGGAAAAAGACTTGCAAAAGAAATAAATAATCTATGACACTCCCAAAACCCCCTAAACAACTATCCATATCCATTTTAATGTCCATTTAGGAGAAGAGAAATAACTGTTTGAAGACACAGCATATAACATCCCATTGAAATAGTACTTTCAAATGATGTAGAAAAGTTCCAGCACCAAAAGAAATAATGAAGCAAACAAAAACAGTTCAGGAGCTACTCCAATCTTGAGCAATTCCAGAGGCAGAGAGATTTGCCCTATTAGCCCCAAACCACCTCTCTACTGCTTTCCTAAAAGGCAAATGAGTGATCTAGACACAATGAAGCCAACCAAAGCTCAACATTGGAAGACAACTGTCACAAAAGCATACTTACCTACCTTTCTGGAGGGCTAAAATCACTGAGGTCAACATGTTAAATATTTTATACAGAATTGGATAGCAACAATCTTGGAATTTACAGAGAAACAAATTTTTATTCCAGACCTAAATGCAAAAATAAATTCTTGGATAAAAATTACTTAAATTTGTCACGCATAGGTTTTGTTGTTGTTTATAGAAGGAAATAACATTATTAATACCTTCCTCATAGGAATGATGAACATTGTTGAATATATAAGTACTTAACACAGTGCCTGGCACAAGAATAAGCAATCAGTAACCTTTACCAGTAGCAATGACATCTGTAGAAAAAAATAAAATAGATTCCAGTGGTGGAGGTAGATTATTCAAGCTACTCAGAACTCACCCTGTGAAGGGCTTCTGAAAACCTCACAAACCCCTATGTATAATTTCAGGCAGATTTTTTTCCCTGACAAATAAATTTAACATAAGAAATAACAATTTCAGTGCACATAAATCAAGGCCATTATAGATAATTTCTGATATCAAACAATCTTTAATGAATAATAAACAATTTCAGTGTGGGGAATTTAATTTATTTCAACTTGTGAGGACAAAGGGAGACTTCAGAAATATTTTCCAATTCTACTGCCTTATTTATTTTATTTTTTTAACTTTGTTTTTATTTTTTATTACTGCATTCTCAGCACATAAGAATTACATTCCTTGTGGGGAGTTGATACATGTACCTAATGTATCTTAATTATTTTTCATCTTCTTCTCCCTTCCTTCCTTCCCTTTCCCTCAATCTCCTGGTCTCCTTCATTAGTGTGAAATATAACTGCAATGTTTATCCAAAGGCACTCAATATCAGAGAGAGGTTATTGTAAGAAACGAGGCACAGGGGAGTATATTAGAGTATTTCAAGATATATAGTCTAAGTAAAGAAGGAAATCATAGGAACTGTAAAACCTGGAACACTCAGAGTTTAAATTATCAGAATTCCTTTTACAGCTGTGAAGCTCGTAAAAAGATAAATTTCACTTGCAAAGAAACCTACAGGTGAATGCAAAGTGATGAAAAAGAACACCTCCCCTCCTTCTCCCAAAATATTTGCTGTGATGGGAAAGGAGAATACAAAAACATGATGGGAAAACTCCTTACCAAGTGCTTGGGCAAAAGCAAATTTCTAAAGAAGATTTATGAGTGTACCTGAGGGATTTGGGTTCACACATCTACACTTCTGCCTCTGGGAGTTAGACAAAATCCCCACCTAGTGACCTTAACCTCAAATTCCACACCTAACACCAGGCCTCTAGTCACGTACTTGTCCAAAGATCACCACCCTAGGGCAATAAGGTTTAGTGCTGTGATTCTACTGTCAGGAACTGGGAGAAAGTTTGAGTTTTGCTTTTAGTTTTTACTGGAAAGAGGGATTTCTTTGGGCTTATGATTCATGCTTAGATCCTCAGTTATTCCTATTTTAATATTCAAAATGAGATGTGAATATGTAACTCACATGGTAGTGGATTATATTCATTCAGTAAGGTCCCACAAACCTTACATAATTCAAAACTTGCCTTATTCTATACAGTTGTTTCACCAACAGAATGAATATAATGTAAGAAATAGCATTTTCAGAACACAAATGCCTATACCATTGTATGTCACTTCCTAAAAGAAATGTTTGCTTTTTAAAAACTGCTATAGTTTGAGCATGGTTTGTACCAAAATTTATGTGGCGGCTTAGTACTTGATGTGGTGGCATTGAAAGGGGGTGTTTTAGGTGTAGGGGCTTTAAGAGGGATCAATATTTTTCTCAATACAGTGAGTTCTCACTCGGTTGAGACTGGACTGGTCATTGGTAAAGTAAGTTGTTAACAAAACCAATCTGCATGCTTGGCTTCTCTGTGCGCAGGCCTGCTTCCTCTTTTGTTTCTTAGCTATTCTGTGACGTGGCCAGCCAGACACTGGTGGATGTTGTTTAGACTTTCTAATCACCTGAATAATAAGCCGAATAAATCACTTTTCTTTATATGTGAGGCATTCTGTTACAGCAAAGCAAAATGAAGTGAGATATATTTTTTATTTTTTGGTATCAGAAATCGAACTTGGGACCTTGCCAGGTGGTGGAACCACTGAGCTAAGGCCCCAGTCAAGATATATTTTTTTCATTCAGGAGTAAATTTAGATTTCTAGAAAGCTGTAAGGATAGTATACAGAGTTTCCATATATACTAACCCAATTTTCCCTATCACTGACATCTTACATTACTAAAGTGCATTTGTCAAAACTAAGAAAACACCATTGGTACTATTAACTGACCTCAAGATTTTATTTGGATTTCAGTAGTTTGTCCATTACTGTGCCTTATTTTGTTGCTGCTGCTCCAGAATCCAATGCAACATAAGTACTTCTTAGTGGGAAGTGTTCACATCATTTGGAAATTGTACAAACGCATACCTTTTCCTACCATTCTGTTTCAAACTTTTAAAATACGAATTAGCATGAACTATAAGTGCACTGTGTATCCAAAGACTTCCCATGGGTTTTAACACGGAATGACTGAAGAATTCACTGGCTGCAGTGACCTCAGTCAGGGGTGTTCTAATTGGAATGCCGAGGAAAAGGAGGACATGCAATTTGTACTGGGTTTCAGCTGAAGATTTTCTTTAAAGAAAATCACTAGGAATGAAAATCCAGAGAAAATATTCAGAATAGTTTGATCAAATTGTAAAAAAAAAAACAACACTCAAAAAAGTGCCTAGTCAAGCATAATGTTTTATGTAGTTTAAATGTTTTACTGCAAAAAAATACAAACTATATAGTCATATACATATATATATGTTGCAAAATATTCTTAACATTATTAAAATAGAAAGCCTTTATAAATCAATAGAAAAGTGGGCTGAAAGTATAGTCAATTTACAGTTGACAATCATATACAAATATTCAAACTCATTTTCGAAAAAAATGCAAAAAAGTGCAGCATCATTGTTTTCAAAGTTTAAACTGGTCATGATATTCCACAGCATGAGCATTCTTATGCATTGCCTGTGGGAGTAAAACTTTTCCTAGCTTTTAAAAAAGGTGAAATGACAATCTGTATATTTCAGTTATCTATTGCTGATTAATAACTTACTCCGAAGTGTAGTAAAGTCTACCCACAACAGCTTATTATTTCTTCTACTCCTGTGAGTTGGGGAGGCAATGTTCAATTCCATGTAATGTTAGCTGGATTCACTCTTGCACCTGCACTCAGCCAGCTGCTTAACTGGGGCTGGAACAGAGGATTCCTTTCTTCTCCACCCAGTCTTTCTATTTGGCTTCTCACCATTCAGGATCCCTGCTCAAGGATCTTTCTTGTTGATTAGATTCCAAGAAAGCAAAAACAGAATCTGATACCGCTCTTAAGGACCAGCTTTGGAAGCAATGGAACGCAGGAGCATTTACATAGGGCCGAGATCGTGCACATCTCTTCCCCATTCCATGGACAGTGATATCTCCTTAGCAGCTTAAAATAAACCATAGTGGGAGTATTTATACTGCAGATATTTGCAAGTGATATAAATCCGGGCTTTTACTTTATTTTTTCCCCACAGAGTTTTGCTGCATTCTCTGGCTCAGCAAGTCAGACAAGTCTGGCTCAGTGCCAGACAAGAGCCAGGGCAGGAGGGAAAACATTCTCTTTTGTTCAAAAGAATTGCAAAGAATCTGTGGCCGTATTGAATACTCTATAGCCTCCCCTCTGGCTACATATTATTTACATTCTTGAGATATGTTCACCCTCTCCCAGAGTACAGCTCAGACTCATCTCATTAAAGTGTCAGGCTTGAAGTTCAATACTTCACTATCAGTGCTATGTTCAGACGTGAAAGCAGTTCCTATAGTATTTCTTATCTCTATCTGCAGACCTATAAGCTGTTTTCTGAGACCTTCCCCTAATCTCTCCAGTTCCCTCACCCCCACCAGGTATGCTGTGGTGAGAAAGGGTCAGGGAAACCACAGCAGACACTGAGGTAATTCTAAAACCTGCCTGGACTTTATAATGTCACCTCACTATAAAAGCTGTGCTTCTGTTTCTAGGGATACAAGCCAAACATACCTATAGCATGTTCACTGTAGGATTAGTTACATAGGAAATAGCCTACACATGCAAAAATAAGAGATAAATGAAAGCATGGTATACCCATATAATAATATTATCTAACTATTAAAAGTGATGTTGAACAACTATTTCTTTACTCCATCTTCTAAAACAATATTTATTGAGCATCTCATGTGTGCAAGGCATTGTAATGGACTGTAAAAATTCAATAAAGAACAGAGGTAATCTCTGAGTTCAAGGATCTTGGAGATCAAAGAAGCAAGAGTGACATTAAACAGATGACTAGTAGACACATCTGACTGATCATAAAAGTGATAATCACTATGAGGGAAAATTATCAGGTGCTATTAAATCATCCATAGACCTAATGTACAGCTGGGTGACTTAGGGGAAAGGGCAAGAAATAAAGGCAAAGAGGTGGGAGAGAGAATATCATGCACAGTGGACAGAAGAAAGATTTTAAACATATATTAGCTTACTGAAAGATGGTCATAATGTACCGTTACGTATAATATGCTAATTAGACACCCAAATTGAGATATCAGACAGTATTTAGATGTACAAGTTGGGAACCTGGGAAAGATTAGGTTTGGATACACGCATTTGGGAGTTGCTGGTTTGTAGTCAATAGAGTGGGCAGTACTATAGTAAAAAAAAAATCAGGAGGCTGGAGCAATATGGACCTCAAGAGAGGGGGGTTTCGAGAAGTACAGAGTGGTCCCTCCGGACAAGTGCTGCTGAGGTACTGAGTAAAATGAAGGCAGAAAAGTGGCCATTGTATTTGGTGACACAGAGATTGCTTTGAATCTTTTAGAAGGTTCAGACAAAGGGAGGAAGTCTATATGAAACAGATCGAGGAAACAAAAGATGTGCTGTCATGGGGAAAGGGATTCATCTGAGAAGCTTTGCTGTGAAAGAGCATGAGAAATGGGCAGCAGCTAGTAATGGAAGATGAAAAGCATGTTTATTTCCTGATGAAAATACCCCCCACCAAGAAATTGCAATGTAGGAGATAAGGATCTATTTGTAAAAATAACGGCCTTGAGAAGGTGAAAAAGGGGTGAGATCAAGAGTGTAAGTAAAGGATTCACCCTTGCTAGGAGCAGAGATATTTCCTCTTACAGTAGCAGGAGGAAAGATTCTGCTGACTGGGTAGATGAGACAGTGTCTATTTTCTATGAAGCATGAATCAAGGTCATCAATGAGAAGGAGAGGAAGAGGTGATTGGAAACATGCTAGAATAATCCCCCAACTATTCTTTACACCTGAGGTTGATTATACTAACTTGGTAATACTTGTATACAATACTCTCACATACCCAATGAACTCTGCAGTTTCTCAATGTCCCAAACAAGAAAGAGTCTCTACTTCTTGAAAGATGATCATAACGGCCATCTGCCCAAGCACAAGGACCCAAGTTCGATCCCAGGTACCCCCCAAAAAAAGTTAAAAAAAAAAAAAGATGATCATAATGTACATTTAGGTACAATATGCTAAATAGACACCCAGATTGAGATGCCAGACAGGGGAGCCACTATAGTTATCAAGAACAACAGTGTATCGAACAGGATTTATGAAAGAATTGGATTTAGACTCCTTAGGGAGATTGAATAATTATGTACGAAAATTCATTTTGTTAATCCATTTTGTGCTACTATAACAAAATACTTGGACCTGGATGCATCATAAAGAAAGGAGGTTATAGCTCACAGTTTTGGTGGCTCATAGTCCAAGACAGGATGACCTCATTGATTCAGCCCTGGTGAAGGTCTCTTTGGTTACCTCGAAACGTGGTGGAAAGCAGAAAGGCAACTGGATGCATGCAAAAGGGGATAGCCACATAGGATAGCCTCAGTCACAAGAATCCACTCTAGTAAGAATTAATTGAGGCTCCACAAAAACTACACTACTTTTTTTTCCGTCCCTGATGATCTAATTATCTCCTACTAGGCTTCATCTCTTAAAGGTTTCACCACTTCTTACATCACCAAACTGGGGATGAAGCTTCCAAAACATGAATCTTTGAGACCTAACCCATATCCAAATTATAGCACTAGGAAACATAGTGAACAGAACTGCATTGCATCACAGTTCTGGAGGCTAGGAAGTCCAATATCGAGATGCCAACATCTGATGAGGCTTCTTGCTTCGTCACCATGGGTAAAGAAGTAAGAGGGGCAGAAAGCAAGAGAGTGGAGAGGAGCGTAGGGGAGAAGAATGAAAGAGACAGGCAGAGGGGGCCTAACGCAACCTTTTTAGTGGCATCTGCATCTCCCATGGGAGTAGAGCCTTCATGGTTTAATCACCTCTCTAAGGCCTCACCCCTTAATACTGTTACAGTGGCAATTAAATTTTAACAGCAGCATTGGACAGAACAAACATTCAATCCATAGCATTCATCAGTGTCAACATAACAATCAAGAAAACTCCTAAGTCATAGATGGAGGTGTGTGTCAAAATCCTATCCAAAGTCATGCATCGAGAATTAACAGAAACTCAATGATGTCTGTTTGAATGGTAATCATGCATTAAATTATTTATCTGCATGTTAAAAAAAATACTAAGTAATTTATTTAATGATTCATTTATAATGACCAAAATAAACAAGACGTGAACAAACTCTTATAAGGTCAATGTGATAAAGTGCATTACACTACTGAAAATTGTATAAACTACCTAAATTAACAGGAAGAATTAGTACTCCTGAGAGTATTTTTTTCAGGAGCTATTAGAAAAAAATGAAGTTTGAGGTGAGCTTTTGGGTCATCTGTGCTCTATATTTAGTATATTCAAACAATCAAAGCTCTCTACTTTGTCACCAAGAGAAAAATGAAATGGGGTTATGTCCTCTTCACTGCTTTTTATTCTTTTTCATCGACACTAGAAGATTTTGTAATGGGTCAGATACCACTCTGAGCCTTAAATTAGACATCATTATTTTCCAATGGGATTAAAAGATAATATATTCATTCAAAATATGAGTAATATTATTTATGATTTTACACAAATTTTTAAAGAGCAGTCTTTTATCGAGCACTTATGTATAAAACATTATAATTTCATGCATGACATTAAGTAATCTTCAAAATACCTAAAACACTTTATGAGACAGCTACTACTCAGGAAGGAGAAGTATGGTTCATCAAATCCAATGTGATAAAAACTGATTCTTACAAGTATTGCATAATTGTTCTGTACCAAGCAAATAACTATGTTCAGAGGATGCAAAGATGAATCAGGTCCTCAGTTTCCAGCCCCCAGGAGGCGAGAAAAGGACAAACAGATGAACTGCATTTCCACACAGCATGTCTTGTGAGAAGATAAATAGTTACATCTGCTTGGAAGATCCAGACAGTTTCCCAAAGTGACATCCATTGCGGATGAAGGATGAACAGCTGTTGGAGAAAAACAGGTGAAGCAGGACAACAGGTGCGCAGCTGGGATATGGTCTTGTCTCACAAGGAACTGAGAATTCAGTAACGCTTATATAGAAAGTACAAGTGGGGAATAAGGCTGGAGAAATTGGTGAAAGAAACCTAAAATACAAACAAATAAAAAAGGAGATGCTAGGAAACTAAAAAGCAAACTCTTAGAGACAGAGAGGTGGGCAGGGAAAGTGTAGTGAAATGACCAAAAATGATCAAGATTCATTCATTCAATTCCCCAAAATGAGCATCACTATTCTGTACTACAAGCATGCAAGAATAAAAAGATTATAGGCAGAGTATGGGGTTCCAGTATGAAGATGTCAAATTTGAAATTCTATAGCCCTGTATCACATCAGAGACTTATACTCACAGAATGAGATGATAAACAGGTTTCAGGAAGCTAATTCTAGCACTAGTCTGTGAAAGACAGGAGACCTGGAGAAAGCTGAAATCTAGTCACAAAGTGATGGGGCGGGGAGTTTGGCTCAGTGGTTCTGCCGTCTGCCTCGCAAGGGCCCGAGTTTGATCCCTGGTATCAGAAAAACAAAACAAAACAAAAAACCCTCAAGTGAGGTCTTGTTAATGAAAGAGCAAAGCAGCCACATGTCTAATGCTTTTCTGAGCAAAGCTTAAATTTTGAAATTTAGTTATCTGAATTTGTCACATTATATCTATATGGGTTGACACTGGCCATTATCAGAGGAAATTAGAGGATTTGCAACTAAGCAAATAACTAGTTATCCCTCAATATCTGGGGAGATTGGTTGTAGGACCCATACATCCTTAGATATCAAAATCTGCAGCTGCTCAAATCCCTTATACAAAATGGCATAGTATCTGCATGTAACCTACACACATCATGCCACATACTTTAAATTATCTCTAGATGATTTGCAATACCTAATGCAATGTAAATGCTGTGTACATACCTGTTGTACTATAGTGCTCAGGAAATACGACAAGAAAATTCTGTATATATTTTGACCCATGATTGGTTGGAGGATGTGGAACTCATGGACACGGAGGACTAACTGTATTGTCAGTGAAAGTAAGCAGAAAAGCTACACTTATAATGCATTTCTGAGAAAAAAATTAAACTTTGAACTTTAATTACATAAAATTATAATTTTTTATATTATAGATGGATGATAGCAATTACCAGATAATATCAATAGAACTCTTTCTTTCTTTCCTTTCTCTTTCTTTCTCTTTCATTCATTCTTTTCTTTTTGTAACAGACTCTTGCCGTATGTACAGGCTGGCCTCAAAGCTCTGAGCTCAAATGGTCCTCCTCCCTTGGTTTCTTAAGTAGTTGGGACTATAGACGCTTAAAAATGTTTAACAAACTAAACAACTGTATCACGACTGTCACCTGGTTGACAACAATCATAAAATGCCACCCCAATATAAGATATGTTTCAAAAAAAAGGAAGTGGAAAAAAGGAAGTTCAGAATGAATAAAAAGTGAATATACCTTCAAAATGTATCCAAAACCCAACCGCTGCTCCCTAGTTCCGATCTTTCCATCTTGGTCCTAGCCATCAGCATCTCTTTCTGTAAGACTCGTGTCTCACTTTTACTCCTGGAGCGTGAACAGCCAAGAGGCCTTCACGATGCTGGGCTCAGCAGCTCAGCGAGGCTCCAGGAGCTTGTCCGATAGCGAGAGTCACCCAGGAAGGAACACACCAGGCAAGTTGGCTAATAGACCTTTATTAGTCTGGCCAGACGGCACTCCCAAGCCAAGTAGCTCAGAGAGGCGGCCAGCTAAGAAACAGAGGCCATTTTATATAGGGCTGAAAAGGGGGGTTTACACTTAAAACTTACAGGAAAAGGACAAAGGCAAAGAGTCAGTTGATCTGAGCTAGTGGTCGTCATGTACTAATGATCAGCAGAGTGATTATCCATTGTTCCATTTGCAACCTAGATCATCATAAAGTTCAGAACATTCAGACTACAGGCATGCAAGGAGTGGCGTGACCTGCCTTGGGTCTCTGTGTTCACTACAGTTTCTACCTAGTTTCCTAGCTACTTCAAAACAGCCACCTAACAATTCACAATTAATCATTAGTTATCCTGTAAGGGATGGGGGGGGAGCGACAGTCTCTAGGTTGTTTGCTGATCAAGATGGAGTCGCTCTGGTTCAGCCAGGCTCCCACA
>NW_022900941.1:14766232-14802934 GCF_012274545.1 Fukomys damarensis | reverse complement strand
CTGAACTTTGAGGTCTGTAAGCACAATGTAAATTCCATCTAATTCCAATGCTTAGGCTAATCAGTTTAGACACTTTAGCCGTGAAGGCTGGGCCATTGTCGGACCCCAGGGCTAAGGGCAAGCCAAATCGGGGAACTATCTCAGTCAGGAGCTTTTTTACTGTTACCTCAGCTGTTTCCTTTTTAGTAGGATATGCTTCTATCCACCCTGAGAATGTGTCTATGAAAACTAATAGATATTTGTAACCATACATGCCTAGTTTCATCTCGGTGAAGTCCAGTTCCCAGTGCTCTCCGGGAGTCAGTCCCCTATATCGGACCCCTGGGGGCCCAGTTACCCGATTCGCGTTTACCTTGAGGCAGGTGGGGCACCGTCTCACTTTGTCCCGGGCCTTCTGGGCTAATTCTCTGCTGACAAAGTGGGGCCGTAGCAGGGCCATCATTCTCTTGTCTCCTAGGTGGGTGGATTCATGGAGCTCATTCAGCAAAGTGTCAGCCATCGCAGCTGGCAGAACGATCTTTCCTTCATCTGTTGTCCATCATCCATATTTTCCTCTGGTCCAGTGGTTCTTACTCATCTCCGTTATTTCTTCCTCTGTGTATTCAGGCCCCTCTGGGAGCACGGGTGTAGGTAGCAGCACCATTTGTTTCCCCACTGATTTTTGGGCAGCTCGCTTTGCTGCCCGGTCAGCTGCGTTGTTTCCAATCACTTCAGGGCTGGAATTCCTTTGATGTCGACGGCAGTGAATAATGGCAACCTCCCTTGGCAGCCAAATGGCTTGCAGCAGAGCCAATATCTCAGCTTTGTTTCTAATTTCTTTCCCGTCTGATGTTAAAGGTCCTCTATTCTGGTAAATTTCTCCATGCACATGGGCAGTAGCAAAAGCATAACGACTGTCAGTGAAAATATTTATCTTTTTCCCTTTTCCTAATTCCAGAGCCTTAGTTAAAGCGATTAGTTCGGCCTCCTGTGCTGACGTCCCTTGGGGCAGCCCTTGTTCCCATATTACCTGTTGATCCTGATTGACTATTGCTGCTCCCGCATATCGCACACCTTCACGTAGGAAACTGCATCCATCAGTGTAGTATGTTGCCTCAGGTCGGGGAAGGGCCAGGTCCGTCAGATCTGGACGTCCTCCCCGCAGATTTTCGAGAGTCTCAAGGCAGTCATGGATGGGCAGTTGATCATCTGATTCAGGGAGCAGGCTAGCAGGATTCAGGTTAGAGGTTGTGGCAAATTTAATGCGCGGCTGTTCTAACAAGAGTCCCTGGTACTGCAACAATCTAGCATTTGATAGCCATCTGCTTGGTGAGTTGTGCAACAGGGGCTCAATAGCATGAGGAGTGATCAGAGTTAGATCCTGGCCAAAAGTCAGTTTATCAGCTTCCCGAGTTAAAGCAGCAGCTGCAGCTATCGTCCTTAAACAGGACGGCCATCCTCTGGCCACTGGGTCAAGTCTTTTGGACAGATAGGCTATAGGTCGCTTCCAAGGCCCCAAAGACTGTGTGATCACTCCTTTTGCCACCCCGTTCCTCTCTGCCACATATAAGGTGAAAGGTTTATTTAAGTCAGGCAGGGCTAAGGCTGGCGCTGTGGTGAGCGCAGTCTTGAGCGTCTGGAATGCTTGCTGGCAAGCCTCTGTCCATTCAAGGGGTGTATTTCCCCCCGCCGTAGCCTCATGCAGGGGTTTGGCAATTTCAGCAAAGCTAGGTATCCAGATTCTGCAGTATCCTATGGCCCCCAGGAACTCACGCACTTGCTTCTTTGAGCTGGGCGTGGGGATCTGAAGGATCGCTGACACCCTGGATTCAGCTAACTTTCTTTTCCCTTTTTCAAGAACATAACCCAAGTAAGTTACCTTGGTTTTGCAGAGCTGGGCTTTCTTCCAGGACACTCGATATCCCAGACCTTGTAGGGCCTCCAGGAGTCCCTCGGTGGCTGTGAAGCAATTTTTTCTTGGTCGTGGTCGCCACTAAGAGGTCGCCTACATACTGGAGAACAGTTGCATAGGGAAAAGCTTTTCTTACCTCTTGTAGATCTCTGCTGAGAGCTTCCCCAAACAGTGTGGGGGAGTTCTTAAAGCCTTGTGGCAATCGAGTCCATGTCAATTGTCCAGTAGTTCCAGTGTTTGGGTCCGTCCATTCAAATGCAAAGAGCGGCTGGCTCACTGGTGCCAAGGGCAGGCTGAAAAATGCATCTCTGAGATCAAGAACTGAATACCATACATGCGCAGGCGGAATGAGGCTCAGCAGTGTGTAGGAGTTTGGTACCATCGGGTGGATGGTCTCCTGACTGTTTACTTCCACCCGGCTGTTTACCTCCCGCAAGTCCTGTTCTGGAGAATTTTCTTCTTCTCCGATTAGTTTAAATTCTTCTTATTTCCCCATTTCATTTTTTTTTCCTTCTGTATAAAACCCTCTTCTGCCATCATTATTATATTTGTCTTTGCCATCTTTTTAGTTATTCTATCTTCGGGTGGATCCCTATTTGTGAACACCTTCATTGCTACACTTATCAATTTTTCCCTATTCTCTCCTTCAAAGCCCTCAATTCTCTGTAATTTTCTTTCTGAATATCTGGGGCCGACTGAGTTACAAAAGCCAGATTAATTGCCTGCCTGTTCGCTGGAGCGTCTGGGTCAATTGGAGTGTACGTGCGGTAAGCCTCCAGTAAACGCTCCAGGAAAGCAGAGGGGGATTCCTCAGGCCCTTGTAGGACCTCGCTTACCTTGCTCAAATTGGTAGGCTTGCAAGTGGCTCCCCTAAGGCTGGCCAGGAGATGCTGACGGTAGTTGGGAAGAGCTTCCCTACCTCCGGTGGAATTCAATTCCCATTTGGGACGGGAGATGGGGAGTTGTGCTTCAACTCGGGCCTGTTGTTGGTCGTCAATAAGCCCCTTAGTTCCCCCCAGCACTGACCGAATAGCGTGTCTTCTAATTCTTTCTCATTCCTCGGATGTGAACAGAGCCTGTAAAAGTTGCTGACAATTATCCCAGGTGGGGTCATGGGTATTAAACACAGACTCAAGGAGGGAGATTAGGGCTTGTGGCTTCTCAGAGCTCCTTTAATTCCATATTTATCTTCCTGCTCAGGGGAAAAAGCCAATTTAAAGTTAGTGAGAAAACAGTCCAATGGGGTATTTTTGGAGCTCGATCCTCCCATCTTGTTCCTAGGAATGAATGTAAAGTTAACACTCAACAGACAGGACACAGACAAGACACACAGGCGCCACACAAAAAGAACCTAGATTCCACCCGGAGTCCTCGTCAGGGCCGGGGTCAGGGGAGGCTTCCCGGCTCGTCAGCCACCTCTTATCCTGACATCACATGGTTGCAACCAATTCAAATCTTACCTCCGGAGGCTTTTCAGGTCTATGTCTGAGAATCTCCTGCTGGATACTCCCGGAGCATGAACAGCCAAGAGGCCTTCACCATGCTGGGCTCAGTAGCTCAGCGAGGCTCCAGGAGCTTGTCCTGCGACAGAGAATCTCGGCCGGATTTACAGTTCCCACCTGGGGATCTCGCTGGGGCCTCCAAGATGTAAGACTCGTGTCTCACTTTTACTCCTGGAGCGTGAACAGCCAAGAGGCCTTCACGATGCTGGGCTCAGCAGCTCAGCGAGGCTCCAGGAGCTTGTCCGATAGCGAGAGTCACCCAGGAAGGAACACACCAGGCAAGTTGGCTAATAGACCTTTATTAGTCTGGCCAGACGGCACTCCCCAAGCCAAGTAGCTCAGAGAGGCGGCCAGCTAAGAAACAGAGGCCATTTTATATAGGGCTGAAAAGGGGGGTTTACACTTAAAACTTACAGGAAAAGGACAAAGGCAAAGAGTCAGTTGATCTGAGCTAGTGGTCGTCATGTACTAATGATCAGCAGAGTGATTATCCATTGTTCCATTTGCAACCTAGATCATCATAAAGTTCAGAACATTCAGACTACAGGCATGCAAGGAGTGGCGTGACCTGCCTTGGGTCTCTGTGTTCACTACAGTTTCTACCTAGTTTCCTAGCTACTTCAAAACAGCCACCTAACAATTCACAATTAATCATTAGTTATCCTGTAAGGGATGGGGGGGAGCGACAGTCTCTAGGTTGTTTGCTGATCAAGATGGAGTCGCTCTGGTTCAGCCAGGCTCCCACATTTCCTGGATCATTACAGTAAATTCCTCACAGTCTCCTTGTCTCTGTGCTTAACATGACTTCATCCCCTATCCTAACTCTCTTCTCAAGAAAGCAGCTAGAATCAGATACCATAATTTGTCTCTTTCCAAGCCTTGGTGGCTGCTCATCTCAGAGACAATGAGGTCCTATATCAGTGATAGCGAGCCTTTTAGAGACCGAGTGCCAAACTGCAACCCAAAACTTACTTATTTATCGCAGAGTGTCAACACTGCAATTAAACCTGAATACTGAGGTTTTAGTTTAGAAAAAACAACTCATACATTAACATCTTTTGTCTTAAAAGAAAAGCGTTAACATAGGTGCTATAGATTTGCCACCCCTGGCTTACGGGACCTGAGGTCTCACGAGTTCCCTGTCTCCATGAGCTCTTTGCCTACGTCTCTCCTTTCGCCTTCTCCACTCCAGACAAGTGGACTTCCTCCAGACTGCCACCTCGGGTGGCCTGGCCTTCAGTACTTACTGTGTGACTCATTCAACTGGATGCTTGTAAGGCTCAATTTCTAAATTGTTTTACCAAATTCCACATTTCCAATGGGGCCTCTTTTGCCTGACCTTGACAACAACTTGCTATCACATTTCGCCCGACTTGCCTATTCTCTATCTGCTTCCTCTCCCTGCTTTGTCTATTTTTTTTTTTTTTGCTTATCACTTACCACTATCTAATACATCATGTTTTATTTGTATACTGTCCAAAATGTTAGTGAAGAGTTGGTCTCCTGTAAATACCTTATTACAGGTTATCATTACCTGGCAGGACCCCAAGGCTGATTAGATTCTTCAATTCTTTATATTCCTAGCCCTGATACCTTCATACTTAGGTTTCTATTGGGTAGAAGTTATCTTCAGGTACTTTGGCTAAGATCCTTTTTAGTTACTTTTCTCTCATTGCTGAAACAAAATACCTGACACTCAAATTTAAAGTATTTATTTAGCTCACAGTTTGTAGAGGTTTTAACCCTTAATCACCTGGCTCCAAGGCAGAGTAGCACATGGCAGGGGGGCATCGCCGAGGAGAAACAGTTCATGGCAGACCAAAGGTAGCATCAAAGGACCTCAACAGTGTCTTCCTGATCCTTTTACCTATCTAGACTACCAGGATTAGGGCAGTGCCAAACCAATCAGTGTACTGGTTTAGTAATCACATTTCTTTAATCCCAGCATCTCAGTCTTAACCAGACTACTTAGGGTGGGTAGCACTCACACCCTTAATCCTAGTGCCCTTGAGCCTAGCATTGCCCCATGAATCAACCACAATTTAGATTCAGCCACCTCTGAAAAAACCACCTATGATCATATGAGGCCTTGGGGTGGGGTGGGGATCCAGACTAAACAATATCAGTCTTCTTCACTGTGACTCAGTGTGAAGAATTTTCCACTCCTTGTCCTCCACATCTACTTCAAGATCCATGAAACTACCAGAATGTTTGCCCAAGAGCCTTAAATCTGTGCTGAGGCATCTGACTCTTGTCCACTATGACATCCACTTAACTCTTGGGAAATAAAATGGGGAGTCAGCACTTTCTCTGGCTTTAGAGTCTTGCTTATGTCATTGTAAGAAGTGATTAAAAACCACGCTTTAATCACTTTTAACTGTTGCTTCCATTGACTACTCTGACAGTTTTCATCCTCCCAGCTCAGCTGAATTCCTGACAGATTCAAATGGACCAGGGTTTAGGCTTTGGTTTTCATTAAGAACATCCCAGTGATAACACTTGATAAACATCCAGCACATATTAGGTGTATAGTAAACTTTTCTAAAATAAATTGTTAAATTTAAATTAATATAAAATGAATGTAATTGACAGATTCTTGGGACAACTGTCCTTTTCATTTTAAAATTCCATTATAGATTACATCAAAATATTATACACAAAGCCAAAAGAATTATAATAGATTCAAATTTCAAATAAGTCTGACATTTTTGCTGTACATTTCTTAATTGGTTTGGAGAGCTATAACAAGGTACCATAGACTAGTGAAATTTATTTTCTAGGATTTTTAGCAGTCGAAAGTCTGAGATGAAGGTGTCAGCATGGTCAGGTTGTGAAGAACCTCTTCTGGGTTACAGACTGCTGACTTATATTCTGTGTTAGTTACTTTCTTCTCACAGTTGAGACAAAATACCTGGCACCAAGAGCTATAGAGGGAAAGGGTTTATTTCGCTTACAGTTTGTAGAGTTTTCAGTCCATAATCAGCTGGCTCCAAGACAGAGTCGTAGAGGAGGCATCACAGAGAAACAACATGGCATGCACAGGGCAGCAAAGGTTACAAGGAAGCTTCACTTGTCTTTATGTCTGTTTTATCCCATCCAGACTACTGGAATTAAGGCAGTGCTAAACCACTCACTCATACAACCTTAATCCCAGCATCACACATTCCAGATTCAGCTACCTTTGATTGAATGAGGCTTTGTGGGGACATCCAGACCCAAACCATAACATATTCTCACACAGTAGAAGACAGGGTGAAGTAGCTCTCTGGAGGAACTCTTAGAAAGCACTAATCCCATTCATGAAGGGTCTACCCTCATAACTAATTCACTCCCCAAACCCCCAGCAACTAGTACATTGGGAGTTAGGATTTCAGCGTAGAATTTGGAGGGACATGTTCATTCTGTTGTAGCCCTTAACTTTGTTTCTTTTTTGAAATCATAGAATTGTAACTATAAAGGCTGATATTTTCTAAATGGAAAAACAATGCAGAAAAGATAAAATTTATTTGAGGTGGACAATGGGAAGAAACACTGTACTGACATTCACAAAGTGAAGGGATGAAATATCCCATCTTGGGCCTTTTATTACTAGTATTACTAGTATTATTACTAATAGGTTATTACTGGTAACCATTTATTACTAGTGAGCCATCTGAATGGCCTTTGCTGATAAGAGACAAAGTTCTACTAACCATGTGGCTTTTTCTTAAAGGATTCAATATATTAACTGAGAAAGGGAAAGCAAACTATTGAAGAATTCTTGGGGAAACGAGATGACTGGAATATCGTAAGGTTTCCAACAGTTGTTATCATTGTCACAGTTCAAAAGTTTTATATACCTGGATTGCACACTTGCACCGTGCTTGTTAAAGCCAGGAAACAAGTACTGACAAACTAAACAGATATCTTTTTGAGGAAGTTGTTGGGCAACTCCAAAATTCAACTGTCCTGATCCAGGGGAATTTGGCCCCAGGAGAAATTCTTAAACAATGCCTATCACTTACCCTCTAACTTGTTTTAATCCAAAGAATTACTGCATTGATGTATCTCAATGAATACTTTGTGTATTGTTGGAACATCATTCAGAAAAGTGCCCCCACCCCCAGACTTCTATCTATCCATTATTCTCCTGGGCTTCAGATGAGTGGTGATCAGTCAGAGCTCACTAGAGAAAAAGATTGAATGCATGATATATTACTATATAAGGATTTACAAGGTAGGCTCACAATGGCTGCCCACTGAATCAGGTGTGAAAAAGTGCAAAAGAACTGTGTGCACACTGAAGATCTGAAGGATCTAATCAGAGCTCCAAGGCCTAGAACTCACTGTAGTATCCCATGTCAGGAGGCCAAAGGGCCTGTGACGGAAGGCTGAAGGGTCTGCTCTGGATGTCCGAAGAGTCTGTATGGAAAGCTAGGAGACGACGGCCAGGGCAAAAGTGAAGACTGGAGCTGCTCTGAAGAAACAAAAGTGAATTTTCCTTCTTTGTTTCCCTTTTATTCCACTCAGGCTATAAGCTACTCACACCCAAGATGGATCTTCTGTCTTCTGTAAATTCCTTCAGCCACCCCCAGAACTATGCTAATCCAATTTAATTGTGCATTTATTACTCGGGTTGACACAGTCAGTTGACTATCACAAATGGTAGGGCTCATCTTCCAAGACTTGTGTTAGTTTGACGTCTGGGTAAGAAAGAAACAGTCAGCACTGATATTATGCCCCTGCACCCTCTGTCTACCTTAAAATATGCCCCCTGAAGTTTGTTTTGAGCTCATCCACCAGTTACTATTCTAGGATGTTTCTTACTTCCTCCTCACACATTTAATTTTAGTTTTTGCTCCATGTTTCTAGAATTATTTTTATTAAGCTAATAAACTAAATCATAGAAATTGATGGCATGATCCAGGCATGATGGCACACGCCTATAATCCCAGCACTCGGGAGGCTGAGGCAGGAGGATCGCTGTGAGTTTGAGACCAGCCTGGGCTACATAGTGAATTCCATCCAGGTGAGTCTCAACTATGCAGTGAGACCCTGTCTCAAAAAAAAAAAAAAAAAATACAAAAAAAAGAAGTTGATGGCAAAAATAGTTGAAAGTATTCCATCTCCCAGGGAACATGGCTGTCTCTATTCCTATCAGCTCCAAGAACAGTCAACCAAAGTAGCAATGATGTGCCTATCTTCTGCTTTCTAATATCCAGTCCAGAGATGACCTAATCAACCTGTTCTTGCTGACTTTCCATTGAAGGAAAAAATTGCACTGTGTGTTTGGATTGAAAAAGTAATGAAGGACCAAGGGCCGGGTTTGCTGGCATCTTAGCAATCCTGCTCTAACTTTAACTGAGCGGAGAAATTGAGTGGAGTTGTTGGGTGACAGATTTTGGATGTGTTTATCCCCTCACTGCAGAGCACCTGAGCCAGAGATAAATCCTATGACAACTGGGCTATTGTCAGAAGGTTAATTTTGTTAAGAAGCAACAGAAAAGGAGGTGCTCAGGGGATCTAAACATCTATCCACCCCGCAGCTGGAAACTTGGTTCACCTGTGGAATAAGTTGTAAAACTTAGTTCAAAGGAAGATGGTTTAAATTGACATTTCTTCAAAATAGTGAATGAAAGAATGTTCAACACCATTAGCCATCAATAAAATGCAAATCAAGATCACAATGAGGTACTATTTCACACTCACTGTGAATTTTTAAAAAGTGAAAAAAGAATGAGTCTTGGTGGAGATGGGGAGAAACTGCAATCCACATACACTGCTAGTAAGAATGTAAAAAGGTGCAGCCGCATTGAGAAACAGCCTGAAAGTTCGTCAAACATTGAGTTAGCCTTTAACCCAGGAATTACACTCCCAAAAATCTTTAGAGGAGTTGAAAACCTATATTCCCATAAAAACTTGTGCATAAATATTTACAGCACCATTGTTCATAATAGTCCAAAAGTAGAAGGGGTTACAATGTCTATCAATGGATAAATAAACCAAGTTCACATATGTGGTTTCTACATAATAATGGAATATTATTCAGTCACATGAAGGAATCGAGTACTAAGATACGCTATAATGTGGATAAATCTTACAGTAATTAAAATAAGCTAGTCACAGAAGACCTCATATGGTATACCCAATTATATGAAATGTCCAGAATAAGGTAATCTATAGAAACAGAAAGTAGATTAGTGTTGGCAAGGGCTGAAAGGATGGAAATACGAGAAGTGACTGACATCCTTCCCATTAATTTTCAGTGAAGGGTATAGGACTCTTCACTACTAGAGAGTCCTCTCTGAGCATCTCCAACGTGATTCCTTCTCTAGTCTGCCATGTTGATGACTTCTGAATTATTATTATTATTATTATTATTATTATTATTGTTGTTGTTTATCCTGCACCAGTTGGCATTTACACTTGCCACCTTCTATAACTAGGTGTTATGGCTTGTGTCTAGATGTCCCCCCAAAGCTTCATTCAGTCATAGGTGGGACTTTTTCAGAGGCGGCTGAATCTAGAGTGTGTGGTTGATTCATGGTGTAATGCTATGATTAAGGGGTGCAAGGATTAAGGGAGGATGATTATACATCAGTCCACTGATTGGTTTGGCACCAGCCTAATCCCAGTAGCCTGTATACAATATAAGAGTCAGAAAGAGGCTTGTCTTGTCCCCCTTGCTTGCTTGTATTGCTACCTTCTGCCCACCATGAACTGTTTCTCTCTGTGGTGCTTATGCCATTTTTAAGACCAACCTGCAAATAATGAAAATCCACAACACTTCAAACTTTCAACACCATAATCTGCAAATCTATAACATCTCCATTGAGATAGTCCCCCAAATTCTCCAAATCAGGGATTTGCAATCATTCGGAATTAAAGACTACCCAAGGAGATCAACTTGTCCTTGGTTGGCCCAGAATTTTTACCAACTTTAGCACTGACAATCCTGTGTCCACTTTGGGAGCATTCCTAGTTCCAGGGAGGTTGGGATGATTACTCACTCTAGGGACATTAGATAAAGCAAATGGACCATGGAAAGAGGCTTTGTGTATTGATTCTTGTAACCAACAAGCCAGTGGGCAGAAATCATCTCATTCTTTCCCTTAGTATCCTGGGGTTCACTGTTGCCCTTACTAACCTACAAAAAATAATTAGAGTCCAGAAATAATCCATGACACAAAAATCACAATCCAAGGTAAAAGTACCAGAAAACACATCCCACTGATGGGATTTTGTCTGACTCAAACACTAGGGCCATGCTGAAAACTCATAGAAAATGTTATAAATATAAGATATTATAATATACTTATATATATTATAATTATATATTATTATTTATTTTAATAAATATATTATAACTATATAATAGAATGCTTACCAATAAGAACAGACCAAATGAATCAGGAATTCTAACCTGAAACTTAACCTATTGATAAAAAGTACCAATATGGGGGAGGCTTTTAAGATTCTATGTGCTTCTCTGACTAAAAGATTTCCTGGAAGCTTTATCATAGCTTTGAAACATCCATTTAATAAAACTTGCAATCTATATCCAAACTCTAGTCTATGAGAACGAGCAATATGATATTAAAGGATTGTCATCCTTGTATTTCTACTGCCAGCGTTTAAGAAAATACTGTGTATATTTTCGTTTGCAATGGATGCATTAATGCTTTCAGTTGATAGAAACTTAGGGGAAAAATAGTCCTCTAAAACTAGATCCAAAAATACTTTTCCAGACAATTTATTCAGGCTCTTACACAGCAGATAAAAAACTGTAAAGGAAATGAGCAGTAGTAGAAAAGCTTTATGCAAAAGAAAGAATAAATTTCAACAGCAATACCAATGATGTAGGCTTACGCTGCCAGATTCTTACCATCTGTGTAGTTCATCCAAGTGACGTCTTAGGACTAGTTGAAACAGAATGCCTAACTCTTCTTCACATGATGAGTTTGTGGTTTCTTAGCTGTTACAAAAAGGCATTTGATCAAAAATGGCTTCATTTGTTTGGTAGTTTATTAATGTTTTGAAAGGGAAACAATCTCCCTTTTCCTCCTGTTATGGCTTGTGTCTAGATGGCCCTGCAAAGCCTCCTGCAGTCATAGGTGGTGCTTTTCAGAGGAGAGTGGATCTAGGGTATATGATGCTAGGATTAAGGGGCTCCACCCTGGATGAAATATAGGGGTCAGAAAGAAGCTGCTGCTTTGCTGTCTTTTGCCTGCCAGGAACTATTCTCTGCTATGCCCCTTTTCTATGCCACCCTGCCCTGGAATCAGCTGACTATGTACTAAAACCTCTATGACTTGTTTAGCTAAAATAAAATAAAACTTTCCTCCTTTAGCTTTGGGTGTTGGCTATTTTGTCTTAGCAATAAGAAAAGTAACTAATATACTTCCTCCCTCTTCTTTCCTATCAAGAGAGAGAGAGAGAGAGAAAGAGAGAGAGAGCATTGTGTGTTTTGTTTTGCAACTTCCAAAGGCATTTTATAGCTTCAGGAGTCAAATACATGCTTATTATCCAACTGATAAATTGCACAATGACAATCATGGGGTAAGTTTTTTTTTTTTTAAAGATATTACCATGTTGTGCTTCTCCTGCTTAAAACTGCTCCCCTTTAATGGCATTTCAATTTTTCGGCAACATACTTCTTCGTTGTGAACTTAGAGCCAAATTCCATGCTACTTCTGTAATGAAACATACATTGGCATCCTGGACTTCCATGGCTTCTGACTATTAAACCTTCTTCATTTGATAAATGAGGGAGACAGCAGCTGAGAAAAGCCAGTGCAGGAGAGGATGTGATCCTATCATCAGACACTGCAAACCAAAATGCCGGTCAGCAGGCCCAGGGTCTTTGTAGCATTAAGCCAAAAAGAATGGAGCTGTCTATTTCCTTTTACATCCCTCTATCCAGATTGTCTCTTATGGACGTTTCTTCTTCAGGCCTGCTCTTACAGCTCAGAAGAGACTTATTATTGCTTAGGTGTATTTTTATATAACTGAGTTTCTTATGATTTCAGAAAGAGTATAGATCTTGCTTTCTCTGAAGATAGACAGCTGTGAACTCACCACCTCCTGGGACAGGTATTTCATTGTGTATCTACAGTGCTAGTCATTTCCAATAATAAGCTGAGATGATAGAAGGAAGGCCTACAATTTTTTATTCCTGAGCTTAATTGGATAACAGGTCATTCTTTCAGCTGTGAGTTCTTGCACTCGAGGAAAGAAGTTCCACTTCTGGATGAAGGAAAAGTATGGAAATACTACTTCCCCAGGAAGAGTGCTTATCTGGTGAATGAAGAAAAGAAGTGATCATGCTTAGCTTAATTATTTTGCTTTATTTTTGTTTCTATACCTTGAAGAGATCTTCATTGTGTGTCATGATGAGGAAGCCTTTAAATGTCGTGATTTGAGTTTGAGGTGGGGAGATTTAAAGTTATTAGAAAACCTAATTGTGACTAATATCTATACTTTATTCTCCAAATTTACTCTTTTATTAATAAAACTTTGTATTGTGTTATCCAACACTTTGATTCAGGTGTTTACTTCCCATGTTGTTTCACACTCAGAATATAGGTAGAAAATTATTGCTTCTCTAAAAATAAAGTATCCCTGCTATGGTTTGGATACTGAGTATTCTCCTTGAAGTTTTATGTATTGAACCCTAGGCCTCCAGTGTTAGTAGTTACACCGTGAAGAAGTGGGGCCTTGTGGGAAGTCCTTGGGTCACTGGGTAGCTGCCCTCAGAACGGATTACTCTTATAATCCAGACAGAAAGTTATAAAAACAAGCCAACCACTAAACCACTTTCTAGCTTTATGCTCTGCAATATGATCTTTAGCACATGCCTATGCTCCTGCCATGTTGCCATTAGGCCCTGGCCAGAGACAACTGCCAAATCCTGCAGTTTCAGCTTTTCAAACTGTGAGCTAAAAGAATTTCTGTTCTTTATAAATTGCCTGCCTCAGATATTTAGTTACAGCTATGAAAACACACTCCCCCCAACTCCTGGTGGGTGAAACAGCAAAAGTTAATTTCTCACTCATATTACAAGTTCATCAAGTGTGCTTTGACTGTGCATTGCCACATGGTGGGAGTTTGGGGTTTTACAAAGATCAACTCAAATTCCAATTCAGGCTTTTTCAGAAACTAGAACTAGAAAGTCTTTTCAGATTTGAATCTTGAGATGTTAATGACAAGGATTGTGACAGAATAGACACTTGACTTCTTCCACTGGGGGTCCACATTTATAATAAACAACAAAGATAAATATCTTCTATAACTGAATAGGTCTTTTCATGTCCCCCTGACTTGCTGAGAATTATTTTCAAGAATACTTAATTCAGAGCTTTTCTTTCAAGGTGTTGGCAGTTTCCCTTTTTGGATATGAGTTATACTAGGCCAACCTCTATTATTTCTGGATTACATATCAGCAGTGGAAAATGAATTGAGTGCTTTGAAGAGAAAAAAAAAATCATTACCAGAAAGACGAATAGACCAATTATACTGGGTACTAAAAGTAAGGGATCTGGAAAGATCATTGGTTTGATTTTCCAGGAAACATATCTTCTTGGATACCCTTCAGATTTGTGATAAATTCCTCCACCAGCAGGTGAGAAGTAGGTTTATTGATACCACACTTTTCTCCTGGCCCTGGGCTTTTTGGATTGACAAGCCCCATGCTGACTTCTAAGAGAGGCTTCTCTTTTTTTTTTTGCTATAAGATATTCAAACATAAAAACTGCTTTGAACGCTGAAATTTCATGGATTTAGGAAAGAGTCAACAGCCAGACAAATTCATATATTTATTGCTTTTGCTAAAAGATAGTGATTTTTTTCTTCTTGCTCAATCAATAACAGTATTATCCATTAGCAGATACATATTTTTTCTATTACAGTACGTACCAACTAGTTTTGTGTGCTGATGATACCACAGTGATCAAGCTTAATATAATCCCTTGCCTAACAAAGCTCTCAGTCTGAGAGGAGGAAAATGGATCTCAACAGGTAAGCAGCCTACTATTAAGTGTGAGAAATACCACAATGAGAACAAACCAGTGCTACTGTATTCCTATAGCACAGATCATGGAAGACTTCCTGAAAGAAGTGACTTGTAATGTGATCTCAGGGATAGGAAGCTATAGCCAGAGGAAGAGAGAATGAGCAGAATCCAGGAAGTTCAAGAAGGCATGGTATACTTGAAGGATTGAGCATATAAAGTGCACACACATATAAGCAGAGAGACATGGTTTTCAGAGAACAGTTAAATAGTAAAGAGATAAGGCATGAGATTAAAGGGGTGAGCCAGAGTAAACTCATGAAATGTCTTGAAAAACCTGTTAAGGTATGGCCTCTGTCCCTGTGTAAAGTCACCTACTAGTATTTAGCATGGAAGTGACATGATAGAATGTATTATGTGGAGGTTTCGTAATGGCTCTGTTGCAAGTGGCTTGGTAGGGACAGAGTCAGAAGGCAAGAGATCAAAAACCAGTGATGGAACCATATAGGCATCTAAATGAGAGATGAAGGTTGCATGAGATTGTTTTGTGACAGTAGAATACATATGATCGGTGGACTTGAAAAAAAATTAGAAGGTGGAATTAACAGGATGCACTGACAGAACAATTCAGATGGTTTCAGAGAGGGAGGAATCTAGTATCATACTGAGAGTGGTCAAGTTTTTGTTTTGCCCTCTAGGTTGACAGTGGGGTCATTGAGGGAGACAGGTAACCCAGGAGAAAGAGCATGCTTGGGAGATAAGATCTTAATTTAGTTTGGAACATGTCAATTTAAAGTGTGTTGTAGAGAGCGTCAGTGACACTGTCTACTCATATCTGCCTGATCACCACTGACGTTGCTAGCAGCATTCCCACCTATGTTTCTCTGCCTGACGTCATACTTAGGTCACTAGAATGAGCCTGGATTCTGGGCACATGGAGTCAGAACAAAAGTTCTTGGGAGTTAATGCCCTAGGAGTAGCCATCAACAGCAAGGCACTGTAACTGATGGATAAGTACCCTGGCATTCTAGTCCCCATCCATCACTTCTGAGGCATGTTCTACCCACTGTCTCCAGTGAGACTGAGCCCCATTTCCCCACAGTATCAACCTGCTCATTAACATACTTTATTTTGAATTTCCATTTTTTTCTGTCCCTTAGAAATCTTCCTACCAAGATTGAGTACGTAAAGTTACAAATTTCCGACAATGAATGTCATTATATTGTATACATTAAATGTACCAATAAAATTAATTTTAAAAAAAGAAAGCTTCCTGATATAAACTATTTGGATCCAAACTGCAACACTGGAGACTAAGATGGACGTGCTGATGAAACAACCAGGAGGGGTTTTAAAATGGATATAAAGGTTTGAAGCTCAGGAGCAAAAACATTTGGGTGAGAGATAAACATTTGGAAGTCATCAACATATATTTTCTCCTTGCAGCTGTAGATAATATTTCAAAACAGTGTATAAAAAAGAGAAGGGCTTATTACAACAAACCATCATTTAGGGGACAGGCAGAGAGACCACTGACTTTAAGTGAGAGGGAAAAGGAACAGTCGTGGAGGTGGAGAAGCAGCAGACTGTGGGGCCACCAAAGTCAAGAGTAGGTACAAATATTCCAGAAGAGAGGGGTCAATAATCCAGCGCTGCATTCTTAGAGGGCTACAAATGAAGGACTGGGAAATGGCCAGAGAATTTAGTTACAATGAAATAATTAGTGACTCTATGGAACACAGTTTCAATAAAATATGAAGGCAGAGTCAAGAATGATGAGTTAAAGGGCCAGGGATGTAGCTCAGTAGCACCGTGCCTGCCTGGCAAGCTCAAAGTCCCAAGTTTGATTCCCAGTACCAGGGGAAAAAAAAGAATAATGAGTTAAGTCATGAATGAAATGTGAGAAAATCTGAGCACAGAACCTAAACAATCCTCTCAGGAGATAAGCCAGAGAAAGAGGAGAGGAGGGCCACTTCAGCTAGTTAGCTACCAAGTCATTTATTTATGTGTTCGTCCATTCATTCATTCATCAATTCATCCGTTCATTCAGGGTCTCTGCATCGTTCAGGCTGGCCTGGTATAACGTGAGCCCAGGTTGGCCTCAAACATGTGTTGATTGTCCTGCCTCTTCAGTGCTGGGATTACAAGTGTGCACCATCACACTTGGCTGTTTATTTTTTTAAAAACAAAAGATTTTGAGTTCTGATAATACTGATTTTGAGTTTCTCTCCACAGGTACAGAACAAAGCTTCGCACTCCCAAATCATTCACCAAATGCGCACTGACAGCTTTACTGTGGGTCTGATATTGTTGCAGGTGCTATGGCTGTAGTGGTCAGTAAGACAGTATACTAGGAAAAATGAACATTAAACCAATGATTACATAGACAACCTGATAATGAGGACTTTTAAAAAGCATCTGAATAATAAGTACAACTGAGAGAACATATTTTGAAATGATGAAAGCTAGCAAGGGAGATCAGAATGAAACCTTCCCTAAAGGTTAACTTTGAGTTAAAAATCCCAGAAATAATAAAAAAGTAAGTAAACAAAGGTAGGCAGGTGTTTGGCAGTAGGCATGAGGGGCTGGTATCCACCAGAGTGGTCAGTGTGCAGAGCCTGCATTTTCAGGAATAGAGAGGACAGACAAAAGGCCAGTGCCTGTGGAGTTTAGTTAAGGAGGGGATATGGTTATGGTAAGAGGCTGAAGAACTGCTTCTGTGAAGACCCAGCTAATTCCTACTCTACCTATGAAATTTTCTTAACATCCTCAACTGAACTGACTACTCTCTTCCCTGAATGCCCAAATCTCTTTTCTTTTTTTCTACCTCTATATGGGAAGAAAAATTATCCAGGGGCTGAAAATACAGTCTTTGAATACAAATAGTCATGCATATTACAAATCCTAGCTTTATCAATTACTTGTATAGTGCTTTGAGTAATTTCTCCGAATCTGTTTCCTCCTTTATATTCACTTTGTTTGTTTTTTGTTTGCTTGGAGGCTCTGGGAATTGAATTTAGGGACTTGCTCATGCTATGCATGCACTCTACCACTCAAGTACTTCCCTGTTCGATCCTCTAAAAATTGAAGACAGTCACTACTTCATGGAGTTGGTATAAATACTAGGTAATGTTCATTAAAAATCCCTTCAACTTATCTTTATTGATATGCTGTCAGTGGCAGTATATTCATTTCCTGTATCTGCTGCAACAAATTAACACAAACTTAGTAACTTAAAACATGAATCTATCATCCTAAGCTTTGGAGTTCAAAATTGGGTCTCATTGAGCTAAAGTCAAGGTGTTATCAGGATGGTATTTCTTCTGGAGGCTCTTGGGGAGGGAGAATCAGTTTTCTTGCCATTTTCTTTTCGAACTTCTGCATTGCTTAGGTTGTTGGCCCCTTTCTCCATTTTGAGACACAGCAGTGTAGCAATTTAAAGCCTCTTTCTGCCAGGGATTTAGCTCAGTGGTGCCGCTGCCTGCCTCACAAACATAAGGTCCTGAGTTCAATCCCTGATACAGAAAATAATAATAATAATAAATAGAAGAAAAAGGAGGAGGAGGAGGAGGAGAAGTCTCTTTCTGACTCCTTATTCTATTTTAAAGGCTATTTGTGAAAATACTGGGCTCATCCAGATAATCCAGGATAATCTCTTTATTTTAGAGTCAGTTCATTAGAAGCCTTAATTTCATCTGTAACCTTACTTTGCCTTTGCCATGTAACAACATATGCTGGGACTTACAGAATTACTTTTGCACTCTTTGCTGTATTTTTATGTTTATTTTTTGTTGTACAAGGTATTGAACCCAGGGCCTTGCATCTGCTATGTAAAACCTTTATCACCAAACTATACTCCATTTATATTACTGTGTTACCATTGCCTTTGCTAGACTCTCCTAGGACTAACTTCTCTAACTTTTGTGATATCCTTATACATAATACATTGTTATACATAAAATATGTTTAGCCTGAAAGCAGTGGTGATTTCTATTTCTTTATTTATAATTTATAAAAGCAACGCAAAACTCAAACTTCCAAGCCAAACAGAAAATATACTCTGTAGTTAAAAAAAAAAAAATATATATATATATATATTCATAAGACATTTTTCCACAGCCTTCCTAAAAATGACAAGACAGCAGCTCAAAGATTATAAGAAAGCAATAAATATTAAACACCCGTGGAAGCAGTGACTACGTAAAACCTTCCAGAACATCTTTACTAATGACTCTTCTTCAGAGAAAGCCGTATTCCCAAAGTTCTTTAGTGGCACTATCTCTATAAAGCTTTAATGAGCTCCCTTACACTCTAATCTGGGAAAGAAGGAAGAGGTGAGGCAGGAAAGCAGAAAGGGAGATACCCTCACTATACAAACAACCACCCAATCAAACTCCTGAGCAAGGTGCCACCTCATACAAGGGTCGCCCGAAGGCTACTAAACAGCCCCCAGCTGCCACACAGTCTGAAATACATTTATTTCTAAAAACCCTAGTCACCTTGAAGTGGAGAAGTCAAATAAAGTCATTAATATCTCCATGACAAGTGGTTTACCAGAATGACTATCAGATCAGAAAGGGACTAAGGTAATGGAACACCAGCCTTCAAGGGAGACAGACAGCTTCCCGAGGATATGTTCTGGGTCACCTTAGGCAGAGTAAAGTAACTGGGAAGCAAGAGACTTAAACACCCTCATGAGCCCTTCAACTTCTTGATGTTCAGATATATGAAAATGGCATTAATGACCTTTTATATGAAAGAAAATAGCAGCCATTTCCTGAATAAGTGTTAAACACAAGACTTGGTGCTAGATGTATTTATGTATCATTTGCATTTAATCTTGTTACCAGTGCAATGAATTCATTTTAATACATAACTAAAAGAAAAAGATCTGGGGCTAGAGAGGTTGGTTACTTACCTAAGGTTACACAGATGAAGTACAAGGGTGATTGATAAATATGTTGAATTTTTAAACTAAAAAATTATTACAGTAAGACCATTAATCCTCCTTAAAATGCTCCTCTTTGCTTCAAACACACTGATTCCATCATTTTTGCTGCTTTCTGAAATAGTCCTACAAGTCCTCTTTTGTGAATGTCTTTATGAGGTGTGATAAAAAAAAGTTAGTAAATGCTGCTGATAAATGCTATCCAGTGGGAAGGCAGATTCATAAAATCATTATGATGTTTCCTTATCCAACTTATTCACTAGATCTGGCACTGTGGTGTGTGACCTGTAGCTCTTCTCCAAAGGCAAAATGACTATGAAAGATAAACATTTTCAATCAATCCAGTGTGTAAAGGTAGCAATGACATCGCAGCTAAAGACACTTGTACAAAGGACTTCCAGAACTGTTTCAGAAAGCAACAAAACTAATGGGATATATATGTTCAAAGTAAGGGGAGTAGTTTCGGGGGATTAAAGGCAATGTGTCTTGTAATACATTTTTAAAAATTTAAACACACACTATTTTTCTTGATCACACCTCTTATTTCAGTGCTGGAATTCAAATTCAAGAGCTGTCCCTTCCAACAAGGGAAGACATGACAATTTTCTTCTTTACTGAAGGAAGATACACACCTTCAGCCCATTTTGCTCTGTGGCAAATGATTTTTCCTGGGGTTATTTGGGATAAAGTTTGGGACAGAGGGAGGCTATGGAAAAATAATAGTAGCGGAAAACAAATGAATGATATGTAGGTGTTCTGCTCCTTTCAGTGTCTGCAAGAAGACAGTTAACTTTTAACTAGTTAAGAGAGATGTAAGGAAAATGTGTAATGTTTCAAATCAACAAATAGCTACTCAATATCACAAGGAACAAAGATGTCATCTAGTATTTCACACCTTGTCCTCAGGAAGGCCTGTTGGACCTGATTTTCCACTCTACCTTGGAGAAACACAAAAGTCATTAAGCCACGGTGGGGAAAGGGACTTGAACAGGAATTCCTTTCCCAGATCTGATGCTGCTCTAGAATCCCTGGTTTTTCACTTTCACTCAATCAAGTCTTACCAGAATGTAGGGCATGCTGTGTTACTGGATGTGTTGTAACCATCTAGCAATGTCTGGTTGGTTGAGCTTTCACTTGAGAAGGGCCTTACTGTATGAAGCCATGGTATTCCTTCAAAGGAAAGGCAGATATTATTTCCTCATTCCTTCTGAAAGACATAGCGAAGGTTAAGGTCATTATGTTAAATGAGAACAGGACAACTATGGCCAAAAAGTAAAGCCACCAGCAAAATCTTATCAACTTGGGGTAGAGGCATAACTTAAAAGCCAAAATTATATACTCTATTTTGTTTTATTTTTTTCTTTATTTTTATTTCAATGTAATACAAGTAGATATTAATAAAAATATTTTTTAAAAACCTTTTTCTATGAAAAAATAAGGCAAAATTTTATAAAAAGTTAAGTAAAGGATAACAATAGTTAATACATAGTGTACCATAATCTTAAAAGAGTGGCCAAAATGTTACAGTACAAGTCATAGGCAAAAAAGACTCATTAAAAAGAAACAGATAACAGCACAAAACTTTCTTTTCAATGAAATAAGAATACCTAGCTATATAAATGAAACAAATTAGTATCCGTAAATATTTTTGCAACTGCAGAATATGTAATGTGATGAATTATTAGACCTTCTCCCTACTTCTTATTTCTTTATCGCCTTCTTAATGTCTTCTTTAACATTTAATAGACACTATGTACAATAAATTTTACTGTATTTTACATAAGACAGCCACTGCAGAAATTTATAGATTAGAAGGAAGATAGTTAAGAAGGGCACAGTTCTGTGAGATATTTTCTCAGAGCATGAAAGTCACAGTTAATTGGGGAAAAGGGTTCAGACTGCCAGATTAAATGGATGATAAAAAAAAAAAAAAAAAAGCTAAAACGCAGGCCTTTGGGTAAATAACCAAAATGCTGGGACCACCAACTTTCAAAGGCGCCATTATTCTTGCAAGGCAGGCAGCGAAACAGCTGAGCTAAAACCCCGGCCCTAAGGCACCATCATTCTTAAACACAGTCCCCATCTTATCACCTATGTGGATTCTTGCCTGTGATTTAGGAAATACCATTCCAAAGATGTCGTTCCCATTAGGCAAAGTCTCAAACATTCATTCAATCCCAGACATAGGGATTTGTTTTCTTTTTAATCTTAAAATTTTTTTTAAATTATAGTATAAGAGGTTTGACTTTTTGATGTGTAACATATATGGTTCATGTAACTATACCATGATAAGGATACAGAACAATTCCATTACCTTTCAAAAACTTCCTCATGTTGGGCTGGGGATTTAGCTCAGTGGTTCTTCTGTCTGCATCACAAGCACAAGGTCCTGAGTTTGATTCCTGCTACAAAAAAAAAAAACCTACTTTCTCATGTTACTCTTTTATAATTGCCTACTCCCAGTCCCTAAACCATGTCTTTTCTTCCTTGCTATAGTTTTGCCTGTGGGAATGTCTTATAAATGTGATAACATATGATCTTTGGAGCCTAAGGTACTGTTAATTAGCATAGTGTCCTTGTGATCCATCCAAATTGTTGTATCATTACTTCCTTTTTTTTTGGTGCCAGGGATGGAATTCTGGACCTTGTGCTTGCGAGGCAGTTGGCAGCACCACTGAGCTAAATCTCTGGCAATGTCATTTTTTTCTTTCTTTCTTTCCTTTTGTGCTAGGGATCAAATTCAGGCCTCATGCTAAGCACAGACTCTGTCACTGAACTACACCATTACCCCAATACTTCCGTTCTTTTTTTTTTGCCAGCTGTATGTGATGTTATATAACATCACTCAACTTACTGATAATTAATTAATTTTTTAAAATTGAGGTATAGTTAATATACATTATGGTTTAAATACATCCCATGTGAAATTCATGTGGAAATTTAATCTCCACTATGAAACATTAAGAGATGGGACCTTTACAGACTGGGGCTCAAGGATGGCCCTCAGGCCCAGACCTCGGCCGGTACAAGGGCATCCTGTGGGACCCAGGCACGCCATCCCCCCCAACCTTGGGGACCTGTGTCTGGGCCTGGAGCCCGGGCACCATCTGGACAGGGCCTGTGTGACAGACTCGGAAAGTCATTTGTAAGACCCAGTGATCAGGGAAGAGTGCCTAGGAGTTGGAGGGGACCAGGGTGCACAACCCTTCTCCTGGAACAATTTTTGAAATATATATATATATAAATGTTGAATATGCACACTACTTTTGTGTTATTGAACTGCTGAGGGCCTCAGAGGGTTTTGTGTTATACAGGGAGCGGTTGAATCTGTATCTTTTGGTTAAAATAATTACTTTCAATCATAAAATTAACATGTCTCAGCAAAAAGACAGGGAGAGAGAGAGAGAGCACCTTTAAGAGGGGATTAGAGCTCTGTACACTCTCATGAGTATACATATATGAATGCATTTAATGGCCCTGTGAAAGCCAGTCTGGCTAGCTCACTCACATGCTCCCTTCTCTAGCCATGTGATGGCCTGCACTTCCTTGGAATTTGCCCCTGAGAGGGCTTTCACTACAGGCAGCCCCTCCACTTTGGACCAGAACTTTGATTCAAAATAAATCTCTTTGTTCATAATATACCCAGTCTTTAGTATTGTGATATTGGGAAGAGAAAAGAGACCAAAAAAAAAAACCATAAAAATTAATCACTTTACCCAAGTTTTATTAAAAGAAGAAATGGGATTTAAGATAATCTTCATTCCATAAAAAAGATAACATTTAAGCTGCAAGCAGATTTTTTTTTTAACATACCATGCATGTCTGATTTTCTTCAGTTTCTTGCCCCATTATTCTTCTGTCTTTGGGGGTGGTGGCATATTATTTCTATATTTGGAGAATTGTTCAGTACAAGTTCTTTCTCCATCTGCTTGCCCTCATGTTATGAACAGATGTTCACTTCTTTTTACTGATTTTTGTTTGGCTCTCCAACACTCTAAATTGCCTTCCTTCTGTAGTTCTTGTGATGGGTAGTGCCTATGGATTGCACAAAACACAAACAACACAAAACAGTATGCCAAGGTAAGTAATTCTCCTTCATTAAACCCCTGTCTCCTGGTAACTCAGTTTCTTCTCTGAAGCCAATTATTTTCTCAACATGCTTAGGCATCAAAGCAGAGCCATTCTACACACTACAAATATATTACACAAATCATGGATAAAATTTTAGGTAAAAAGTGATATATAGAGGTATAAAATATATTTGTATATGAATTTACAAAATATGAATAGGTACATATGAAATAAATGTATATACATTTACAGAGTGAGATCAGAATATACACTAAATGAATAATTTAAAAATATTTATTATAGTAAAACAAACATGGCCGTTAATCTCCCTCAAAGTATTCCTCTTCACTTCAAACACTCTTCCACCATCTTTCTTGACACTTTTGGAGTAGTTCTGGAAGTCCTCTTCCATGTTTTAGTTTATTGTTATAGTTACTTTTACATCTGGGATCAACTGAAAAAGTTTACCTTTCCTGGTCATTTTGACTTTGGGGCCAAGGCAGAAGTCACACAGTGCTAGACCTAGTAAAGGAGGTAGAGGAGGACACACAGTAATGTTTTCACAGATTTGTCTGTCATTAGATGATACTCAGCAGCGACACTCACTGTAGTCTTGATTGTACCTCATAGAACAACCATGAAAGAGAACTTCCAGGTCTGCTGCAGGAAGTGGCAAGAATGACAGGGTGGTGTGTTCAAAGTGTAATAATTTTTAAAATTTAAACATTCTTTGTATATTTTGATCATACCTTACACATTTTCCCCACACACATATCAGGATGTATTAATATTCTGCACCTTACTTTTCTCTCTTAATTTTCCTTCACTTGGAAAGCTTTCCATAAGAGTACATTTATAGCAGTCTATTATGTCCATGTTACTCTCTTACATGTGTAGCATAATCTACTTCAGAAAAATCCCATTACTTTTGATCATGTATATTGTTTCCAAACTGTCTTTCCAATGAATATCACTAGTGAATATATAAATTTATTTGAGTCATTTCATATAGATGGAACCATCTCTGTAGGATAATTACTTAGAAGCAAAATTTTTGATTTAATTTTTAATTTAATTTCTATTTTTGGAAGATGTTACTGAATTACCCTTTACCTTAGTTACAATTTCTCCATGCTGACACAAAATACCTGACACCCAAAGTTAAGGGGGTAGGTTTAGCTCAGAGTTTGTAAAGGTTTCAGGCTGGCTCCAAAGCAGCGTGGAACATGGCAGAGAGGCATTGCAGAGGAGAAACAGTTCTTTGCACACAAGAGACAGGAAAAGCAACAAGGGGACTTGAGAGTATCTTTCTGCTCCTTTTATCTTATCCAGATTACGGGCATTAGGGCTGTGCCAAGCCAGTCTGTATACTGATTTAGTACTCACACATCCTTAATCTCAGCATCACACACTCTAGATTCAGCCACCTCTGGAAAAGCCTATGACTGCCTGAGGTTCTGGGAGAACATCTAGACACAAACCATAACACCCTCCACGGACGTCAATTTATACTTTATCAGGAATGAAGCAGTTTCCACATTTTCAGCATATATTTAGTGACTGACTTCTTTAACATAATTTCATAATTCTTTTAACATAATTTATAACAAATATTCAATTAGCATTAATAACTTTTTATCTTTTTTTTGGTTTTCATGACAATAACATTTTAAAGTGTCTGAGCCAGCTGGGCACAATAGCACATATCTGTAATTTCAGCATCTGGAAGGCTGAGACAAGAGGATTGCAAGTTCATGACCAACCTGGCCAACTTAGTGAGATTTTTACCTCAAAATAAAAAAATAAAAAGATGGGCTCTGGAGCTCAGTGGTTCCATTGCCTGACTTGCAAGGGCAAGGTCCCAAGTTCAATCCCTGGTACCAAAGGGGAAAAAAAAAAAAAAAGAGGGCTGGGATGTAGTTTAGTGTGAAGGCTCTGGGTTCAATCCTCATTACTGAAAAAAAAAAAGGCTAAGTCAATTATTTCTAAGAACACTCCTCAATTAGGACCTATATTTCCTTTAAAACAACCAACTGCAAAAACAAAACCAAAACAAAGAAAAGCTGCATAGAAAGAAGCAAGATGCATTTAAATGTATAGTTAGTAAGAATACCTATAATTTTTTAAGACTACCAATTTTAAATCCTTACTATATATATGCCAGATATTGAGTTAAATGCTTTGCATAGTGATAACAGCTAACATTTATTGGGTAGTAAATTTGTGCCCAATGAAGTTCTAAGTGCCTTATATGTGTTATTTCATATAATGCTCACAGTGAGCCTTCAAATTTCTCCACAGTATGAATCACTAAGTTGGGACACAGTCACCCCTCCGTATCTATGGGTTCTGCATAGATTCAACCAACTATGGATGAAAAACAAAAACTGTCAGTACTGAACCAATAAAGATTTCCTTGTTTTGTCATCATTCTGTAAACAATACAGTCTAGCAATAATTTATATAGCACTTGTATCATAATAAGTATTATAAGTAATCTAGAGATTATTTTAAATACATGGTATATCCACTGGTTACAGGTAAATGTTTTTATTTTACATGACACTTGAGCACCTGCTGGGGTTCTGGAACTAATGCCCAGCAGATACCAAGGGACAACTGCATAGGCTGAATTGTGTACCTCAAAGCAGCAAAAGTGATCCTCTTCTTCCCTTCCTTACTCTGCTTTTCAAGTTACATGTGCATTTTAACAAATTAAATGTAGAGGACAATGATGTAAAAGTCGAGTTCTTTAATCTCTCCCCAATGCCCTATACCACAGACAATCTCTATTAACAACTATATGTGTTTATTTCCAGGTTGTTTTCTATTGGAATTAAGATTTGAGGGCCTGGGATTTAGCTCACTGGTGGCACACCTGCCTCAAAAGCACAAGGTCCTGAGTTCGATCCCTGGTGAAAAAAAAAAAAAAAAGATTTGACCCCAACCTTTCTGAATCTAAAACTCTTCTCTATAATGTATGCTCAGTGTTGCCTTTCAGATGCAAAAAGCAAAGTTATGTAATTACATAGATTCTATAAAATAAAATGGTTCCTAATACTCTTACCAACCAGGGTTAATTGCAAAGCAAGAAAAGCTGAACCATGTATCATCTCTCTGTTACAAAGTCTTTTTCCTTACAGCACAAAGAAGATAAAATTAATGAATTAATTAAAACCAAAGCAGACGTTGAAAACTGACATTCTGCAAGAATCCTTTGTGAACATACCATTTAGTCAGTTATTGGCAACAGAAATTGAAATACTAGTACTATAATCAAAGAGGAGGAGCAAAGGTGCTGAAAACAAAAGCAGTCCTGCTGAGTACCAGCTGATCTAGTTCAAGGTTTGTTATGGGAGATGGGAGCCAAGAGCCCTAACAAAATTCTTATGGCTTTGGGATCCCTTGGATGGAGTCTGGGAATCTACACAGTAAGAACTTTTTTGGGAAAGTTCAACTTGAAACCATTTGAGCACCTGCCTAGCAAGCAATAAATGCTTGTAAAACCAGGCTGGGAATAGCATGCTTTAACTGATACTATGTTACAAGAATTAATATCTGTTTCTGAAGTTCCAGTACTATAAAAAGTTTAATGCAAAATATACTCTAATTAAATTAATTTAGTTAGCATTTATATTGTTATTCACTATGAAGAATATGAAAGAGACACAGAGTAACAACAAAAAGTGATCAACATGCATTGGGCATCTAATATGTGCCAGGTACTTTATCAGTGTTTTTTGCATTGTCTCATTTATTATTTACCAGACTTGTTTATGTGAACTACAGTCAGGGTCAGCTTATCCATTAGGTTCTTTATGGACAATGCATATGGCTGTATTTTTAGGGACTCATTAAAATGTTTGTCTCCTTTAGAATCAGAAGAGGGTTAAAGGAATATAATTCCTTCTTAAATATATTATGATTTATGCCAACAGTCACAAAATATAATTTGTAATCTTTTTTATGGAGAAAGGAGCTCATGAAGACAAAACTGCCTTGGGCCTTGAAAAGTCATAATGTGGTTTTCACCATTATCATTCTTACTTAAAGAAAGAAGAAACTGAGGCTCAAGGGAGTTAAAAAACAAAAGTTGAACATAGGTCTTGGAACTCTACTGTCACCCTTTTAACCACCACGCTCTATTAGATAGAGAAGAAAACTCATACATACTAAGTAAAAAACAAAAACAAAAAAACCCAAGTTTGTCATATATTAACTAGTTAGAAAATATTTTTTAAATAATGTAAGTAAATGCCTCCATTTTAGAGCAGATGTTGTTTATGAGGAGCCTGAGCTTTTCCAATGTGAAAGACTTCCTTTAACAAAAAAATATAGCTAGGTATAGGGGTGTACACCTGTATTCCCAGCACTTGAGACGCAGAGGCAGGCGGATCACTGAGAGACCAACCTGGGCTATATAGTAAGCTCAAGGCCAACATGAGGTACACAGAAAGACTGTTTCAATAAACAAACAATAACAACAAAAAAGAAAAAAGTACACATTTATAAATAAAACTTAGGGAAAGGGTTTGGGAAGAGACTGTCCAAGTAAGGGATGCTCATCGGTTTCATAATAAATCCACCTCACTTCAAGGTCCCTGTATTCAGAGAAAGCCAGGGGAGGAATCAGTGTAAAGGGGGCATCATAGCTATGAAATTAAGGAGGAAATGGGACTTTGAAGTATGGTTCTGATTTGGGTACCCTGACTGCAAAGCCACAGGGTATCTTTATACACTGCTGGGTCTTAGGCCATTACATTTGTTTTTCTGTTTTGTTTTGTTTTGTTTTGTTTTGAGACAGGGTCTCACTATGTAGTTGAGACTAAACTGGAACTCACTATGTAGCCCAGGCTGGTCTCAAACTCACAGCGATCCTCCTGCCTCAGCCTCCCGAGTGTTAGGATTACAGGCCGGCGCCACCACTCCCGGTTGAGATCATTACATTTGAAAAGAAGCTTATTTATGACTTATTTATTTCACTTAGTTTCTCTGGTGTGAATAAACTGTAATAGTACATAAGATCCTAATGAGATAACTGACACTGAAATGGGAAGAAAAGTGCTAAAGGCATAGGGAAGGTGGGGTGGTTTGGGCAAGAGTAATAAGGGAAAAGAAAAAATGTGAGAAAATGAAAAGATGGAAATAAAGTGTTTGTAAATGGGGAGGGGAGAAGGGGGTGAAGGGAGGGCAGGGACAAGGGGAAAAAATGAGAACCAAGACCTGTCCTGTAGAGGTACAAGATCCCAATAATGAATGTAACTGTACTGTATCCCTAAAATGTACCAATAAACTCAATTTAAAAAAAAAGGTGAAGAAGAAGAAGCACCAGGGTGAGGATCTGGTGGCCCTGGGCAAGATTCAGCAGGGGCTAGACTAGGCAAAAAGATTTAATTAAAGGACTAATCACTAATCTGGGTGTATTTTGCTGAGCATGTGGTACTTTATGAGGAGGAATGAGGAGTTAAAACTGAGACATGGGCCGGGGATTTAGCTCAGCGGCTCAGTGGCCTGCCTTGCAAGTGCAAGGACCAAAAATAAATAAATAAATAAATAAATAAATACAAAATAAAACTGAGAGACAAAGGAAAGAGTAACAATCAAAAAGAATGAAGCAGATATGAAGAACAGAGAGGAACAACATTAGTGATAATTTTTGTAGTTATGGGATTGCTAGAAATTTAAAGATTAAGATTGGTTCTAGAGCAGTTATCTAATAAAATAACTGCAGCAAAGAAGCACACTGAGCAAACTAGACTAGACTCCTGGCATTAATTTTGGCTGTTTGCCACAAATCAATGCTCCATCTGATAGACACATTGTTTCTCAATTATGTTAACAGTACTAAGAACACTGTAGTGAGGTCTGTCCGTTCTTGCTGACTAGGAAACATTTTGTATTTAACGTGGGTTGTGTTAAACACCATCCTGGGTTAGTTATAATTTAATTCTCAGAGCTGTAGTTCTCTGCTTCTTCGCCAAATGAGTGGCACAGAGGCTAGTGCATCAGAAATAGAAGAAAAAGAATGAATGTGGGAAAGCAGTACAGAGCTTAAAACAAAAAACAAAAAATCAGAAAGACATCTGCCTCCTGCCTTGCAAGAGCAAGGTCCTGAGTGTGATCCCAATACCAAAAAACAAATAAACAAACAAAACATAGGAGGGGATATGGAATTAGGAGGGAGTCTTACATTTATTGAAAAATATTTACTGCATACTAGTTATGTGTCAGGCTCTATGCTCACAACAAAACAAAAAAACAACAAAAAGGCAAGAGATGAATCACTGTCCTGGGGAAGTCTGAACTTTCAAGGATGGATATTTGGGAAAGTGATGGCATCAAGAATAGCATTAGGGGCCGGGGATTTACCTCAGTGGTTCTGCCACCTGCCTTGCAAGCACAAGGACCCGAGTTCAATCCCCGGTACCATTAAAATAAAAAAAGAATAGCATAATAGCATTAAGAACAAGAGATTCTAGGGAGTGGGAAGAAGAAATGATGAATTCAGTTTTAGCCATGTTAAATTTGGTGTTTGAAAAATGCAAGTGTGGATGTCTAGTTCACAATTATAAACTTGAAAATGATGGTCAATAGAGAAGTCGGGGCAAGAGAGTCACATTTGGAAGTGTATCTACCAGCTTACACTAGTGATAGAATTTGAGAGATGAAAGGACTGTTTTCGAGGGTAATAAGGTACTCCCAGAGGAGACTTCTAGCAAAGCTACAGATGTTTAAAAAAACAAGGGGGAGCCATCCTCTTTCTGCCATCTTTCTATGCCACCATAATGGTGAGTGTGAGGGTCCTGGCTGATGCTCTCCAGAGCATCAACAATGCCAAAAAGAGAGGCAAACTCAGGTCATTATTAGACCACACTCCAGTCACTGTCTGGTGTCTAAATGTGATGATGAAGCACGGTTACATGGACGAATTTGAAATCATTGATGATCACGAGGTTGGAAAAATTGTTGTGACCCTCACAGGCAGGTTAAACAAGTACGAAGTGATCGATCAGCCCCAGGTTTGATGTACAACTGAAAGACCTGGAAAAATGGCAGAATAATCTGCTTCCACCACATCAGTTTCATTTCATCGTATTGACCTCCTCAGCTGGCATCATGGATCACGAAGAAGCAAGACAAAAACACACAGGAGGGAAAAATCTTGGGATTCTTTTTCTAGGGATGTAAACCATACAAATAAAATGCCTCAATGGAAAAACAAAAACAAAACAAAATAAAAGGAATAACACAGAATTGGTGAAAAAAAGGAAAAAAGTTTAGACTGATGAACACAACATAAACAAGTCAGCCAAACTTAGGAGGCTCAGAATTAGAGCTCATTTTTAGGGTTATAAATTTCTCTTTAAGGAATACTTACCTCCCAAAATGTTGATATGTAGTTTGTGTTCCTGCTTATTTCTAAATATTGACTCCTGAAATTTTAGATGTAATTTCTACTCTTTTTCCTTCCAAGGACTGGAGATCAGACCCAGGGCTTCACACATGCTAAGCAAATGCTCTGCCACTGAGCCACCCCCTGAGACCCAGATGTAATTTCTACTTGCATGAAGTTATATCAGCTGTGATTTGTATATGTTCAACTGAGAGGAATTTAAAATAGAGAATTCATTCCATGGGTAATGGAGAAACTAAGAAGCCATCTGAGGACCCTGAGGCAATCCAGACATCAGTGAAGGCAGGAAGTAATCAGCACTCCTTGGTCTGGTGAAACAATGGTCTCACCTGAGTTTGGAGCGTCTAGCTCAGGTATTACCACCACCTGGATGAGTCAGAGCCAATGTGGGGACTGTGTGACAGAAGCTGAGACCCTAGAGGAGCCATTCACAAGAGGTGGGAAATATTCTGACTTTTTCCTTATGCTTCCTGTCTCCCAAGGGAGCCTGGGAATCAGTTTCATTTTATCTGGGGAAGACAAGGAAAAAACAGAACTAGGAGGTTAACTATCTTTTTGCCACTGATTTGTAATTTTATTATATTGCGGTCAGGGAATATGGTCACAATGATAATGACTATTTAGTATTTGTTGCAGTTCATTTTGTGGCACAAGACATTTTAAATTTTGTAAATGCTCCAATAGTTGGATATTCTCTGTTTTTGGTGTGTAGTTTTCCACTCATGTCTATCATATATGATTTGTTAATTGTGTTATCCACACAATAGAGATAAATCTTCATCTACATAATTGTTTTGTCTTCATGATGTTGGTTTTTGAAGTTAGTTGTTAAAACTCTTATGAATGCTGTAGATTTTTTTTTTTTTTTTTTTTTTTTTTTTTTTTTTTTTTTTCAGATCGAACGCAGGTCCTGGCACTTGTGAGGCAGGCGGCAGAACCACTGAGCTAAATCCCTGGCCGTAATGGCTGTAGATTTATCAAATTCATATGTTGGCCATATACAGAATATTCTAAAAGTGGACATTAATAGGCTGGTACAGTGGAAAATAGTGGTACTCTGGCCTGCAATGGTAAAAATGTGAGGACAAGAAAAGAAATACATGTTGATCTGCAGGGCTCTGGCTTGGACATCTTGGTAAATAGTGGTGCCATATATGTATTATACTGCCACTGACCAGTATTTGTTCTGGATAACATTGCATAAATCCTTTGGAATTTTATTTATAAACATGGGTAATAAGACGACAATATTAAGTGAAATAAATCAGACACACAAGTTTAAATATTGCATGGTTTCCCTAATATGAGAAACCCAAAATATGAACAAAGAACAAAATAAAGGGAAGACAACAGGAAGTAGTGAGACAGATATTTTCTAAATGGGAAGGATATCAAGAGATGAAGGGAAGGAGAAGGGAGGAGAGAAAGTGGATGAAAAAGAACTGAAGTGTGTTATGTACATGTACCAACTCCTGATGAGGAATGTAATCATTATGCACTGCAAACATGTATTAGTAAAAAAACATAGACAAAGAAGATATTGCATATCATAGGGTGTTGAGAGTCTACATATATTTGAGGGGGAACAATTCATATTAAATATGACTATAGCTGTCTAAGGCTCAATGTCATCTTGCCTAAGAGCCAGCTATGGCATGCAGAAAAATAACTTCATTTTGCCTTGAGTCACAAGTTGAGGCCTCAATGGTCCCATGATACTGTGATGCTCAAGGGTAAGAGTCATCAGCCAGGGCCAGGGATTTAGCTCAGTGGTTCCACTGCCTGCCTCACAAGCACAAGGACCCGAGTTCGATCCCCAGTACTACCAAAAAAAAAAGAAAAAGAAAAAAAAATAAAATAAAAGAGTACATCAGCTGAAGACATCCTGGTTCTTCTAGAATGAGTAGTAATAAAAAAAAGAGAAAGGTTTCACCTGGGGGAGGACAACTCCTTTATTAGCCTGCTATCTTGTCCCACCTACAATTATAAAAATGCTCTCCTCATTGCCATCATCAACAGAAGATCCTCAGCAACCTATGATTCCCATCAGCATAAGATCCCCGTCAACATAGGATTACCTCCACCCTCTAAGCCACCTGATTCTCACTCCAATTATTGTATATACCCAATAAATAATGGCAAGCTTAGAGAGTCTTTGCCCACTCTGAGACACTGACCTCTTGGCACCCTTGTACTCTGAAATTACACAAGTCTCTATTGTCTTTCTTTAGCTCTTGCCATCCACCTTTCTAGGCAGTTAGAGGATTGATCGCCCTCTGATAATAGGGTTACTGCAATGACGGAAAGACTTAATATGTGTAAATAAATTAGCACAACATCTAAATCATTCAATATATGCTTTTATTATTACCATTTAGCATATGTGTAAAGGAGGGAGGGTTTGGGTGTGAAGTGAGAAATCGAATTTCCCTATTGAGGCTCCATTAGGTGTGAATAGTGCTATCATTTATCTTTCAGTAAAGAGTAATTGACTCATCTTTACAAAGCTACCGAGAGATCAGAAGATGAAAGTTAAGAACACTATTGGGAGGACATCAGCAACTTTGAAAAGATGGCAGAATTAAGGGAAGATTTGCTTTTCTTTCTTTTCCAGATAAACTTGGTGTATATTTAAGGTAAACAACATGATGGTATGGGATACATACAGCTAGTAGAAAGATTACTATAATGAAACAAGTGAACATACATTTCATCTTTCATAGTTTCCTTTATGCGTCTTTGTGGCAAGACCAGCTAAAATCTACTCATTTAGGGGCTGAAGATTTAGCTCCGTGTTTCCACTGCCTGCCTCACAAGTGCAAGGTCCCAAGTTTTATCCCCGGTATCAAAAAAAAAGAAAAAAAGAAAAAGAAAGAAAGAAAAAAATCTACTCATTTAGCCTGAAGTCCATATACAGTAGAATTTTATTACCTGTGGTCCTCATGTCCTACATTAGAGCAGCACAGTAATTCATCCTACACACCCGCCACTTTGTATCCTCTGACATCTCCCCCATCTCCATCCTATTGAGGTGGGAGAATAAATAATGGTTTCAGGTGGAGAATAAGAGGATGTTTCAGGGTGAAACGGAATAGCTGACTACATCTACTTCCCTGTGTGCTTTTGCTTTGCGGTGTTACAGTATGTTGATGTCTGGGTTGCTTCCAGGCATGGAAGCCAGCCATGCGAAGCTGTGGGGAGTAGAACCTTGGAAAACATGGCTGCAATTACAAAGAAACATCAATGTTACAACTATAATTTACTGGGGTTTGATTTATCACATGATTAGTAAAGGAATTATCCTCCAGACAGGTTATACAGAAGTCTGTATTAAAATTTTGGTGCAATGTGGGAAAGTGATTAACTTCATAAGCACATATATTTTCATACGTAGAATTCTGCACGGGTTCCTGTGTGGAATGACAACTGAAATGTGAATTCCACACTATTCATTGCGTTGGCAGATTATAATGTGAAATTATGCATGACTAAAACCCTCTCATGTTTACACAAGCTTAGAAATTCTCTTATTAAGGTTGGCATGCAATCTGTATATTAGCAAGGGCATACAAATGCTTAGAAAGAATATTTTCACCCATGTTAATCTTAATTTATAATTATGCATCCCTCTTTACTGGATTTGTCCTTAATTCTTTTTTCTTTTCTTCTCTGTTTTTAAGAAGGAATGCATTATTTTAAGCTTGTTGTAATTAGAGCAACCTGCCATTAACCAGTTTCATATCTATTGCACATAAATTATGTTAAATTATGAAGCCATTAACACATTTCACATAAATAGAAAATAAAAGGCAAACTCTATGTAAATAAGGATTTAACATGCATTTTTAACTTTTTGTCTTCTGGAAACTTCACTAAAACATTCATAAAAGACTATTTTAAGGTTTACATGTAATAAACAGTGTTATATAGAAGAGAAAATTGTGGAAGCTAGAAAAGATGACTACATAGTGATAGACTGAGAAGGACTGAGAAAATTGAATCTAATCAGGCAGTAGAGGAAACTACAATTAATCTGGTTTACAAGATATCCAAAGACTTGGAAACTAATGGTATCCTTGTGAAAGTGAGGAAAAGAATATGAACTAAACCAGGAGGATCATTAGGAAGTCTGCTTTAGAAGAAACTGAATCCCTAGACTCCTCTCCACATCCATATGGTATCTCAGAGACTGACCTACCTCAATTGGTAAAAGAGTGAGGGATTATTTCCAGGAAAGGCTAAAACAGATGACTACCAGTGTTGTTTGAGGGTGAGGGAACTGTACTAAAAAATAGGAGACTAAATAAACTTTCATGTATTAGTTTTTGAGGTACCTCATGACACATTCCTCTGTCTTTGCCCTGGGCCCAGGGCACTGAAATTAGACCTTCACCCTCTCAGCAAAACACCAGAGGTCTCTTCTTTGGGAAATATGGCTCATCTGTGATGAAAACCTGATGTTGGAAGGATACTGATGACTATTGTTGTTTTCTAAAATGTCCTCCAAAAGCTTCCTTTTGTTGAAACTTTAGCTGCCACCAAATTGGCTTTTGAAGAGATTGGATCATGAAGGCTCTAACTTCATCACTGGATCGAAACACTGATGGGATCATAGTTCGATGGCATCAATGGAAAGTAATGGAAACAGGAGGCAGGGCCGAGTTGACGGATATTGATCATGAAGATGTGACCTTAGGGACTGGATGTAGTCCCTGGCCCTTTCCTTTTTCTGTCTCTTTCCCCCTTTCTCTGTGTCCTGACTGTCACGAGGCAAGCAGCTTTTCTCCACCATGCCCTTCCATCATGACGGTCTACCTCAGCTCAGGCCTACAGCAATGTGACCAGTCAACCATGTACTGAAAACTTTGCAACTGTGAGCCAAAATAAAACTTCTCTTTCAAATTGTTTCTCTCAGGTATTTTGTCACAGATAGGAAAAGCTAGCTAACACACTGACATTGGAAATTTCCCCATTAAACAGCCCACTCTTATGCTTCCATAGTAAATGAAGCCCACAGCAGACCAGCCCTGCTCACATATCCTCATACATGTGTTTTAGTAAATCAGTTTTAAATATAGTGATACCTTGGTTGTCAAATGGCTCTAAGCTCCAACTTTCCACTATTCAGATAGCAAAATTTGAAAAAAAAAAAACAAAACTGCTGAGTGTTTGTAACTTTGCTTGAAAGTTGAACTGAAATTCTGACTTGAAAAAAACCTGTATGGGGCTGAGAATGAGTCATACGTCATGTCTCATTGCAGTCACAAAGTAGTGATGCTTCAGTCTAACTGCCACTCTCACCCAGACAGCATACAGTGCTTGCGTTAGTGCCTTAAAACATTCTTCACTCTGTTTCATGTGTGCTTTTTTGTGTGCTTTATTTGCATAAAATATCATAACCATGCTCCAAAGAAAGTTAGTGAGACCAGCAGTAAAGCTAAGAGAAAAACTGTGAGAATCACAAGAGAGTTAAAGAAAGGAATCATTGCAAAATTTGTTAAAGTCCTGGAAAAATGAATTTATAAGTGTAATTTTGGGGCCTCAGAACCAATTATTTGGTTTTCCATTATTTCTTATGGGAAAAATATGTTCAGTTCTCAAATATTTCAGTGTTTGAACATGAATCTGGAACAAAGTGAGTTCAACAATTGAGGTATCACTATGTCAGACACAAAGACAATGAGATATTTTCTCAAAGTCTTGCCCTGAAAAATAAAAAGTAATGTTAAAGAAATAAAGCAAATGTCAAAAAATCTCACAAAAAGGGGCCAGGGATTCAGCTCAGTGGGGCTGCCACCTGCCTTGCAAGCACAAGATCTTGAGTTCAATCCCAGTACCAAAAGAAACAAACAAACAAACACCTCACCAAAAAAAAAAAAAAAAAAAAAG
>NW_022900941.1:14742817-14766091 GCF_012274545.1 Fukomys damarensis | reverse complement strand
AAAAAAAAAAAAAAAAAAAAAGCTTCTATTAGCATAAAGGATGAGAATCCTATTAAAAAAAAAAACCCTAATAAATAAATGGAACATTCCAAAAATATCAAGAAGGTTTTTGGAAATTAAATGTACCAGAAATGAAAATTCTCAATACAAAGGCTGAAATATAGTTAAGGATCTTTCTCCCCCAAAAGAAAAAGGGATGAATATGTTTGATAAAAAATTAAGACAATTAGGAAAATTAGTCAGGGAGTGTTAGTATTAAAAGAAGAAAAAGAGAAAATAGAGAAAATGAAGAGGAGGAGGTAGTAAATGATCTTAATTTCTGGACTGAAACATTTACCAAATGAAAATAGACTCAGGATAATGCAAAACATTGTGATTTTATTTTATTTTTGTTTTTTTGAGACAGGGTCTCACATGTAATTCAGGCTGGCCTTGAGCTCACTGCTAGCACAGGCTAGCCTTGAACTCACTATGATCCTCCCGCCTCAATATCCTGAGTCTTGGGATTACTGGTGTGTACCACCACACCCAGCTAACATTATAATTTTAAACACTGAAGGCAAAAAGAAGATTCTGCAAAAGTATAAGAAGGAAAAGCTTAAATCCCTGTCATATATACAGGATCAGCTATTTATGAGAACAAAATGTTCGGAAAACTTAGAAAATGATCGATAGTCATGGTAACAAATGGCCATCAAAAGTGAGTTGAAACTGATTTATTTGATCAATAGCAACTTCCTTCAGTGCACATTTTTGTAAGCCAACCTATGAGTGTTTGTCCTTTACTTCTGAAAGTCAGTCAATTCTAGGAATATATAAGGGTGATTACTAGAGTCCAAGGAAGGTTAGGGAAAGGTGGGATGGTGAGAGGTTGGATACACAGAATTAGATATAAGTTCCATTTCCCCAAAAGCAAGTGGATGGTTGGGGGGGTGATATAGAGATGGGGGACCTGCAGGTAGGGCAAAGATAGATGAAGGCCTCATTGAGCTTTGTTAGAAGTTAATGGAGAAACTAAGGGGTGCTAGAGCAGCTTCCACCTCTGCAGATTAGACTCAAGCAATTAGAAAGATAAAGTAAGCTATACTGGAGAAGTTAGAAAGACAAAGGCAAAGAAACTAAGGTGAAGAAGGTCCCAGGTAGCGTGATTAACATAAAAATTACACACTTAGACTTTATTTAATCCTTAAACCTAGAATATTTACCCATAAACTCCTCTACCCATAATCTTATCTTCTACCAACAGACAAGAAAAGGTCACCGGACAGGAAGAAATCCAACCGAAGGACCAAAGACAGCCAGGGAGCCAATCAGATTCCAGGAGCCAACATGGGACAAGGATCTCCATAGAAAGACAAGAATCCATGAGTTATTGACTTTCAAATACTCCCCACCTGTCTAGAGTAGCTGCCCACCATGACTGTTTTTTCTCTTTCTCTCTCTCTCTCTCCTCTGTACTTCTTACCCACCTTCAAACAAACTGTCTTCTTTTTTTAAAAAAGAAAAAGAATTAGATGGAAGCAATATGTTCTGGTGTCCTATGAGGTTACTATAGTTCCTGATGCCCTATTATATATTTTGTGAATAACTAGATGTGACAAGAGGAGCTAAAGTCTCCAAATACAAGGAGATGGAAATGTTAATTATCCTGATTTGACCAGTGCACAATGTATATGTATTTCACAGAAATAGAAAAAATAATCCAAAAATTCATTTGGAACCAGAAGAGACCTAGAATAGCAAAAATCATCCTAGGCAACACAGACATGGCAGCGGTTATAACAATTCCCAATTGAAACTATACTACAAAGCCACTGTGATAAAAACAGCATGGTAGGGCTGGGAGTGGTGGTGCATGCCTGTAATCCAGCACTTGGGAGGCTGAGGCAGGAGTATTGCTGTGAGCTCAAGACCAGCCTGAGCTACATAGTAAGTTCCAGGTCAGCCTCAACTATATAGTGAGACCCTGTCTCAAAAAAAACAATAAATTAATAATTTTTTAAAAATAAAATAACAAGGGCCCTGAGTTTTATCTCACAAAAACAAGTTAAGAAACAAGTATAAACTACTTGGCCTGAAGCATTTTGTTATAACTGCTCCAGTGGACTAAGACAATTAAATTGACCAAGATTACTCCACAAATATATTAGAAGAGAGATGGCATGCAAAAAACTGGTAAAAAAGGTAAGGGAAGAAGGATGAAGAGCAGAATCTTACTCTTCTACTACTTTTCCAGAGTAGTAAAATCAAAGATCATATCTAAAACTAGAAAACCAAGAAATACCAATGCAAGAGACAATTATCTGGGAAAATATGGACAAACAATTAGGTAAAAGAAATGGAACTAGAGCCGGTTTGAAGGAAGAAGTAGTAATTGTAGGCAGGGTCAGAGCCTGCTGGTTTCATCATGAGTTTTGGAGAAGCACTGACCTTTAAAACTATGTGTTAAACTTAGTTTAAAAAAGAATTTAAGGGATGGGGATTTAACTCAGTGGTGCTGCTGCCTACCTTGCGAGCACAGGGTCCCAAGTTTGTTCCCTGATACCAAAAAATTTTTAAAAAAAGAAAATTTAAAAAATGAATTTAAAAAGGTGAAAAAGTAACAAAAGGGAAGGATTACTGTCATTGATCCAGATTAATATGCAATAATCTACCTAATATTAAGTGAAAAGAAGCAAGATAAAAAATATTATTTGTGTAAATGGAGGGGAGAACAGCAGTTATAAATACATGCTTGTATATGCACAGGGTAAGCCATCAGCAAGCTCTGGTGCGTCTACCTCCAAAATAAATCCAGACTACACCTGGTGTGGTGGCGCACGCCTTTAATCCTAGCCCTCCGGAGGCTGAGACAGAAGGATCGCTGTGAGTTCGAGACCAGCCTGGGCTACATAGTGAGTTGCAGGTCAGCCTCAACTACATAGTGAGACCCTGTCTCAAAAAAACAAAAACAAATAAAATAAAATAAATCCTGACTATAACTGCATCTCACCCCTCCACTGCTGTCATACTCAGGGTTCCCATCACCTTTCGAAGACATTAGAAATAGCCTCTCTACTGTAGCTTCCCAGGTCTCCTTACCTCTATCCATGAAATCCAATAAAGCAAATAGATCACATTGTCCCCTCTGTTAAAACATTTAGTGCTTGTTTTTTCAACACATCTCCTAAAACCAGATTCTACAGCAGGAACTTTCTAGCCTCCTGTGATCTGGTTCTTACCTCTTCCTTATCTTGTCGGAGCACATTCCTTCCTCAGGGACTTTACAGCTCATGGCCCCTCTGTCTGCAGAGCTGCCCCCAGATATTTACTGGTCAGGCCTGTCACTTAGCTCTGTTCCAGTGTCATCTCCTCAGAGAGGTTTTTGCTAGGCCTTTCCCTGCATCTCCTTTCCACACATTTTCTACATTTATTGTCTGTCATCTCACTGTGATTTATCTTTTCCACAATGCTTATCACCACTTGCTCTGTAAGTATATACTTGATATTTAGACGGTTATTGGCTCTCCCTCAACACAATATGAAGTTCTATGAGGGCGGCCATATTGGTCTGCCTCGCTGCTTGTATTCAGCTGCAGGTCCCTGAAACAGAGCAGGGTACATAGTGGCTATAAGTAATAAGTCTTTTGAATAAATTAATGAACAATAGAAATATACACTATTTTGGAACTGATGTCGCTTCAAAGAAAGAAATAGTAAATGACAAAGACATGGCCTGCTATTTTTCACAGAAAAGAGAAATCAACTACTTCTAGAGGCTGCTCTGAGGAGAGGAACCAGGAAGCTGAGTGACTGGGGTGAAAGAGAAAAAGAGAATGGTTGACTTTCACCTCTCTAGATTCTCCTGCCTTTAACTTCCACAGTACCCCCACACCACGCTGTGGTCTCCACACTTGCTGCATACTCATGGGGACCCACCAAGGTATTCAAAGGAAGTGTAAGGACATATATTTATATTTACTTTTCTCCTACAAGAAAGGAGACACTAGCTGGGCATAGTGGTGCACGCCTGTAATCCCAGCACTGGGGAGGCAGAGGCAGGAGGATCCCTGTGTGTTGGAGACCAGCCTGGGCTACATAGTGAGTTCCAGGTCAGTCTCAAATACATAGTGAGACCCTGTCTCAAAAATTAAAAAAACAAAAAACAAAAAACAAAAGAAGGCATTATATTGATTCATAAGATTTGAATACATATATAATTTATAAATCATATTCTGAATTGCAAATCCCAATGCATTCAATGACAAGGGTATATAATCTAATAAATTTCTAGTCACAAACTGATAGTCTGTAGGTCTTGTAAATGGTGGCTATGTTTGATTTGTCTCATAGTTTTAAAAATATTTGAATCAATATAAAAATCCAGAGATTTCAGACAAAATTCCAGATTTCTGGCTTTTTTGAGATGCTAGGTGAAATGTGAGCCCGTTTCCCCTCCAGCCTCCCCTTCCCCAAAAACCCCTGATAAATTTCTGCTCTCTGAGCTGACGTTTCCCCTTCCCCTGAAGCCATGATAAGCTTTTTTTTTCTCTCTCTCTCGTTGAGTTTATTGTACATTTTAGGGACACAGTACAGTTACAATCATCATTGGGACCTTGTACCTCTACATGACAGGTCTGGGTTCTCATTTCTTCCCCTGGTCCCTGCCCTCCACCATGATAAGCTTCTACTTCCTATGCTCACTTAGGCTCCTCAGCACGTCCCTCTCTCAACTCAACACGTTCCTCTTTCAAACCCTATCAAACACCTCCATCTCCTGACCCACCCCTGACCTATAACCAGTCAACACACACAGCCCTTCTCTTTCTTCTGAGCCCCTCTAACATAAAAGGGGCACCTAACATCTCTCAGTGCTTCTACTTCTGTTTCTTCTTCTGCTACTTTGCCAAGAATAAAAGACTTTTCCATCATCCAATTAGTGAGTTCCTGACTTGTTGAGCGGCACAGATATCCTAACACTAGAGGGGTTGGTAATGCTAGTCTTATGATTTGCTGGTGTGTTTCTGTGTGAGCGTGTAGACGTGTGTGTGTTTTTCTCTGTGTACCAACATGTTCCCAACAGCATCCTGTGGGTGCTCACATCTGACTCATCTAACCCATTTATCTGCCTGAACTTGCAGGCCTTTTATTTTATGGTCTTTATCTTATAGCCCTTTTCTGACCCTGTTTCTCAACCTTAGCCAAGTCATACCTGATCAAAGCGGAAAGCCTGAAATTTGCTAATCATCTACTACTTAACAAACAAAAAGATTGAATTCAGATCTCCGAATTCAGAAGTATTCCTGGTCTAACACTACACTTATCCTCTTCTAAGTCTGTTGGACGAGAGTAATAGAGAATGGGGTATGTGTGGACACACCAGAAACTGAACTGAACTTGGAGTCTGTCCCTATGAGTCACCATCCTTGGGTGTGGCTTGGCTGAGAACAACTGGTCTTTATTGTACAGTTTTGCACCTCATATTCTAACTATGTACAGAACTTCTTTATTATATATGAGTATACAGTCCCACATACACTTCCTTTAAGGATTACTTTTTCTACATTGTTTCTGACTTTCTCAGAGTTTCCAGTACTGAGAATATATAGCAGATTTGTTAACTGGTTGAGTTGTAACATAAAAAAGTACATTAAATTATAACTTTAAATTGTATCTCTAACGGGCCAGGGATTTAGCTCAGTGGTTTCACCACCTGCCTCACAAGCACAGGTCCTGAGTTCCATTCCCAGTACCAAAAAACAATAACAATAACAGCAAAAAGATAAAATAAATTGTATTTCTGTAGTTTGCACAGTTAAATATATAGGATAGAAATATACACACATACAGTGAGATGTACATACCTACACAAAGATGTATATACACATAGTAAAAGCAGGAAGGGTATCTTATTTTTTTCTGAACTGTTATTAATATCATTTTATTACTTAATGCTTATAATAGTTATGTGGATATTTTTTCTTTTTTGTTTTAATTTTCTAGACAAGCAAATGAGGCTTTAAAAAGTGAAACTATAGTCCCATAAAACTAAATGACATATTTAGGATTCAAATTCAGGTCTAATTCTAAAGCCAGTGTTCTTTCTTAAGCAGTAACCACACTGTCAAAACAAATAAACAAATGAATAAACAATATCTTTTGATAAAGATATTGAAATATCTCCAATAAAATATTCCAAACTAATGAATGAATGCTCATTAAAAATAAACTATAAAGTCAATGTAATCTATAACAGCAAGGCATTTTGTGTCAGAATAACAGAGGGAAAAAAGAGCATTCCATAATAGAATTCAGTAAAGCCTTAAGTACGCTGTCAAAAGAAGGTAAAAACCTTAACTTTTTTTTTTTTTTTTTGGTACCGGGAATATGAACTCAGGACCTTGTGCTTGCAAGGCAGGTGCAGTGGCACTGAGCTAAATTCCCAGCCCAAAAAAATGTTAACATTTTAAAATCTTGATAAGGGATTAGAGATAACCTTGACAAATAGCAAACAATTAAAAAGTATTGTTACAAAAATGGGAAGTTGCTTTTTGGCCACAACTTCCATTTATCATAGGCAGTAAGTGGAGGCTGAATTTTTTTTCATTTTATTTTTATTTTTATTTTGGCTTTTTGAGACAGGGTCTCACTATGCAGTTGAGACTGACCTGGAACTCACTATGTAGCCCAGGCTGGTCTCCAACTCACAGCGATCCTCTTGCCTCAGCCTCCAGAGTGCTGGGATTGCAGGCATGTGCCACCACGCCCAGCTTGAATTTTTTTTTTTAAATATGAGATTAAAAATCTAGCTTCATTCATCCAAAAGAAGCATTTTCATTATGACCAAGGGACACTGTTGAGAGAAAGAACCACTGATAGTGTTAAGACTTCGATTTCACTCTCTGAGTTATCTTCTACTGGAGGGCCTGAGGTGTCTACACTTGCCAAAAGACAGCACTAGGTCAAATGAGCCCCAATCCTGGAAGGTTCTGCCAGCCACAAAGAACTTTTAACTGAGAGTGCTCAAAATGAGATTTGAGAAAGCAAAGAATTAAGAGGTCCCTCTGTGTCCAGGCTGCATGCAACAGCACACTCTGTGTATGCACTACAGAGAAAAAGAGATGTAGTAACTGGAGCCTTTCACAATGAGGTAAGATAAAAGGCTTAAATAAATTAATCAGAGTGTTACTGAACATGATATGATAAGGGTTTAGATGACAGAGGGTGAGGCAGCTGCTGACTATATATATATATAATATCTCCAGTAGAAATGTGAAAAGGGTTATGCAATTCAGGACAGCTTGCTCAATGGAAAGAATATGTATTAATTAGACACAAAGTTGCATATCTGCTATAAATACCAGAATTTGGTGGGGAGAGGCAGAATTTTAAGTGTAAAATCAAAGATAAACCCCTAAATTGGTGGAAAAGCATTTGTGGGGTGATATAAGGGAAATTTTTTGGCTTATTTTTAAGGTTTTATTTTTTCTAATTGAACAATCAATACATGATGAATGTATTTTCCTTGCAAAGTTACAAAAATTATAGGTCAAAACAAGTCCTCTTCGACCACCTTTCAACTGTTTCCTACTCAAACACCCTGCCTCCCAGTTTATCTTTTTCCAGAATTTGAAGCACAAATACATTTAGTATTGAGCATGATACAAAAAGGAAAAGAAAAAAGAAAAAGAAATCTTGCAGGAATAATAATTTTTTTAAACATTTGCTGCTTAACTACTGTGTGCCAAGGACTGAAAGTAAAACAATGGCCTTAAGTTCATTACCATGTCCAAGCTTGGCATCATTTTTCCACCATGTACTGATAAAGAAAATGAGCCTTAGGAAATATTATGCAAGTTATCCAAGGTTACCTGAAATAGTGGTAGTGCTGGGATTCAAATCCTGACCTATTTGTCTTTAAAGACTAACCTCCTTCTACAGTTATCCAAAGATTTTCAAACTAGTTGTGTGCAAAGCAGAAGTCTTTCTGGTTTTTAATGAAAATAAAATTTAATGGTCACATTGTAGGCTAATGAGAGAAAAGACAAAAGTGGAAGTGCTCTGGTTCATTCAGTAGTTATCTACAAAGATGAGTTTGTTCTCGGAGGACTAGATGGAATTAAACAGCTTTAGAGACAAATACCAAACAGTAACTTTGGTAGAAACCATAGGGTACATAATCATCAGGGCATTGATTTTACAGTCAGAATAGCTGCCTATGCCAGCTCTGTCACTTGGAAGCTCAGTTTTTTGTTCTGTAAGATGGGGGTAATAATGGTACTTTTCTGTAGAGGGCAGAATTCTAACAGGGCCTTAGGATTTCTGCTCCCTGGTGTGCATGTTCATATAACTGTCCCACTCCACCTAACTCAGAGGCTGGAGTAGCACGAGGGACTACTGGCCTAGGAGACGGTAAAGCGTTAGAGACTTGCTTGTCAGCATCAAAAATGTTAGATGAACTAAGAGTAAAGCAGTCTTCTGGCAAGAAGCTAAAGGTAGTCTCTTGGAGCTGAATGTGGACCCAGATGAGAATTAGCAAGAAAGTAGGGTCCTTGGCCATTGTCATAGTACAAGTGGGCTGTTAAAACAAAACAGCTTAGACTGGGTAATACATGTGCAATAGAAATTTATTGCTTATAGTTCTAGGACGGTGGGGAATCCAACCAAGGAGCCAGCAAATAAGGGGTCTGATGAGGGCCTGCTATTCCTCAGACATGTGGCCTTTTACGTGTTTTTCCTCAGGAAGATGAAATCTTGTCTGAAGGTCACTGTACCAACCATGGACTCTGATAGTCAAGTATCTAGGAAAAGAGGCTTCTGCACAAGCCAAGCAATAATGCAGTTTCTAGAGGGCTAGGATTTAGCTCAGTGGTGCCGCTGCCTGCCTCTCAAGTGCAAGGTCCCGAGTTTGATGTCTGGTTCCAAAAAGAAAAAAAAAGGCAGAGTTTCTCTCTCAGATTCTCCCAAAGTGCTTTCTCCCTACTCGACTAACAAAAGCCTGACATACAAGTTGGGAGTACGTGGAGCCCCATACCTTGCCAATCAGATGGACACTCTTACATGTTCTCTGACTGTAGTCTTATTAAAAACTCCTTCCTGAACTGACCCTATCTAAACATGCTCAGTAATCCTGGTAATATGAGTTGACACTCTAGGGTCCATCTCCAACACGCTACACCTCTGCTGTCGTTTACCTGACTGGGCTCTTGTTACCTTACTTACTGAACAGACATCTTTCCTAAAAAGAACACATTTGTAGAAATTGCCTCAAAAATTTTTGAATTGTGGCAAATTTTCAGATGGTTTGAATGTAGGAAAATCTAAAGTGGAAGAACATTGACTAAACTGTCAGACTTATACAATGAGAACGTTTTTACATGCAAAGTATTATGCCAGATATTATGGAAATTCAGAGAGGGAAGTATGGTTCATCTTCACCTCACCTTACCTGGGACATAAAATAGAACATAAGACATTAAAAACACGTATCATTCCTAATAATATAATGGGGCAAAATTTCAGAGGTTCCAACACATTTGGGTACATGGCTGATTACCAATGTGTGATACAAGTAATAACTACTACAGATGTCCTAGAGGGACCCAATTTCTGTGAGGGTTTTTGAATCAAGAAACTACCTTGAGAATAACAATTTTGATCAAGGTTTTAAAATGTAGACAGGTTATGGGTTGAAGTCCTGATGGTGAAGACCTAGATGTGACTGTGTTTTGATTTACAATCTTTAAGAGGTAATTAAGTTAAAATAAAGTCATTCGTGTGGGCCCTAATTCAATGTGACTGGTATCCTCAGGAGCAGCGCAAACTGGGACACTGACAGACAACCACGTGTGATGTCCATCTACAAGCAGAAGCCTCAGAAGAAACCATTCCTGTTGACTGAAACATTGATCATGGACTTCTGGCCTCCAGAATTATAAGAAAACAAACTTCTGTGGTTTAAATCATCCAGACCACGGTACTTTCTTTTAGATACCTGAGCAAATTCAAACAGGCAGTGTTGGGTAATATTTGCCTTTTTAATACAGGCAATTAATTAATTCTACATGAGAAAGAAAAGAATATAAAGACAGTAATCAAAGAGATTGGAAAAAGATAAGAAGGTGACAAATAAATAAATAGAAAAAAGACAAGTGATTGCCAAGATAAAACTCCCCCACCTCCACCCCACACCCCCAGTACCAGGGTAGATGAAACTTTCTTGAAGAAGAAAAAACAAAAGATTACCTCCAGCAATAGAGGTATCCATGCTTTGAGATGATGGAGGAAAAAGTCTTCATGAAATTAGTAACAATGCAGTGTGGAAGAAGTGGGAGCAGAGAGTTCCCCCAAAATGAATGAGGCTCAGAGGAGAAGGAAAGTACTTTGGAGGTACCCGGGCTAAGGAAGGCAGAAGAACAGAGAAAGGGGAGTCAACATGGATCCTGAGATTAAAGGAAAACAAAAAACAAAACAAAACATCATGAAGCTGAGAGAGGTTCAAGGAATTCAAAGACAGCCTTGAGGAGTGAAAGCAAACTTACACAAATGGGCCAAGGGTTATGTAAACCAGAAACAGATTGTTCAAAATTAGAGTCATAGTTTATTGGGATCAGAAAGAAAAGCAGCATGGTGTATGTATTTATGTATGTGTGCATATATATATATATATATATATATATATGCACACATACATATATATGCATGCATACACACACACACACACACACACACACACACACACACACTGAGCTAAATCCCCATATGGTATAATTTTGAAAAAAGAAACAGCGGTATATGTGAAGAAAGACTGTATTTGAGCATTTACTGTACTTTTAATCCTTATCCTGGATCCTCTGACCAAATAATTTCCTTTTTTCCTAAGCTAATTTACATGAGATTACTTTCCTGTAAAATCAAACTAATAACTCATAAATAGAGGGAGGAAAAGGGAGAGATTTCTTATTGGCTCTGTTGAATAAATTGGATACAGTTTGCCCAAGGTGTGGGTGTGGATAAGCTAATCACCCAGGGCCCCCTTCTGGGGAAAACTGAGGCCCACAGCCCTTTTAAAACAGCTGTGATCTACCCTCGCGACCTCTTCTACCCTTTCCTATTTCCTCAATACCCAGTTCTTTCACCTTGACTCACCTGATCAGGAACATATACATGACCCAATGGTGACTAATTTTTAGGTGTATTTATGGCTATGAGGTGGTTTATCACAGAACTTCTGTTCAAGTAGGGATACTATGGAAATAGAGATATTATCTCCTAGAAATCTGATGTGGAAATAATTGTGAATATTTTGAAGTTCGGAGTTATCAGAACGCAAGAATAGGTAATTGTGAAAAAAGCAGAAGACACAGGAAAGATAGAATCTAAGGTATTCATAAGAAAAAGAGGAAGCACAAACGGAGGAACTCTGAGTCACCCCAGTTATGAAATTCCTGTACTTACCAAGGATTCAAGAATGTGACCTACAGTAGTGACTCTTCTCTGGTTGCTTCTAGTTCCTAAGTGGCTTCTGGTGTCCAAGAGGCTGACTCAATAGCTTTTCTGCATTTCCCAGGCCATTCCTAAAGTCTTTATTTCAATACCCTTACTTCCATCAGCTGAATAAACCACTCTTCTTTGTAGTTAAATGATTTAATGAATGTTAATAGCTAGCATTTATTTAACATATATTATCCCCAAGCACAGGACTAATAATATTACATGTTCTAACTCATTTTTTTAACAATCCTATGAAGCAGGCTCAAATCGTTTTGTCCTTTTCAATTTCATGTGTTGAATGTTTAGTCCCTATTGAAATGACATTGGGACAGGGTATGGCCTAATGGAAGTTGTGTAGGTTGTGATAGGATTAATATTACTATAAAAGGGTTTTTGAGAGTGGGTTTTTTCTGCCTCTCCTCTCTGCCATTAAAGGAAGAGTACTCCTCCCTTCTGGAAAATGCAATGCTCAGGATATCATCTTGGAAAAAGGGAAAACCATGCCCTCTTAGACACTAAAGTTGCTAGTACCTTGACCTTGGGGTCATCCAAAAGGGAAAACCATGCCCTCTTAGACACTAAAGGTGCTAGTACCTTGACCTTGGGGTCATCCAGAACTGTGAGAAATATATTTCTATTCTTGGTAAATCATCCAACCAAGAATATTCTAGTAATTCACAAGATAGTCTGAGACACAAGTATAGTCTCATCAGTTTATGGATGGAGAAACCTAACTTAGAGAAGTTATCTTGCTTGCCCAAGATCATATGTTCTATAGCAGATCTAGATCTGAAACAGATTTGTACAACTTCATAGCCCATATGTGAAATTATATCTAAATCCTATCAAATCACCATTTCCTTGGGATCATTTTGAGAGTAGACAGTGGAAGCCTGTCACTTCAAGTCATAAAATCAGTAATATAGGGATCAGAATGAACAGGGGGAGTTATCACGAATATTATGTGTTATAAAATAATATCATGCTTCGTGCTGAAACTTCATAAGTGAGAAGTTCTAGATAGTTCCCCAAAAAACCAAAATGGTGGGGGGTTTTAACTCAGTGGTTCCACACCTGCCTCGCCAGCATAAGGTCCTGATTTCAATCCCCAGTACCAAACAAAAACAAAACTGAAATGGTGAATAGACATTAATCACCATTTTAGAAGCATAATACATACAGGATGTATTGCTCTATTTTATTAAAGGACAACACATTTATACGCTTAAGGAAAATATATTTTTCTAGTTTAATGGTTTCCTTGATTTCCATTCCTTATAAAATCTAAAATTCCTTTGCAATAAATGTTCTCATAAAGGGGGTTTTAGAAGTCAAACTTAGATATAGTAGATTATTTTGCATAACAGAGATATGAAACCAGTTTTTAAAGTATGTGCAAGAAAAAGATGTGAAATATGAAGTGCAAGATTCAAATTCTTCTACTTATATTAAATAGTGAAAATTTATTTCTCAAAAATTGGGATTGGGAACTACAGCAAAGTCATATATATGCTGGATATATCTACTTGAAAATGAACAGTAATGGAGAGTATGTTTTATCTCCATGTGGACATATAATTTTGTATATCCTTCATAGTTTAATCCTCATGAACTACTATGAGTAAGTCGGTACTCAATAAAAACCTATGCAATAAAATGAATAATGACCAAACTTAATCCCCTGGGACTATTTTCTGAATTCTAGATCTAAATGATTCAAGTACTTGAACAAATCACTTAGTATTTTGGGGTATAAATGTTATTTATGTGTGGTATTCTACAATTACTTAAAAGCTCTGTTAAGACTTGTCCTACCAGACATAAAAACTAATAGCGTGGTACTGGTGTAGGATCAGGCCATAAATCCATGGAACAGACTAGAAAATTTAGAGAGACTTGTAGGTGTGTGTGCACTTGTAAAAGTGTACGTATTTAGTATTCTACAAAAGTAGTATATTAAATCAGTATATAAAAAATGAATTTGTTTGACAGCTAATTGATTATAAAAGCATTTTTTCTTTTCTCTCATACCATATACCAAGCTAAACTCCAGACAGAACAAGGGTTAGGGACCTGACGCCGCCACCATCACAGGCTGTATTCTCCTGGTTCTTCTTGGCTCTTAAAATGACCTCATGCTCTTATCTTTAGTTTCCCTCCCTCCAAGGCTACAGCAGTCTGGAGGACTTAAACCTAAATTTCTGCAGGACTGAACCTATACAAGACAACCTGGCCTGTGATAGGTTAAAAGTAGCCCACTCCTCACAAATAAGCAATAGCCCAGCCCCAAAACAATAAAAGGACCTTCCTTTCTTTGTTCTCTACTTCTTCCCTCTCTCCTCTCCTTGACCTGCCTTCCAGAATAAAGTCTCCTGTGGGACCTCTCCGCCTGTGGCCTAGTTGTTAAGCATTGCTGTGCCTCTACAACAAGGACTTGAACTTTTAAAAAATAAGGAAGCAAATTATAGGGCTGGGAGTGGAGCTCAGGATAAGTATGTGGTTAGCATTGCAAGGGCCTGGTATCAAAAAAAGAAAAGAAAAGAAAAGAAAATCATAAAAATGTTAGAAATGTTTTCAAAATGCTGGCATGGTGAAGCACTTTCTAAGGGTAACACAAAACCCAAAATTATAAAGAAAATATATTAAAAGTGGACAGTTTTGCAGCTTAGAGTATATAAGAAAATAATAAAGCGTTATGAAATTAACAGTAAAACTTAAACACATGAATATGGTACTGCACAGTGAAGTTAGTGATTGTACTTTAAAGTATTACTTAAATTATGAAAGTAATATCACATCACCAAAAACTTTAGGAAAAAGAAAAAATACCCATAAATATAACACAATAATTGTTTCAATTTATTTTGTTGCGATATTTTAGACATTTTTACTAAAATATTTCATGTACCATAAAATTCATTCCTTTAAAACAGAATTTGGTGGGTTTTAGTATATTTAAAAGATATATAACTATAACCATTCACTAATTCTAAAACATTTTCACCATCCCCTCCCACTCCAAATTCACAGTTTCTCTCCAATCTTCTGTTTACCATATTTTAAACTCAGTTGATCATTTGGTGGGGCAGGGGGGTGACGTGAGCCAGGGTTTCAGTATGCAGTCAGTATGACCTTGAACTCGTTATGTAGTACAGGTTGTCTCAAATTCATGGCAATCCTCCTGCCTCAGCCTCTCCTTTGCTGGGAGTACAGGCATGAGCGACCACACACAGCAGTTTCATTTAACAATCTATCAGGAGAAAGCTTTCCATAAATGAATAAATTATTTTCTAATTCAAATATAGAGAAATCATTATAAAAATGTTTGCAAAGAGCAAAAACAGAAAAGAAACAAATGAAAGCAAATAAATTATAATTTCAGACACTGTTATAGTCAGGGTTTGCAAGGGAATAGATTTAATACAGGACACATAATTTGTAGAATTATTTTATAATAGTCACCCAAAATGTCAAATGCAGAGGACACACTAGAGACCCAAAGAATCCAGCCAAGGGCCTGGATCCCATGGCAATGTCCCACACCAGTCCAGCTGAGGGCCTAGAGTCCAAGGCAATGTCCTCCCCGTGTCCAGCCAAAGTCTTGAGCCCACAGCAATGTCTCATACAAGTCCATATTGAGCATCTGCAAATGGAAGTTCAACTGTGGAAGCCAGAAAACCTGCACCAGTGGAATAAAGGATTTGTGCTAACAGGCTGAGGGGTCTTGGAGCCAGAAGTGGTGCTCAGAGTGAAGGCAGAGCTCCCCTGATGAGAACGGTAGCCGTTCTCAGAGAGAGTGAAGTCCCAAGCTCCTCCTTCAACAGACAGCTAAGTTCCCTCCAGGCAAACCAACCACAGCAAACTTCTAGGAAATTAACAGCCCACCATCTTCCCCTCCAGCTCTCTTTGTATGCCATTGGCAACGCTCCTCAGGGGGATCTTCCATGCCCAACCACGCTGATTCAGTTCAGCTGGGCATTACAAGTGGACCATTAATTAATACACCACAGATACTAATTAAAAGATGAAGATATAAGTACTTCATTAGCAAGCATGCAACATAGCTCAAGAAATGGGCATTTCTTGGGATGAGAGGGCATTTTCTTGGGTCCTACTATTGCATCTAAAAGTAATGTTTTTCCAGTGCTAGACACGGAATCCAGGACTTCACACATGGTAAACAAGTGTTCTATCACTGAGTCTTAGCCTTTCACGGAAAAAAAACTCAATGATGCGGAAAGTATTGTGAAAAGAGTGTTTGGCTGTCACATCTTGGCTTCACCTGATCCTTTTGCCTTCTACTTAAAACCCAGACCAAATCTAACTTTTTAACAGCTACAGCTTTTGACAATTGTTCTGCGTGCTTACTTCCTTATCTCTAAATGATAGTCATATTGCCACTTCTTCATTTATCTTAAAGATTTTATCTCATCTGTGGACTTCCTTCCTATTCTGATAGTTGAGAGCTTAGATCATGTACACCCCCTCCCTCCCAGTACTGATGTTTGATTTTTAGTTCCTCTACTGTAATTTTAGGTAGCTCACTTACTTTAGTTCTTCTTTGAATTTTTTTAATATATGCACATTTGTAAGATATGCAAATTTGCTTGGTAATAACAACCTGCATCACTGAGCACCCCACTTTGTATAGGTTCTCTTTCATTCCACTCCCATAATTCTTTCCCTGTTATTTTCTGTATGGTTTTAATAGGATATGAAAAAAGTTAAAATCAGCACAATGGCATAGGAAGTTTTAACAATATTTTAAAAAACTGTTAAGTAGTCCATGGACACAGGTAAGAACAGAAATCAATAAAGGAACACATATCCAGCCACCACTTAACTTTTTCAAACCTTAACATATTTGCTCCCCTGTTAAAAAAACAAAAAAGCATTTCCAAACCAGTGACAGCCTGTGTGTTACTCACTCTACTTCTGTTTTATTGCAAGGTTTACCATAATGTCAAAGCCCCTCTAATTAACTCAGCATTTATCATTCTACCACAAGATTCTAGAATTTTGACATACACTTTTGCCTATTATTGACAATTACATTTTCAAAAGTAAAAAGATCCCAGAGCCTCAGTCACAGGACACGAAGTATACCAGAAAAGGGTGATTAGAATAACTTGAAAATGTAAGAGGAATTATGGGGTATACCAAGGAAGAGAATTAGGAAGATTGTTTTTAATTTTGCACCAAGACAGATTTAGATTGGACTATGTGTGCAAAGAAATAAAGGGCTGAAGGTAAGGAGGACATTGTCCAGCAGTGTCCTCACTACACGCGTGGAATAGTCAGAAAGCGACTTGGGGAATGTGACACAGGGCTGATCTTTACAGTGCTTAATAGTACAGATTACACTTTAGAGAAATAAGATAGAAGGAAGAAATGACAAGGATTTGCATACTAACCCCACTTTCAGCATATAAAACATTTATAGCTGGAATATATAACAAAAATACAGCTTTCAACATTTAAACACTTGAGCACACTCTAGAGAAGCAGAGGCATGAGTCACAAAAACCACATAAAGGTCCAAGAATAGAAGACAAAAGAAAGCTCAATAGGATAAAGACATAAATCCAGAAGATATCATTTTTCTTTGTTATTAAATAGATTTTATTTTTTATTAGCAGTGGTGAGGATAGAGCCCAGGCCCTCATGTATACTAACCAAATGATCTACCATGGAATACATCACGAGTCTGACTAAATATTTGCAAGGGATTTTTTTAAAGTCACCCATAATTCCAAATTATTACTTAGTTACTATGCAGTAACTTTTTATTTCTTCATTCCTAATTTTATTTACTTGTCCACACACACAAACATAGAACATATATAAAATTTTACCTAGTTTTAATTATAATAATTACAATTTGGAGGCTGGAGATTTAGCTCAGTGGTGCTGCCACCTGCCTCACAAACATAAGGGCCTGAGTTCTCCAGTACACCCCCCTAAAAAAATCACAATTTGGTACACCACATAAATTTAAAATTTTTTATTCTCAATGACAAAGTTTCATTCATTACACTTACCATTCTCAATATTAGTAATTGGTATTGTGCCAGATCCTACTATTACAAATTATGCAGTGAATATTAGTATAGTGGGAATTAACACAAGTAGGGGAATGATTCTCAGGAAAATTAGAATATAGCAATTTTTTAAGTAAATGTGGGAGATTTGGAAGTTATCTTTAAGAGCAAGTTGATATGACAGAATTGGATCCTGTTTCTTGTAAATTAATTATGTTTTAGCCCAGTTCAGATCATAATGATTTTTTTCCTTTAAATTTGAGGACATTTACAAATGAAGAAAACTAGATAATAAAGATATATATGTACCCAGAATTAATCAATGTCCCTCACATTAATAAAACATATTCTTGAAAAGTTGATCATTTTTGTACCTCTCTGCAGTCACATGGGTAGTCTCTTAATGACAAGGAACTGCAAGGAACAAGATGACAAGGTAGGCCCAAAGTCATTCACATAAATGGTGTTAAAGGAATAAGGGGTGGGTATGATCTACACAGAAAGACTTGCTCTTAATGTATTGCTGTTTCTAACATAATACCCTATGTTTGTATGATGCAGTATAGTTTGGAAATTGCTTTTGTGGCCAACGTAATAGAAAGGAGGTGAAGCAAGCTTCCAACAGAGCTGGCCCACTGCCAATGAGTGGGTATAGAATGGTGAATAGGTAAATTTCTGCTATTTACATTCAGCAACAGGGGAGGGTGCTTACTAGAATGGCTAAAAAAATAGTCTTTGGTCCTGTCAAGGAATCTTTGTCAGGTGACAGTACTTCAAGTTTTCTTCCTATTAAAAGAGGTGAGCAGGGTAAGTCCCTTCTCCTTGGATCACTGTACCCTGATCCAGCTTAAGGAGGGACAACATTAGGAACACCAGTAAATGAGGTATACTATTAAGAGGCAATGCTCCTTTGGGCTAAGAGCAGTGTTGAGCAGAGAGCAAATTTTCAGAGTAGAACCAGCATCACTTTCCGAAGTGCACACCTATTTGCAAAGTGCTGGATCACATGGAGCTTTGAAAGTAGGAGTTATGGCTACAGATAAGACCAACACACAAGGTTCTCTCCAGCACTTTCTTTTCCAGGATCCTGGGGCACACTGCTGGGTCTCAGGCTGGATGATGCTGGCAAACTGTAAGTCGAGTATGATGAAAAAAATAACAAAGTGGAAGGTAAAGATGGGGGTCTTAGAAAAGAAGGACGATAGTATTGTATTGATATTAATGTAAAAGAGGTACATATGTATATGAGGCATAGTGTGAAATGCATATTTATAACATATGCAAATATATGCATATGAAGTATAATGTAAAAGGAGTATATATATGTATAATGTAAATGAGCTATATATGTATAGGAAATGAAGATAAGTAGAACCTGGTCTATTCATATATATGACTATGTATGTCACTTAATGATGGTGATACATTGTGAGAAATGTGTTATTAGCCAATTTTTAAAATATTAAATTTATTGGTACATATTAGGTATACAACATAGTTACATTCATCATTGGGATTTTATACCTATACATGACTTAACAGGTTATTTTTCCCCATTCTTCAAGCCTTCACTCAGGCCATCCACCCTTCCCTCTACAAAGATTGTTTCCATGTTTTTCCTTTTCACACATTTTTTCTTTTCTCTTACTCCTCCCACTTCCTCTACTCTTTGACTTTTCTTCCTACTACACAATATCAATTATACATTTTAATCCTTATTTACACTTTTACTTTTTCACAACAGAGAATGATTCAGTTTTTACACGTGTAACTTATTAATTTCACTGAGGAGTGGCCTCAATGTTCATCCACATAGCTATAAATCCCTCTAGTTTCTCGTTCTTTATGGCTGAGTAGTATTTCATTTTACATATTAAGAAATAAAAAAAACATGTTCTTTATCCAGTCTCCAGTTGATTGGCAATTGGGCTGTTTCCAAAGTTTAGCTATTACAACCTGCTGCTATAAACACGGGTGAGCACATTATCACCGTGGTATGATTCCTTTAATTCTTTTGGGAAGATACCCAGCAGAGGGATGGCTGGGTCAAATGGAACCTCTAATCGTAGTTGATTGAGGTATCTCCATATTGATTTTCCACAGTGGTTGCACCAGTCTGCACCCCCACCAGCAATGGAGAAGGGTTCCTTTCCCACCCACAACCCCGCCAACACTTGTTATTGGTTGATTTCTTGATAGCAGCCATTCTTTCTGGGGTGAGGTGGAATCTCAGTGTTGTTTTCATCTGCATCTCTTGAATGACTAGTGATGTTGAATTTTTTCATGTGATTATTTGCTGTTTTTAGTTCTTTCTTCATTTCAGATAAAGACCCAATTCAAAAATGGGTCTTTATATTTGGGGGATCTGTTTTTTTTTAATTCTTTATATATTCTAGATAGTAGTCCTTTGTCTGAGGAATAGCTGGCAATTTTGTCATTGTGCAAGCATCATAGGATGTCCATATGCCACTGACATACTCAATTCATCACTGACTACAAAGTTGTTATATAATACTTAACCGTATAATACTTACTGATCCAAGTTTCAATTTATGCAGAAGAAATCATTCATAACTACAATGCATAGGAGAAGAAACACAGCTTGAAGTACTTCAGCACTTGAACTTATGCTAGAGAATCAGGAGCAAGAGTCCCAAAAGAAAGCACAGTATTTCTTACACATGTGTATATATTTATACACATATACCCACATACACATGTAGATATTTTCATGTGCCTATCTACATATACATATTTTTGAAATATGTAGAGAACTAGGACAAACTGAAGATGTCAATAAACTCCATAATTTTTTAATTTTCACATAACTGCTGTTGAGAATCAACATGAAGATGGTGATTAGTATCAATATTCCCATTGTGAAGGCTTCTCTTACTCCCTAGCTACAGTTGACCACTTCTCTTTTACAACTGCAAGTACTTTTCATCTATGTTTCCTTTTGGCATCAACCACTACTATGTGTGTCACATTCTGCATCTCATTGATTCTTCCCCACTAGGCTTTGAAGTCTTTGGGAAAAAACAAGGTCCTACTCATCTTTCGCTGGCATGCAATGGTTTGGCCAAGGTGTATACTCAGTACAGATTTGCTGAAACTGAACTACACCAGTCACAAACAGATCAGCTGTACTGTGAGCAGCTTCTTCCTACCTTGTCAAGCAGGTCTAGCCATATTGTCCTCTTCTTTATGCATAGCATTAATGGCTATCACGACAAGTACCTAGGGGCTCTCTTATTTTCTCTCATAGGAGAATAACTTCCATGTGTTTTCTGCTAAATTGAAGACACTAATTTTTCCCATGTTCTGTTAAAAAAAAGACTATTAGAGATCTAAGATTGATACTGAATTTAAAAAGCTTTACTGTCAAGTAGGGAACCTAGATCAGAGAAAGGCACAAGTCTAGGAGACTCCTGAGGGTAGGATTTAGAAGAGATACAGGGTAGAGTAATTTTGTTTTGTTTTAAGCCAAAGCACCCAAACAGCCTCTGCTCATAGTAGAAAAGTAAAATGTCTGAGTGACGTTAATTGGCTAACCAGGTCTGGTTTGATGTGGTATCATTCTATGGCACATTGAGGCACTGTGTTGTACACATTTGGGGCCATGTTAGGACTGGCATGCAATCCTAGGATTGGTATGCAGGTGCCTTATGATTTGCCCAAAGAAAGAATATTTCATCCTCTTGGGTGTCAGCAGATTCCTCACTTTTAACAGGCTTGGCAGCTGGTCAGAATTCAACAGTGAACACAATTATCCTAGGTTTCAAGAAATTTTCAACTTTATTTCCACCAAGAAGGTCACAGTCAAGCCTGTCTCCCAAGCTGTGGATGACTCCTCTCTCCAATAGCCCTCCTTCTATGAGGCACAAACACCCATTCAATACCTACTGTCTGGGAGGAGCCCTCCTGCACTTAGAAACTTTACAAGAGCGATTAAGGGGATATCATCATTTAGAGGACTCAAGCTATTAAATGCTAAATCATGATTTCAAAATCAAGTCTATCCTGGCTTTTTAACTGGTTGATAGCCCCAAATGCTCTTCAAAAGAACTCAGTAGGCCACAGTGACTTTCTCAGTATCAGTGAATGACTAGGCAGCTGGCTGTGTCATAGAGGGCCAGATATTTATCCTTACTTAGACCATTTCTAAGTCTTAGGATGTTACTCCACTGAGTAATTTTGGCAAAGGTAAGAGAACTGACCAGTAGTGTAAAATGCTGTTTAGAAAGACAGAAGGAAAACTAAAGAGAAAAGAGTGAAATTTTGAAAGTATTTAAATTTTAAGAAACTAATTAACCATGTTGAATTTTGTACTGGTTTTAATAGTGGAAAAAGTGGTAAATAAAAACATATGATTTAGAAAATCCTTTTATGCTGGAATTCAAATGAGGTAATGCATCTGAAAGTATTTTAGAAGTATAAAGTGGAACACAGCTGGGAGGGATTGTTTGTATAAGAAAGCTTTTACCAGAAAAGCTGGAAACAGAAATTTTGCCTCTTCTTTAAGAACTGAAAGTTTTGAGAGTTGTTCTTTGTTGAAAAAATAACTTATGTTTATTTTCTCAGTTTGGCCAGATCAGGTAGTGAACAAAATTAGCATTTGAGGAAATAAATTATCTGGGATGATATGAAACTACATAACCCTCCCCTGAAATGTCCAGGAAGGTTGGCTTGCACTTTTCATGTACATATTTTAAGAAAAATATAAGTATGTGAAAGTGATATATATAAACTAAACATTAATAGCATGCCTAGAGATTCTGTAGTAGTAAAAATAATTTTTATTTTACCTCATAAGTATCAGTCTGGTTTCGTCTCAGTTCTTTCTGCCCTTGTAAGCCCCTCTGAATACTCATTCTTTCTCACTGACTTGACACTCTCATCACACTACAGAGAAAGGCCGTTTTACTATTCCTTTCTTCTAGAGTGGTTTATCTGATTATTTAAAGCATCTAGTCGAATACCTTCCCTATATATCTGAGTACACATTGTGCCTTCTTTTTTACTTCCTTTCTCCTTGTTGCCTTATCCCTACCCTTTCAACCTTAGAACTTCAGGTTCCAAATACAATTTCAAATATAGAACATTTTGCCACTCCTCCCACTCAAGAGCTTAGAATGCTTCTAATTACACTGCTTCCCCCACTTCTTTCTCTGCAGGTGAGAAGTAGCATGGCAGTGGAGTTTGCTTGACTCTCCTTTGATTTGCCATGCCATTTCTTTTTTCTTCTTCCTCTCCTCCTCCTCTTCCTTTTCTTTTAGAAATAGGGCATTGCTGTGTCGTTCAGGCTGCTCTTGAACTCATGGGCTCAAGTGATCCTTTTGCTTCATCCTCCCAAATCTGGATTTAGGAATACACCACAACACACTCATTTGTCATGTTATTTTAAAGGAACTTTGGCTTAGAAGACTTTTGGTTAAACCATGGTCCAGCATCAGATCTGTGTTTAAAAGAACTGCTTCACAGGCTAAGAAAAAGGGCTTTGTTACAATGGACTTTTCTGTCCCAACAGGGTCAGGCTGCTCGTCAATGCTTGGGAAAAAACACATTCCAGTTTGTATACCTAAAACATTTCTTCTATTTATAAGATCTTAATTTCTGACTTCAACTTGGGATTGTTCACAAATGGACATCAACATAACCATACTGATTAGCTGCTTTCCCATGATCCAGAGTTAGATTCTCCAAATAAAACCTATTGGTTCTTGTCTTTACTTTTTTTTTTTTTTTTTTTTTTTGGGGG
>NW_022900941.1:14742349-14742773 GCF_012274545.1 Fukomys damarensis | reverse complement strand
TTTTTCTTTTTTTTTTTTTTTTTTTTTTTTTGTACTGGGGATCAAACTCAGGTTCTTGGGCTTGTGAGGCAGGCAGCAGCACCACTGAGCTAAATCCCTGGCTGTTGGTTCTTGTCTTAGTTACTTTTTATCACTGCTGAAACAAAATACTTGACACTCAGAGTTAAAGGAAAAAAGGTTTATTTAGTTCACAGTTTGCAGAGGTTTCAGTCCATAGTCAGCTGGCTCCAAGGCAGGGTGGCATGGAAGACAGGCATCACAGAGGAAAAACAGTTCATGGCAGGCAGAAAGCAACACAAGCCAAGTGAGGGACCAGTGGCAAGCCTCTTTCTGACTCATGTATCTTATCCAGGCTACTTAGGGCAGATTGCACTTACACTTATACCCTTAATCCTTTTTTTTTTTTTTTTTTTTTTTTTTTTTT
>NW_022900941.1:14721588-14742275 GCF_012274545.1 Fukomys damarensis | reverse complement strand
ATAGAACTGATGACCTTGCACTTGCAAAGCAAGCGTAGCACCACTGAGCTATACTCCCTGCCTTATACCCTTAATCCTAGTACCCTCAATCCTAGCACTGCACCATGAATCAATCCCAGCATCACACACTCTAGATCCAGACACCTCTGAAAAGCCCCACCTATAAATGCATGGGGATTTGGGGGTGTATCTTGACACAAGCTATAACAGTGCTTTAAGTAATGCCCCTGAACAATTTCTTTGGTAACATCAAATGTGATACATAGCTGAGAAGATATGCTGAGAAAAGAAGAGCAGACAGCTGTGGCAGGACAGTATTTTGAACATTAACCACTGTTTTTCTCTCCTCCCATCTGTTCTTGCCTGTTATTCTGATCCCTCCCTTCATTCTCACAGTTTAGGTGACTAGCTATTTTGTCTTTATTGCCTCAAGAAAGGAACAAAAGAAAGCAGAGTTAATAATACCTTCTTTTTGGGCTGGGAATTTAGCTCAGTGGTGCTGCTGCCTGCCTTGCAAGTGCAAGGTCCCGAGTTCGATCCCTGGTACAAAAAAAAAAAATCCTTATTTTTTTGTGTTTTGCATCTCAAAATAGGCTTTGAAACAATTAGCAGAGAAGCATTTTAAAGAAGAGATACAAAATTAAGCTTCTGAAATTTCAAAGTCAATGCCTTGAAGGGATTCAAGACTTAGGGTGTACATGGTATGTCACAGCCAGATATCTCCCCAAGACTAGATAATGTTCTGGAGTCTGTATCTACCAGAGCCTTGGCAGTTTCAGTGAAGATGGTCTGCAAGGTCGACTTCTTCATTCACAGCATAAGGAACATGGGCATCAAGGCTGAGATAACAGCAATAGCAGGGGTAAGACTGAATTCTCATTAGCTGTGAACATGGGACAAAGAAAAAACACCTGGGATACATCTAGGAAGCTGGGCCTGAAATGTCTCCCTGACACTGGTCTCAGAAATGGATAGGAAGTGGTAAGGGAGAAAAATCTCAATGGTGTCAAGTTTCTATCCTCTCATGGCATTCAAGTCATAAATAGGAAAAGACAGTTATGCATTTACTTTTACAGCCTCAAATCTATACCCACTACTCAGTGGGATCAGTACCTCTAGGTTTAGGTCAAGAGTTTCTTTATCCAGATGTGTGTACCGGTGGGCAAGCTCAGCTTTTGTGAACCTTGGGTTCCTCATTATTAAAGTAGGGTCATTAATATTAGCTTGACCATAAAAAATACACATTTTGTACAGGTAAAAGTGGTTGAATATTGGAAATTTCCTACGATTCAACTAATGGAAATAAGACAAGAAAAAGACTAATATACTAGCATGTATCCCTGATAATGAGTGCTTCATAAGCATATGTTCATAAGTATATGACTTACAAAAAGATAAATAAACATATTTATAAGGAAATATGGGTAGCTTTCTTATTGCTGGGGGAAAAAACAACAACTGATACCCCCAACTTAAAGAAGTTTATTTGGCTCATGGTTTACAGGGCTCAGTTCTTAGTCAGCTGGCTCCAAATCAGCACATCATGATAGAAAGGTTGGTGCAGGAATCTCATGCCAACCTAGAAGCAGAGCAGGAGAACAGCTCTAGAGAGGAAGGGCTAGGAGGGACCAGTGCAGTACCCAAAGTCACCCCTACACACCAAGCCATCCCAGACACACCAAGAAATGAGCTTCACTAATTCCCCGGGCAACTCCCAAGTCCATCCAGTCGAAAATCCAGCATAACTGTCACATTCTAACAACTGTCAGCTTGACACTCTATCACATCTGCTTAAGTATACTTAATCTCCAAATAAACACAAGGTAATAAATCTGCCTAACATGATGTAACTATGAAACACACAACTGAAAAAGCACTAGTGCCCTTCCTAAACTCTCAACAGTTCTAACATTGTTCCAAAGTATAAGTCCAAAGTCTTCTCTGAAATTCAAGGCAAACTATTAGCTATAAACCCCTGAGAAATTAAAAAAGAAAATTACTTAATCTCAAGTTACAATGGCATAGGATAAACATTCCCTTTACAAAAAGGGAGGAAGAAAGGGATAGAAAAGAACAGGACCAAAGAAAGACAGAAATGGAACAGGGCAAATATTTGGTCCAATAGCTCCATATGCAGAATTCTAGGTACATAGTTATGAGAGATGAGCTCTACAGTGCTTTGTCAAGCCAGTCCTAAGGCTTCGTTAGTTTGCAGCCCACACGGCCTCTCTTGGGCTGGCTCCTCTCACTGCTTGCAGCTTTCCTCCGCAGTCATATATTGTTCTTGATGTTCTGGTCTTCTGGGGTCTCCACTGCACCTTCGACTTCATTCCATAGATTTACCCACCTGCCTCCCAGGGTGCATTGCCTGGCATCCCAGACCTTCATTTGAAATCTAGGTGGAGGCACTAGGGTAAATACTAAATAGTTTTCCTGGTGTGAAAAACTAAAAGTCTAAATAAGGTTCAAATGGTATAACTGGGAGTGTGAAATAGGACGAAAAGGGCTAAAGGTGAAGAGGGAAGGGGAGGAGAAAGGAAATAAGAGAAAAGAAAATGTGAAAAAATGAGAAATGGAAACAAAGTCTTTGTAAATAGGGAAGGGAGGAGGGGGTGAATGGAGGGCAGGGGTATGGGGAAAAAATAAGAAACAAGATATATCATATAAAGGTACAATATCCCAATGATAAATGTATCAGTATGGTTTCCTTTAAATGTATCAAATAAACTTAATGGGGAAAAAAATAAAGCTACATAATGAAATGGCAAAAAAAAAAGAAAGAAAGAAAGGAAAAGAAAAGAAATCTAGGTGGAGGCCACCACAATTCTACTGTTGCATTCTTACATGCCATTAAAACCAGAATCATGTGAGTGTCATGAACATCTGCTGCCAGATCAAGCAGTAGTGGGGCCCTCTTTGACCATGGCTTCAGTGGTCTTTGAGTGCCTGGATGGCTGAACATGGTGAAATGAATCTAGGAGAACCAATTCCCTAGGTGGACCTTCTTGAAGAGGGTACTTAGGGGCTCTCTTCTCAAATGAAAAAGTTTACACTTTGGTACCCTCGAGACTGTGATGAGTAGGGTCTTTTACAGATTCCTCAGATGGTTTCAAAGAATCTTTTTCCCTCTTGTCCCTGTTCAGAGTACTTTTCAATGCCCCTAACCTTTTCAGTAACCACAACTCCTTTAGCCCAACTTCATACATAATTCTTTTTGGACAAACATTTAAGTTTTCAAATACCTCTGTTCAGCATTTCCCTCCTGGTTCTTATTGCACATCTTGTAAAAGTAGCTAGCTGTACTCATGCCCCAGCTTCAATGTTAGACTGCCCTAAATTTCATCCTCTAGATCAATTAGCCAACCATCCTTAAGTCTAGCCTCCTTTAAAGTCTCAGGACACGGGCAAAATGCAGAAATTTTTTTTGCTATAGTGTAACATGCATGGCTTCTGGTCTAATTTCTAATAAGAATCCTCATTGCCAACTGAAACTTCATAAGCCTTGTCTTTACTGTCCACATTCCTGTCAGTATTTTGCTCTTCTGAACTCTGGCCAAAATCACCCAATAGCACTTACAGCATCCTAGGGCTTCCCTCTGGCTTGCATCTCCAGATCTTTCCATATTCCTCCTGCAAACCAGTTTCAAAGGCTTCTGAACCACATGATCCAGTATAGGCACAACAATTAGCTCACTTCTATGGTACCAATTTTTGGTTATCAGTCAGTTTTTTTGTCCCTGGGGTCAAACACTTAATGCCTGCAATTTATTGGAGGAGTGGTCTAATTTGGCTCACTGTCACTGGCTCAAACAAAGGCAGAAATATCATGGCAGAAGGACATGGTGGAGCAAAGCTACTTAGTTCATATGGTATGAACTAAGTTCATATGGTTCCTATGGTAACTAAGAAGCAGAACAGAGGAACACTGCCATAGAAGAACAGTCCACGGATCAGGAATAATACCCAAAATCATGCCTCCATATTCCTCCCAAACACACCTAAAATGGAGCTTCACTAATTGCCTGAGTGGCTCCCATGTCAATCAAGCTGATAATCTAGTTTAACTGTCACAAGATGATATAAAAAGGTATGCAAATATGCAAACCTTTTTGGTATAATGATCCTATTATAATCTGAGTTAAAAATATCTCCCTCAACATACAGAACAGGAAATGGCTATTAGTAGTTCTCTTCCTTCTTCTTTTTCCTCTTCTCCTTTCTCTTCCCTCTCTTCTCCTTCCATCTCCTGTTCCTCCTTCTTGTTCGTCAAGTTTAGTTTTTAAAATAGTTAATAAATTCAAAAGCCAAAAGGTGTAAAAAATTTAGAAAAAGATTCACATTATAACAGTGTCCTATATCTCTCTAGAATATATTTTCCTGTTGTTGAAGCATATTTAAATTATGAGTGGTCCTAAAACAATCTTTTAAGAATCTGTATTTATATATATTAAATGATATATAATCTATATATCAGTAGCACCAGGCTATCTGTTTACAAATAATAATCTCAGACATATAGAAATCCAGTCCTTTTGTAAAAGGTCATGCAGGCAATCAGTAGCATAAATTATGGATGTAAATTGGAAATAAATTACGCTTATCTAACATTCTTTGAGGTCTCACGTTACAAATATGAATGTTAAATGGAAGTAACCTATTTTATCAGGCTTCCCCCTCTGTTTTTTTGGCTTATGAGCAATAGAAGTTAGGTTAAAGTATAGCTAATTCTCATTATTCATGTTTCCATGTTTGTGAATGTGCCTACTCATTAAAATTTATTTGTAACTTCAAAAATCAATAACCACAGCACTTTTGCAATCACCTGCAGACATGTGTAGAGTGGCAAAATATTTGCTTATGCACACACATTCTCAGCTAAGTTCAATCCAGGCTACACTCTGCCTTCACATTTCAGCTTTCACACTGTACACAAGTGACCTTTTTTATATTTATATAAGTGCCATCTTTTCTGCATTTTTGTTCTTTTTGGTGGTGAATCTGCTGTTTAATGGCCCCCAAGTATAGTGCTGAGGGCCATCTATGGATCCTAAGCACCAGCAGGCTGTGATGTGTCTTATGAAGAAATATATGTTAGATAAGCTACACTCAGGTATGAGTTATTGTGCTGTCAGTGTTAAGTTCAATGTTAACGAATTAACAGTGTATATTATATAAAATGTCTAAACAGAAACGCACATGAAACAAAGTTAAATGTTTTGCTAACTTCATAGACTTTGAACCACTTATGAAATAATAATACTGATGATCTGTTAGTAGTGACCATGTTTGTATTCCCTTCAGGAATGTTTGTGTCTTTTGTTAGTATTAAATAAATTTACAGTAATCATCACTATGAGTGTGCCACGTGTGATGGTTTGTGTTTACTGTTTAGGTACATGTGAGGCTGAGAATCACTTGAGTCCATACGTTCCAGGTCAGCATGGGCATCATAATGAGCCCCTATTTAAAAAAAATAAAAGGGGAGGACAGAGGAGAAGGTAAGGAAGGGTAACAGGAATGATGGATGTGATCGAAGTATGTTATATATAGGTACATATGAATAAAATAAAAAGAAGGGTCTGTGGTACAGCATGTACTTAGCATGTGTGAGGTTCAGGGTTCAATCCCTAGCACCAAAAAAACAAAAATGAAAACAGGCAGAAGTATGAATGATATCCTTGTATCATTAACCTGGACTCTATTTTGCAATTAATACACAATGCAGTTTTATGTTAATTTTTATGAAAAACGGGACTTGCTTACTAAGTTTTTAGTTATAACCCCCAAATTTGCTGCCATTTATTTTATAATAATGAATGAATGTAACTCCTTATTACTTGTAAAAGTGTGGATATTTTTAGGAGGGGCAACCTATTAAAGTTTATCACTTTCTGATCATTATTTTAACATACTTTTGGACCACTGCTCATGATAAATAGCTCAAACAGCTTTTATACTTCAGTGTGAATGAGTTGATCAGATAATTTCTAGACCAAAGATTGTGCCAAAGAACCACAATGGAGCCAAACATTGAGGTGAGTATAGAGTTCACAAACAGGTAGTGAGTTAATTTGTATCAGCAGTTACAAGTGGTTATGGGTTAAGTGTATCTTTCCCCTGGAAAAAGTTATGTTGAAATGCTAACTCCTAGTACCTCAGAAAGTATCATTATTTGGAGATAGAATACTTACAGAGGTAATCAAGTTAAAATGAGATCATTAGGCTGGGCCCTATGCCAATTTGACTGACTGACAGCATTATAAAAAGGAAAATTTCTTTTATTTGTTTGTTTACAGATGAGGTCTTGTTATGTTGCCCAGTCTGGTCTCAACCTCCTGCGCTCAAGTAATCCTCTTTTTGCAAACTTCTGAGAATCTGGGACTAGCGGTATACATACCATGCTTGAGTTTAAAAAAGAGGGAATCTGAATACAGATATGAACACATACACGCACACACACACACACACACACACACCCAGTGAAGATGGAGGCTAAAAAAGAGGGACTCTGAATACAGATATGAACACAAGCACACACACACACACACACACACACACACACACACACACCCTAGTGAAGATGGAGGCAGTGATGAAGGTGAAGCAGCAGCAGACTTGGGACATCAAAGATTGATGCACACACACACACACACACACACACACACACACACCCCCTAGTGAAGATGGAGGCAGTGATGAAGGTGAAGCAGCAGCAGACTTGGGACATCAAAGATTGCCAATGTATCTCCAGAAGTGGAAAGAGGAGCATGAACAGGTTCCCCTTCATAGTCCACAGAAAGAACAAACCTCACTTAAACCTTGATTTCAGGCTTTACTGTCCCAAACTGTTTAAGCCATCCAGTTTATGGTACTTCATTACAGTAGCTCAAGCAAACTAACACATAGTCCATGGTTAAAGAATAAAATTAAAAGAATAAAACTAACCATGCCTCGGGGCTTTTAATTTTGCTCCATTTCAACAAAACCAGGACAGGATTTGCTGAGATGTGATAAACTAAATCCTGCTTAAGGTTATGAAACTACACCCTCAATTTTTCACATAGCACCAACATCTTACCTTTCAAAATATATTTCAAAAGATGATCATTCCTAGACTACTCAGGCCACTGACAATTGTCCTGCGCTCTTGGATGTAATAACTTGTTGTGATTTATTACATGCTTTTTCTCATGAAAAGGACAAGTTAATGCAACAAAAGAGCATGTGTTTCTAGGGGGAGGGCAGCACGAATGTTCAGAGGACCCATAGTATTGAATGCATTTTCTTACCTACTCTGGTGATAATTACATCTTTCTTTTGTGCAGGAAAATCCACTTGGGATTATTTTGGGCTCTGCGTGGGCATCATTTTTCATACATTCTGCTCAGTTCTGATGGTGTCCCTATTGATGCAAGATGAAAATAAGAACTAAATGAAAGTGGCTTTAAAGAAAATACAAATGACACTGTCTTCTTTGAACTATTTTCAATAACATTATTGTTAGTTATTTTATACTTCTCACGAACTTTTTGGGATATGAGCCTTGCAAGACCTACACAAAGTCTTCTGTGATTATATTTTTCTCTTTGCCTAACAACTTGACATGCATCATCACTTCAATACGTGAGATGGACTCTAGGAAACACCAGAATTTTCACCAGGGAGTTCAACTGAAGACATCTAGTACCAGGAAGAAGTTACAAAGGTATTTGGACTAGAAAATCAAAGCGGAAGGAGGAAGGAGAGGTACCTCAGTAGCCAGAAGTCTAGTATCTATGTTGAGGCTGCAGACAACAACAGTAGAGCTGGGTTAACAGAGCCCTGGATTACAGAGAAAAGGAGCCATTATGGAAAAGCTGCTTGAATCAAAGCACTGGGTGGTTTGAGAGAATACACTGCTTTCTTCTCTTATTCTACCAGTATTCTTACTTTAACTTTTTCTCTTTCCTAATTCCTTTTGGGCATGGATAAATGAGCCTAGAAAACAGAGTTGGCAGGAAAAACCTACCGTATAGACCACTATGGGAAGGGCTAAGCATGAATGGATCTGGGGTAAGCAGCCAAATGACCAGCCCATCAAGCTAGGGCAGCCTGCTATATGAGGCTTGGGTCAAATCAAGTCAGAGAAGCCAAAACTAGGGATTGGGCAGGTCCAGTGAACATAAACAGCACTGGGGTCAATATATATATATGACTAACATACAGATATCATAAATTATAAGTAGGAAAGCATAAGACGATCTCCTGGAGATTAGAGGAAACAGAAGCTACAGATTTTCAGGCTAATTAGCCACATCAAGAAGACAGTACAATACACACAGGGAAGTAACAAAGTCAACAGGCTTAGGTGTAATTCAGTACCCATATGTAGAAACCCATTCTGGTAACTAGCTCAAAATGTAGATATAAGAATCCAACAGAGATGCAAAGATTTTTTTCTGTTGTTGTTGTTCTTACCAAAACCCTTGCTGTGTTACTTTGTGGTGATTCAAGTTAATTTGCCATCCTGCTTGGAAATTGTATTTTGAAATGGCTGATATTAGCTTGGTTACTCATCACTCTCATGAGAAGGATTATAAAAGAAAGTTATAGCTATTTGAATTTTCAGGTGATTTGAAATCTCTCTAAATAAGACATTCCTGTCTGGTACTCAAAGGCATTTATCTTCAAGGAAGGCAAAGATAATGAAGAAACACACAAAAAGCAATCATTTAATCTATGAACAGAATGAAAGTGTAGACATAAATAGTGGTAAACTTACAAATTTGTCTTTTATTTTTTTCCTTAGGTTATTTGCTTATCATTAACAGTTGTAACTACTCTGGAACTTGAGTAACTTTTATTTATTTATTATGTGGAGCACCATATGAAAAAAAGGTAAGTAGATACCTTGTAAGTAATTTTAATACTCCTTTTAAATAATGTCTCTGGGTCCATATAAACTTATTTAGATAACAGATTTGAAAATTATTCTGTCTTTAACTCAATTGAAAGTCTTAAAAATAACTTCTGTATTAAGCATTTTTTGATGAAAACTAAATTAAAATGTGTAGGAGATGCCTACATCACTAATTGTACAGGCATCTTGCAATAATTAATTTTTGGAAGAAAGGAATGCATTTTGCTTACTCTTCTACTCATCACAAAAATGTGTTTTGGAAAGTAATAATGGAACTGCATAGAATTATAGAAATACAAATTTATATAATTATCACAAAAAATGAGGCCAAAGACTATTCAGATATAATGAGGCCACTGTAAATGTAATTATCTAGGTAATTAATATAATTCACTTACCTAGAAATTGTGAGCAGCAAATATGAACAAGCAGTACAGTAAGTTCTGAAAACATGCAGATGAACCAGTTTCTGGCTCCAAGGCATTAAAAAAACAGAAAGAAAACCTAGCTATAGGGCTCTGAGAGATAATTACTGGCAGGAGGCCAAAAGTAGTACAATGAGGAGGTGTTCCCAGGCAAGGGGTGGCCAGCAGGTATTTAAAGTCTGGATTCCCAGTCTGAGTTTCTTGGTCTCGGTTAGGTCAGTTCCAGGCCTCAGCTTTTTGCCTGGGTAAGCTCCAGCTCGAATTCTCACCTGGAGCTACGCAGCACTGTTGTGCATGCAGCACTACTTCTTGCTTACTGCTCACTCCCAGGTCTCAAGGGTACCCTTTGCTTCCCACATCAGAAGGATCAGCTAGTCCGGTAACTTGCCTTTCTCAGAAACCTCTCTGAATGCTTGCCTCCCTGCTCTTACTGCCTCTGCTACTGTGCAGGTGCTTGACATTTTTGATGTTTTATCACAGTGGGCTCCTACTGCTCTCTTTCTCTCCAGTTCTGACCTGATCTAATGTAACTTTACACTGGTAAAGGGTGTTTCTTTCCAAGACATGTATACTTTTTCCCAGTACCCTACAATGGGTTCTCTTTGCTCACTCACAGTGGTTCTCAAACTTGAATGGTAAATTTCTTTAAATACAGTTTCCTCTTGAACCCAAATTTTGGTAATAATCTGTATTTCTAACAAGTTCTCCAGGTAATTCTTTACTGGCAGGCTGGTTTTCTAATTAGGGGACTAAGGTTTTAGAACTATAAGGTGAAGTTCAAATTTAGCACACAGTCTTTCACATGATTCTTCCCTTATAATACACCTCCCTTTCCATGTTACAAAGTTTTTACTTAAGCCTTCCTGAAGCCTTCCCTCATCTCTCACTGCACTATCTCCTGTTTCTAAAGCTCTGTTCCCTTTTCACCAGGTTTTCATTTGTCTATTTTCCTAACTGCACTTTGACTTCTTAAAGGGGTGGGGCTACAAATTACTCATCTCTTTAATCTTAGTATCCACCCTTGTTCCTGACTCATAATTGGCACATAACATAAATGAATGAGTGAATGGATAAATGAATAATCAGAGTGCTAGTTACACTATGAAAAATTTGCTGTGTATGAGGCCATTTCTCTTTATGAACTGAATAATTATATATCTTCTAATAAAACCCTATTAAGCCTAGCTAGCACAAGCTTATCAGCATTTGAGATGACATAAAACCAAAATACACAAATGGTGCTGCAAAACCGTGATTACTGCTTTTCCTCATGTAGGATTTATGAACTCATTAAACATTTAGATTAATGAAGTGTCGACACATGTCCAGTGTTATTTTTATTTCTGTGCTCTTTATGGGCTAAAAATATAAAAATATATACATAACTGTCATTTTCCCCCTAAAGTCAACCATTACTTAGTGCATTTTGTTTGGTCTGGTTTTCTGCTTTTATCGTGTAGTCTTCCTTAGTGTTGGTAGTATGTCGTTTTTTCTAATGAAAATACTGTGAACTCTCTATCTTTAATCAAATTGTATTAGTTTAACATACCATATAAATGTGAGTGGTGTGCTTGCTTCAGCAGCACATATAATGTGAGTGGTATTTTTAACCATATCCCTTTATTCTTACTTGTCTTACATTCAGTTTCTCTTTGACTAATAAACATTTATCTTTCCTTCTGCAATACCACCTTTCCGTCTAGCCATGTGGTTCTTCTTGGTGTGGCTGGGGGTAGGGATAGGGATGGGCATATGAACCAGTCGTGGCCAACTGGAGTCATGGTGTTCACCTGATCCAAGTCAGCCAATGTGATTAGTCCACAGATCTTTCTCGAGAACAGTGTACCGATATCCTAGGTTTATAGACTGCTAGAACCTAGGTTATTATTGTTGCCACTGCCAGTGTAAAGTTGCTGGGAATGAAGCCAACAGAGGGGCAAGCAATGTTGAGAGAGAGGGAGAGAGAGAGAGAGAGAGAGGGAGAGAGAGGGAGAGATGCAAAAACTCATCTATGCCTCATGATACCACATAGGGTTAGTACAACTAATATCTCTATTTTATATGTGAGGAAACAGACACAAAAAGGGAAATAGTTCTGAGCTTTTATATGCTGTTATGCAGAGATCCAATGTACTCCATGGAATTTACACTTAGCTCCACTGACGCAAAGGGAAAAAATTCCTTTTTATTCTTTACCTGGTTTAAATTTGGTTTCTCTCAGTTACCATCACAATTATCTTGCCCACTAGATTATGCCAGATTTTGTAGCATCACTGAATTTGTTATTTTCTAGAAGTACTGTATAGATTTCCAATGTAACTTTTATCTTCTATAAAGCTTGACATATATTTAAGTAGAAATACTTCACTCATTTGTTGTGTGATCTTAAGTCACTTTTCTGTAATTCAGTTTCCTAAAGAGTTACAATGTCCTTCTTGCAAAATTATTATTCTTGAACCATTCTAAAATATCTGATAGACTCCTAGTGCAACTGACTATATATAGATAATTATTGCTGGACACATATGCTGTACTAGCACAGGTTGTACATTAGAGGTGGGATGGGGGAAGAAAGGGGAGAAAGTTTGGCAGATTTCATTTTGGATAAACCCGAAACAGTCAAATAATTTTATCATATTATCACTATTAGCCGTTTCTATAATTGGGAGAATTATTTCAGAAATGTTAGAACTGACACAAGTTGTCAAATTTACCAACAAATGAAAAGAGATGTGTCAGAAAAAAAAATGTACTCACAATCCAGTTTCTTCTCATCAGATTAGAACCAACTGTAGTATTAGATTGAGTTGAAGATGGCTGAACATTTTCCAAATGTCTGTTTTAAAGAGAAGGGCAACATCTGAGACAAAAGTAGAAAAAAATTTTTTAAATCAGAGCTGTTATAAGACTAGTTTTAATAAGAACAGGGTGTGTCACATTAAATGAAATGTACACATTGAGACATACCATTATCTCAAAGAACTAAGTGTACACTTCTTTTTATCTTTTATTTAAAAAAAAAGCCCAAGGTTCTATTTCCTGGAACATTTTTCTCTCCAGACTATCAAGGTCATCATGCTTATGCATGTCTTTCGGTATAACTACTAAAAAAGAAAGTCACTGCAAGTAAATTTTTGGTTTTTCTCCACAAGTTTGTATTTAGTAGTTTTAGATATTAATACTCCTAAAACAAATCAAACTTGCTCAGGTTGAATTATACTAATTATACTAAAAGTATACTGTGTTTAGATTGAAATATTTGCACTGGATTTTCAGTCTTATATCTTCTCATCAATTTTCCTACTACCATATACATTTTTTAAATTACAAAATTAACATATTTAATAAAAATGAGTTATAATGAAAAGTCAGAAATTTTTCCCTCTAGGCTCATCACTTTGTACTTCTGTTTGGTGTGCAATCTACTTCACTTCCATGTGTAAGACATGTATAAACACACACATAGTGCACCCTTCTTTCCTTTCTCCCTCCCTTACCTCCAGCTCCTTCTAGTGCATTTTCCCAAAATTTGATCATACTACAAATCAAAGTCACAAGCTAGTTGTCGACAGTGTAGCTATAGCTAGGGATATGTTTTGTTCACAGAACACTGGGGAAATTTAACATTAAAAAAAGGAAGATCTTAATCCACATGCCTGTAGTGTAATAATATTAATGCTACATGAGTTTTCCAGTTCAATGAAGTTAGGGTCATAATCCTCAATGATACAATTCTAACTGCCACAATAAATGAATGTTGAAATCCCAAAAGGTCACAGTCCCTAAAATTAAATTCCTGAAGGATCAAAAGCCAGAAAAAGTTAAGTCTAGAAAACAAAGAAATATTTCAGCATTTATTTATATTTTAGATGTTTTATTTCCGAAAAATAAAAACATGACAGAACAGTTCACAGAATACATTATATAATAAAATGTGCAATGAAAATATACATTTTTGTAGATATACTAACAACACTCAATTGTAATGGTTATGAACAGATGAATTATATTCTTAAAAAAAAATAGGTTAAAGGGGCTAGGGATTTAGCTCAGTGATTCCACCATCTGCCTCCCAAGTGCAAGGACCTGAGCTGGAGGCCCAGTACCAAAAAAAAAAAAAAAATCGAATTAATGCATATCAGTATGGTGGGCAAATGTGTGCACCCAGCTTTATAACTGTGGTCAACTGACATATATCATGACAGCTTAAACTGTATATCAGGACAACCTAAGTTGTAAGACAAGACTGACCAAAAAACTGTGATGGGTCATTATTGCACATGTAATTGACCTAAGAGTCAAGCTCTTGATAGCTTGGGTTAGGCCAAGTCCAAAGGATTTAGAACCAGGCAGAGTTCAGAATCATTTGGAGGTTGAAAGCTTGAGGGCCAGGAGGGCATTGATGCAAGCCTGGAGTTCTGATCTGCAAGGCAGCACAAGAGTGCCAATTCTCAGAGAAAGAGCACTAACCTTCTGTTTGTTCTCTCCAGTCCTGCCTGACTGGACAATGCCCATGTACACTGAGAGTGGGTCTTCCTAACTGGGTCCACTTAGACTCACACACTAATCTACTCTAGAAACTTCCTCAACAGAAACACTAAAATAGTGCTTTCCCATATGTCCATATATTCCTTCTTTCCTTCTGCTTAACACAATTATCTTGTGTACAACTGAAAATGTGCTAATTCCTCTCCCAGAATTTGCCTTTCTACCATATTTTTTGGTTTCAGTACTGGAGATTAAACCCAGGGCCTATTCACCTTGAACTATATCCCCAGTCCCTATTTTGCATTTGGGTTTAAGACAGGTTCTCTTAAGTTGGCCAGGATGGACTCAAACATGCTGCCTCACTTTCCTAGAGTTCTGTGACTTCAGGCATGTACCATCACATCTGGCTTACCCTATGCATCACTTCTCCCACAGGAATTGCAATTTTTTTTTTTTTTTTTTTTGGTACCGGGGATTGAACTTGGGTCCTTACGCTTGCGAGGCAGGCCACCGAACCACTGAGCTAAATTCCCAGCCCAGGAATTGCAATTTTAAGAATTCTGGATTTCAGAATCTCAACAGGTGGGGTTTTAATGTTACTGGTTTGTAATTGGGGGATTCAAACTTTAGCAATTTTACTTTAGTTATTTTGATCTCTTGGAATTTCAACATTTGGGATTGTTTTGAGGATGATGATTGGCATTGTCAATTCATCATGTCCTCTCCATTCCCTACTACTCATATTTTTACTGATCAACCTTTCTATATTACTGGCCCATCAACTATAAATATGAGTTTACATCTTCTGATATTACTTTTTTGCATTTAACATTGTATCACGTTATTACCATTTAGTAGATTCAGTTAGGGGCACATAATCAAATATGCTGTATAACAGTGGCTAAGCACTAACATTTATTTTTCTGTGATGTATCCAAAGTCTGACTCCAGGGCTGATATAGTATTCCAGGGTCAATAGGAGGAACCTGGGCTCCTTCTATTTACCTTCTTTGGGTCATGACTCTTAGTCTCAAAGTCAGTTAATCATCTATAATGCTTTAGGATTTCTAGGTACCGTATCTGTGTTCCAAACAAACAGGTGGAGGGCAAAAAGCACAATGGCTCTTCTCCAAAATGAGTCAGTCTTCTTTACAGATATTTTCCCTAAGTTCTTCTCAACTACTTCTACTCATATCTTATTGGCCATAACTTAATATATAGCCACACCCAGCTGTATAGGAAATTTGAGAAATGCAGTTCTTTTGGCTGGACACATTGGCAGCTGAGTAATAATCCAGGTATTAAGGAAGAAGTATAAGTATCAATCTTGGGGATTCCATATCCTTTTAGGTTAGTACAGATATATGGAAGAGATTGTTAGTTGCCTTCGAGAATTACAATATGATAAGAGGAACAAAATGAGGCAGGCCACTTTAGTTTGGGTTATCATAAAACGGTTTAGGAGATAATCGATTCAAACATAACTAAAGATGGATGAGGCTCAAGGAGAATATGTAGGTAGCAATGGCCTAGTATTTGTGAACAGCAGCGAGTAGGTGATAAATGGCTAATGTATCAGGAGAGGAGACAAGATGGAGAGGGAGGTTGGCACCAAAACACGGAAGGCATTGAAGGCCACAAGAAGTATGGATTTTACTGTACATTAAAGATTTGTGTTCCATATAGAATTTGCTTTCATATGTAACATAAGATGTATGTGTGTGTGTGTGTGTGTGTGTGTGTGTGTAAGAGGTCTGATATTTTCTTCCAAACTGAGCCACTATTTTCTTTCACATTGAGCCACATTTTAAAAACTTATCCATTCTTGCAGGCAATGAAGGGACTAGAGTTTATTTTGAACACTGTACAGATGTATCATTCTATAATATATATTCAATTGAAATTAAACATGATGAATACTTTTTATCCTAGTGTCAGTCTATTCACATTACTATAACAAAGCAACATAGACTCATCAACAATAGAATTATACTTCTGACAGTTCTGGTCGCTGGACAGTCTAACATCAAGTTGCATGTAGATTCTGTTTGATGAAGGCCTGCTTCATGTTTCATACCTGGCTGTCTTCTCAAAAGGGCAAGGGAGTTCTCTGAAGTCTCTTTTATGGTGGCTCTAATCTCATTCATGAGAGTATAGTCCAAGGCCTCCCTTCCCTGAATACCATCACTTTGGGGATTAGGATTCCAACATATGAATTTTTTTCGAGGGGGGACACAAAAATTCAGTCTGTAGTACATAGGATGTGGCCAGTGAACTTCATTTTAAGACACTGTGAAAGTTTATAAGTATATAAAAATCAGTTTTATATTATAGTCACACAAATTTTTTTATTTTAAAAAATGTCTCTAGTTGATCAACCACTATATGTACTGTGCTTGGTCCCAAAGAAATGATTTTGGTCGCTGGGCATGGTGGCACACACCTGTAATCCCAGCACTGGGGAGGCTGAGGCAGTAGGATCGCTGGGAGTTCGAGACCAGCCTGGGCTACACAGCGAGTTCCAGAGCAGTCTGAACTACATAGTGAGACCCTGTCTCAAAAAAAAAAAAAAAAAAAAAAAAAAAAAAAAGAAATTATTTTGGCCAATTCCAAAAATCAAATCTACTCACAAAGGGCCAAGATTTGTCACCAATGAAAACATTTTAACGGCAGGCAATGGAACCACGGAGCTAAATCCCCAACCAAAAACATTTAAAGGAATTCAAGGAAGGCGAGTCTGAAGGAGAACTTTGAACAATATTTTGCACAGTGGAAGCATTACGAGTAACCCTACAGCCCCAAGACAGTATCTGTAAAGAGGATAAACTTTTGGATGTTTAAGTCTGTATGTTTAAGTGATGAGTAAAAAGTAATAATTAAACCATATTCATCCTGATTGTCATTTTATAATTTATAATATGCTTTTAAAAATGTAAACTTTACAATGCAGTGTTTTTGTTAATTTAGGAAGAAACACAGCAAGTGAGAGTTCATATTCAAGTCCCCAAATCCCTAAGTCAAATCTCTCTCTCTATACACTAAATTGCCTAAGATCACAAACCTTGGGAAGGCACAGGTCAGGATTCTCAGCTTCTTTCTCTGACTGCGTTTTTTTTTTGTCTTTTTATTTTTATTTTTGAGACTGGGTCTCACCAAGTTGCTAAGATGCCCAGCCTGGGTTTAAACTTGTGATCCTCCTGCCTCAGCCTCCCACAGTGCTGGTATTACTGGCCTGTATCATCAAGCTAAGCCCCTGAATGAACATTCTGAGTAGTTATCTGCTTTTAATCAATGCTCACTGGAAACTTGATTAATTTATTTTTATGTTATTTATTGATTTTTTGGTACCAGGGATTGAACTCAGGTCCTTGTGCTTGCAAGGCAGGCTACTGAACCTCTGAGCTAAATCCCCGGCCTTGATTAATTTAATTTAGTCATTGCTATAGTACAGACCTAACTTGATTTATTTAAAAAAATAGTATTTATCACTTTAAAATAATTGAGATGGAGTGATGTGATTTTCTTGGACAATGAGATCCAAAGACATTTGCTAAACTAGCTAAAAGCACAGCAATAACCTAGGAAATCTTATTGTAACCAGTATATTTACCAAAACATGGTATTGTTTTGATATCATATATTATCATGGTATGGTATTATAACTAAAAAAGTTCTGAAAAGGTGTCAGAATTGGGCCTTGATCTGGACTCTGTTTCTTAGTTTAAGACATTTGGACCACTTAAAAACTCTCTGGGCTTCTGTATTACTTAGAAGTTCTTAAAGTTGACTAAAGTCAAAAGAACTGCCTATGGCTAACTGAAGCCAAAGGAGATGGATTGGAAGGATACTTACTGCAAGACTGACAGATGCTTGCAAGATTAGGAACCAGACATGGAGAGTGACAAAAACCAAACATCCAGGTAATTTGAACTAAAAGGACACTGGGATGATATTAGGGGAAAATGAATGTAGAACACTCAGATAAACCTCATCCACTGACCACTGCTTCCCTTTTTACTTTTTCTAGCAATGTAATCCCTAAGAGGCTTCCTCACTCTGACATTCTCTGCTACTGTGTTTGGAGAAAAGTGAGCAGGAGGTGTGCATATGCAACAGGGTGGTCAGAAATACTTTGGCTGGATGTACATCTGAAAGCTCTGCGCAGTTTAGGAAGGCTAGGACACCACAGTAGCATAGAGGCTGACCAATTTCATATGTAACAAACAGAAGTAGAAGGAATCTTAAGCAAGCAGTGTTTGGGTAGACAGATTATGAGGAACAAGTACAAATAGCATTTATAATAAGCACTGGAAGCTTCCAAATTTGCAATGTTCCTAAACACAGGACCAACTTGACTATGTTGTGAAACAGACTGTAAGAGGCTTCCTCATGCCTTTGAAATGAGATAGTACATGGCTTCCTATTTGAAGGCAAGATAGCTAAACCGTATATAACCTCTAAAATTAAAAGTGACAAAATAGCAGCCCACAGGTCAGATGAGGCCCATAGAAAACAATGACTTACTTAATCTGTTTTGTGCTGCCATGACAGAATACCAGAGAGTAATTTATAAAGAACAGAGTTATTTATCACAATATGAGAGGCAGGGAAGTCTAAGATTCAGGGATTGGCATTCTTACTGTTATAAAATGGTGGAAGGCATCTCTTTAGTGCTAGAAAGGGAAATGGACCAAACATGCTCTTAAAAGGAATCCTCTCCCATGAAAATCCATTTATCAATCCATTTAGGAGGGCAGAGCCCTCATGGCCTAATTACTGTAAAGGTTCTCTCTCAAGTTGTTTCATTAGGGATTACATTTCCAACAACTTCGAGGGACACATTCAGAACATCTAGTTATCAAAGATAAAAATACAGATTTCAGATTTTTTTCCAGGGGAAGGAAAAAAACCAAAAACAAAAGGCTCTGGCAACATCAGGCCTGCATTCTCACACAGTTAACAGTTGCCTGTCTTCTATCAGGGTGTGGTGATCCTTGTAATATCATATCCTCCTCAAGACCCACTTCACTCACTTTATTACCCTGGACCTGGACTTCTGATAACTGCCCAAGACCAGAGTGAAGGTAGCCATTTTGAGGGACACTGGCATTGCTGTCCTGGGTGATTTAATATTCTAACTCCTAACCACTATTGTACCTCTTCGATTAGGATCCTTCACTCCCAACTTAATCAAACTACTTGTAGCTGGTGAAATCAACCATTTATTCTCCCCATACAGAGCCATATCCACCTTTCTGTCAGAATCAATCTTGAAGTATGTGCTTTCCCATTAGCACAGTCCCCAAGGGTCCAGTAATGGATGTGCAGCAAATAACCTAGCATCTTCTAAAACGTAAAGGAAAACTCAACAGTAATGTGTCTGAAAGCGCCACTTGTTTGACTTTCTGAAGACAAATTCTGAGAAAGGTTTTCTTAAGATTACATAGGGCGATAAGGTGTGGACCTGCTGGACACCAGATGATGATGACACCCCTTCAGTCTCTTCTGCATTATTCATCTGATCTCATATGGATGCTGTCCTGCACATCATTCTAACCCTGAAGTCTAACACATATAGTATGATTAACTCAGATTCTGCTGGATTCAAGTCTCAAACAAAGCAGCTACAGCATTTTTTTGGACTAAATTCTTTCTATAGCATCAAGTTGCTTTTACAGTAGTCTACAAATTCCTGCACCGTTCTCTACCTTCTCTCTTGGCTTTGCTTTCCATTGCATCTTCCCAGGCTCTCTTCACTTTAACAATTTGGAACTTCTTCCAATTTGTGGAAGAAGCCATTCCTGCTTCAGGTCCTTGATGCCAGCGCAGACTCTCTTCATCAACCCTTCCCCTATCTCCTATCATCTTTAGGCCTTAGCTTTGAAATGCTCTTTGGTTAGCTAAGTTTTACCTATCTTCCACCTCCTTTCCATTCTCCTACTCCTTACTAATAGTCTTCTGCATTTTTTCTATTGTTCTTAACAAGATTAGTCTGTTTCTCCACTAATCTATAAACTGCAATGAGTCCTCATGTATTTCATACCTCACTGAATATTACTGGTTAATACAATCAACAGAGTAGGTGAGCAATACCTCTGCCAAATGCATGAATGGAAATTCCATATTCCAGCTCCCCCTCACCACCAGCTTAACACATTATGGGATCTTCTGTACTGAATAAAACATTCTAGTGAAATGTTTTCATTAGTGTCATATCCACAAACGCAGGAAGTTTACCAGAAGAGAAGCCTGGTAGAGAGGAAAGGTATTAACCAAGGTTTCCAAACTGGGAAATGAGGAGCTTTGTGAAAACGCAAATTCTCAGGCCCCACTACAGCCCGATTAACCAAAAACTCTGGCGATGTGGTTCAGCAACGCGTTTAAACAAACCTCCCAGGTGATTCTGATCCATTGCTTTAGGCTTTCCAGGTTGTAATTTAAAAACATTCCTTTTTTGCCACCAATCCCAGATACTATCCTGATCCTAGACTCTTTCCATTGCAGACAGAAAGCTTTGTCATTATCCAGAATACTAAAGGCCCACTTAGGTAAGCTGTGTAGAATCTTTTCTGGGAGGCCTGTCCTAGGCGCTGCCTTCTAAAGCCTTTGTTCTTCCGCTCACCCGTGCTCTCTCACGGACGGCCCTGTTCCACCCAGAGAAGCAGCCGCCTGCGTTACAAGAAGGGCTGCACACGGTTTGACAACGTTTTCTATGATACCGTTTTCTCCGTGTTTGTAAGGTTGCGTGCGCGCTTCTTTCCAATTTTTCTTCACTGTAGCACAAAAGGATTGACACCTAACAGTAGAACGGAGGAGCCCCTTCCAGCTTCCGAAAGCCGAACAGGCAGCCGAAGCGGGCCTCTCGGCGAAGGCCG
>NW_022900941.1:14721043-14721390 GCF_012274545.1 Fukomys damarensis | reverse complement strand
AGGGTGGGGGCAGGAGTGAGGAGGAGGGGAGAGGGGAGGAGGCCGCGGCGGGGTAGGGCGGGGACTGCCTGCCTGCCTTCTTGCCTTGCGGAAGTGGTAGCTGCTGACCCAGCTTGCTGCTTTCTGGCTACTACTTCGGCTTCCCAGCTCCCCCCGGGACAGAGGACAGTCCAGCTGTGAATGGTCGGATAGCTCCCATCTGCTGCCGCCAATTCCTGGCCCCAAGCAGCACGGAGCAGACGGCAGCGGCGGCGGCAGCAGGCGAGGAGGAAGATGGCGGGACGGCTGCCGGCCTGTGTGGTGGACTGTGGCACGGGGTAAGGGGTTGGCGGGCTGGGCTGGGGAAA
>NW_022900941.1:14691005-14720891 GCF_012274545.1 Fukomys damarensis | reverse complement strand
GAGCCTCCCGGGGCCTGCGGGCTCAGCCGGTTGAGCGCCGAGCCCGGCCCACCCGGCTTTCCTTTGCTCTCCGTCCCCTTCCTGCCGGAGAGCTTGGGGTTCGGCCTGGCGGAGAAGCGAGAAAAGAGAAGCGCAATTTGTAGGTTTTGCAAGATTGCTCTAACAGTGCCTGGGGTGTGGGTGGGGAAAGGGAAGAATTGGCCTCTGAAAATAGGAACCTGGGATGGGGCTTTCCTTTGACCGACCGACCACCTCCTCTTTAGGATTCCATTCCCGGTCATTTCCTTCTGCCACTGCGTTTTAACCGCTGAATCCAGTCACATTTTAATTTGAGAGAAAGATGTCATGTGTTACTTCACTTGCCTCAAAAAAGTCCCCCAGTGAGCAAGCGCGCTGCAACTTCCTTAGTTTTGTCAAAGCCGCTTCCTGCTTTCTGTCGTTCATAGCCTTATAAGGTAGTTTTTCGTTTCCACCGTGAACACATCTTATTAGAAGTTTCAAAATTAAGCAGGTTGCAAAGAGACTAAATTGCCAGTGCTACCTATCAGTTTATTTGAACTTAAAATGTTCTTGTGTGCTACACTGAGGGAAGTGGAGCACCTCGGAAAACAGGTTGTGTACGTTCATTCTCTGAACGGTGTCTTGAAGGCAGAAGGTATAAAGGAATTTGCTTGTTTTGCAAGTAGTTGTTCCTGATATATGTGTACTACAGCTTGCTGAAATAGAGTACTTTAAAGTGATGTTTTTGTATTCAAAGACATTCTAGAGAGTTACAGCACTCTATTTACCTAGTATACAATGCTTTAAATGTTGAATGACTGCTTTATGTTGAAATACTGAAAGTTGCTTGCTTGCTTTTCCTTTTCTTTTCTCTCTCCTTTTCTCTTTGTCTTTCTTTCTAGTCTTCCTTGTGCCTGTACTGATTACATCTCAGCTCCCGAAACATTTTTTGAGGCTATGGGACGATTGTTAGTTTCTCCCCTTTTTATTACTCACCTACTGTCATTACTTAAAAGATGGCTTTCCCTTCATTACTTGTAAAATTTTTCTAATCTCCATTCTCATAACTTTGTGCTAGTGTGACAGTTTCTAAAATACCCACCAGGCATCAGAAAACAATTGACAATATTTTCCCTTGGAAAACACTAGTTTAGCCTTAGAACTCTATGCATTTTATTAAAGTTAATTTTTAAAATCCTGTCATTTCTATGAACCAGTATTCCCTTAGTCTAACTGGTGAGTAGTTTTATGTTGAGGATCAGTTTTGAAACTAATTTTGGCCCAAGTGAATTGGACTTTTCAAGTATGTTGTGGTAAAGTGACAAATGCTGCTCCATAATTATGCTTTGGAAATTACTGGATCCTTAGTAAAATAGTAATCACTCAAATAACAAGTTAAGTAGGATGCTACTTTCTCTGTCTCCATTTTCCCTTTTGGAGTAGGATTTTGGTTAGTTTTGAATTAGTGTATTAGGTATTTCATTGAGCTTAATTGTCCTTATGTGACCCTTTTTTCTAAAGGACAACCTTGAATTTGAAATACATGTTGAGTGACTCAGAGTGAAGAGAGGGGTTCAATCGATACCTAGGATATTTCTATTTTAATATCTCAGTTACTATACCAAATTATTACATTACTGCATTGGCATCACTCACCTCAAGAGGAGTGTTTGTTAACTGTATATTCATTATCATGTGACTGGAACTGATTAAGTGTCCCCCTTTTCCCTTACTATTTTTTAACCATCTGTTACAGTCTGAAATTCCCTCTTTGAGTTTCATTTATTTTGATTGTCAGAGCCATTGTAGCTTTCCCAGTTGCCTGTTAAATGTGATTTTTAGAAAAATACACCTTCAGCTTTATTAGCACATAAAGGAGAACAGATTGGGCCAGAGATAAAAAGCATCTCTAAGAATAGCCTTATTTAAAGGCCATTCCAAAATATTATGGTCCCCAAATGCAGATTGTGCACCGATAATTTATACATTATGGTTTAGAGAATGCATTCCTCCCTTGCTTGGGTCTCTAATTATAATTATCCAATTAGTGATAATTCAGCATGAAAGAATCATCTAGATTCAGGTCATGAATGAAAATGCTCATTTTGGAAAGAATTTTAAAAAATATTTCATGTTGATCTACATGCTTTTTTGTCTATATTAGAAAAGCATTCTTGAGTAAAATCTGTGTATGTTGATCCCCATTGACAGAGCTGGTTACTTAAATACTAAAACTGCAGGGATCTAGCTCAGCGGTAGCGCACAGTACCTGCTTAGCATGCTGGAGGTCCTGGATTTAATCTCCAGCACCAAACCACCAAAACTAAATTATATTGATGAGAAGGCAGTTTTTAAAGCATTAAAAAAATTGTAATACTTGTAAAGGTAAGATTATCCTAAGTGGGTTTTTTGGTTGGTTCTGTGTGTTTTTGTTTAGAAACCCAAGTTTTTAAAACATTCATCCCTAATAAGGGAACCCTTTATGTACTTTTACTGTGTCATAGCTGGGTTAAAGAGCTTTCATTGTGAATTTCCTTTTTTGATGTCTTTTTCCCTGATGAAACAGAGCGCTGACAAACTTTTCATTGATTATAATAGCAAAGGTTATACCACCTTGTGATAGGAATCTTGTGTATATTCTGACCTAGAGTGAATTAACTTTGTAATCGTTTTAAAAATGTAGGCATAAATATTTGTTGGAATCATTGAATGAGAAGTGTATTTAATTCATTCTGTGAGCACATTGCAGAAGTTACTTGATCAGGGTAATCTTGTTTGAGAGTAGTGGGGAGGTGTGAGGTAGATGCAGAAAGGCATACATAAGGAAGTTCATATTTCTTACATGAATTCTGTATGTAATGTTTAATAATGCTATTTCATTACCCATCTCCAAAGGCAGAATTATTTGTAATATCTTATTAACTAAAAAGTATTCAGTGAATTCTTATACCTTGGTGGTTTGTTTGCATGATGTTTGATATGTAACAGACATATTCTTGTTGAGAAATCACATTTCTTATTTAGCTAAAATCTTTTTGTTCTTTACTGATGATCTTTTCTGCTTGCTCATTTTGCATTGAGATACCTATGTTGTCTTTGAATTGGATATATATTATGTCTAGTGAACTTTCTAGTGTTATTGTTAAATACAGTTCAGAATTTTTATTTTTAAATACAGAAGGAAAACATTAACTAACGAAGAACCCGGTGGCCAGGATTTATTTACCTTTGTTAACTGTGACAATTATTTTTGCTTCATTTTGCTAGTGAAAAACTAGATTTGAGAATTTAAATTACCTTATTATTGTAATCTAGTCAGCTGGTGGTTAAGAGTGGCTGTTTGGACCTGCACTCTTTGTTTAGGCCCTGTATTCTGTTTACACTGTAAGGACTCTTAAGCCCCCTTTCACAACTACACATCGGAATTTTGTTGTTGTTTGGAGAGGTTTTGACTAGTAAAGTTAACTCTATTTCTGTTTAAAGTGATATAAAAATAATCAGCCTAAAGAATTTGAATCAATTAGAGAAATCTTTCTTTGTTTAGTTTTTCCCCCCTGGATATGTAAATTCCTAAACTATCTCCTTGTTGCTTTTCTTAAGTTTAATCTCTAGGAAATGTTTTTTCTCTAGTCCACCCCCACCCAGGAAATAATAGTAGCTAGCATTTTGCAAGAGTTATTTATCAGACTCTGCTAAGTGCTTTATATTATCTCATTAACTTTTTATATCAATCTGAGTTTTATTCTCTTTTATAGATAATAAAATTTAAGCTTAGGATAAATTACTTTTCTAAGATACTGTAACATCAAGTATTTGTGGCATCCTCTTTAAGTAGAAGCTGAGCCTTTGAATCATTTAGGTATTTTTGGTTTTTTGGGGGATTTATGATGTACTTAAGGAACAAAGCATTCATTGGTAGTAATTTGAGGATGATTTGAACAGGTAGAAACCCAAGTACTGCCAAACCTAGGCTTACTATATGTTAGTAGGTCATCCTTAGAATTATAGTGAAAATATCTGATATGTCTGTGCTCATGAATCTTAGTCATACAAGAGCTAAAGTCATTAAAAATTAGAGGATGATAGATAACAATAAAATGTTAGGATATGTATTTTTCAGACAGTAATAGCTGTTCTCTAGATTCAAAGGAAGAAAGATTATTGTGCTCAGGAGGCAGACCAGGTTTTAGTTTTTGTCAAATATGAGTTATTCTTTTAAAGATTTAAGTAAATGCACGGAAAGAGAGCATTTTACAAAGGGAAAGAAAAGCATATTATGTAGATACAGCTGAAAGGAAAGAGTAGCTTTTTCTTGTATTTAATGCTCTTAGCATATGTTGCACTATTCCCTTTAATGAATTGAAGATTATGTAAAAACATGTAACTGTGAATAGGCAACATTTATTGGTCACCTATTGTGTACTAGATACTGTTATCAAAGCTTTATTGAAAGGTGATTTTATTTGATACAGAATAAAAAACCTTCAAATAGAGGAATGAGATGTTGCTATTAGGGCTTTATTTTTGTACTGGGGATTGACCTCAGGACCTTGCGGTTTCGAGGCAGGTGGCCGTACCACTGAGCTAAATCGCTGTTAATAATATTTGCATAACGGGATGCAGTAGAACCAATTATGGAAGAGATTTGGGAAGAAGCTATAGAGTTTGGTGCATATTAGAAACTGAAATATTCATTTTTTGGGGGGGTACTGGGGATCAAACTTAGGTCCTTGCGCTTGCAGGGCAGGCGGCGGAACCACTGAGCTAAATCCCCAGCCCCTGAAATCTTTATTGAATGGATGAATAACAGGAATTAGAAGTGTGGTTAAAAAAAAAAACAACATAGAAAACTATGCATAAGAAACAGCCCCATACACAGTGACTATGTATATATCTGTGTATTATATATGTGGATATTATATATGTGTGTGTGTGTGTGTGTGTGTGTATATTCATATATATACACACACACATATATATATATATGAAACATAAGAGAGTTCAGTGCTATACCCAGTATATAGAAGACAATACATTGTACTTATAATCATCAATTCCAGTTTTTGTAGAAGTTCTTAAGGAACACAATGTCTCAAACTTACTTTCTTATCTTCTGCAAGCCTTGGCCTGCCTATCTTTTAGAGTCAATGTTGTTGATACTAGAGATTGGGAAGAGGTATGGCTAGGTTTTAAGAGTTTATTCTAGTGGATTTTAAATAGGCATCTATGAAGATAGCAAGATTGTAAGTTTGAATGGTTGGTACAATAAGATAATTGATTTTAAGAAAAAGTAAAGTTTGGAATTTGTTGAATTTGTAACGATGTTCTATAATTGTACGTGTCCTTGAAATAAAAATACAGGAGCTTCTGGAATGAAGGTGGATATTTGGGAATCCATTATGATTCATAAATTGCAGCTGATAAAATGAGAATTCAAAGAGAAAAGAACAGAAAGAGTGAATATCAGTGTTCCTTTTTTAAAAAATCCAATATGATCCAGTTTTTTGAGCATCACAGTAACACTGAGCATATGTAGTTTGTGAGTCATCAGTTACCCTGTCAGTCTCCTGTTTCATCTCACTTTTTTCTAAAAGGCAAAATCCTTTATCAGAACAAGAATTTAACTCCATAGGGTTAAATTTACCTTGTGTATTGTGTTCCACCTCCCCTAAAAGGTAGAAACAGCTAAATGTCCTAGGGGCAGAGGTATGGAATGGTTAAAAATGTAGCTTCAAGCAGCATGTTTACTGCAACAAATTTTTACTAGTTAATGAAAGCATTTGAATGTTCCCCTATAAATCTGTTGGAATTTGTATCTTTTTTTAATAATGACACTGTATCTGCAATAGCCATGAGTGTAAAGAAAAAGCAAAGCAGGGGCCGGGTTTTAGCCTGCCTTGCAAGCGCAAGGACCCGAGTTCAATCCCTGGTACCAAAAAAAAAAAAAAAAAAAAAAAAAAAAAAAAAGATAAAGCAAAGCAGTTAAGTAATAATAACACTACAGATACGTGTACTATAACTCACTAAACATTTATATATTCATAAATTATTCAACAATCCATGATAAGGTCATGTTATTGGATTGTTTTAAATTTGGTTCTTTAGAGGGCCTGGGATTTAGCTCATTGGTGCCGCTGCTTGCCTTGAAAGCACGAAGGCCTGAGTTCAATCCCCAGTACAAAAAAATTGGTTCTTTAAAGTGCAGTAGTGATTAACTTTCCTGTGTGCTGTTTTATAACTTTATATGAGCTTTTGCATGATAAAACATAAAAATACATAATCGTTTATTACTAGAACAAAAAACAATACCTTTGTTTTCTAAAAGCTCATTTTGTGGAATTTTAATAACTTTGCTTCAAAATCTTTCTCATATCTTTTCCAATTGTTGATTTAAATTCAAGTCGTTGTAACTCCTTGCAACCAGGAAAGGGATAGTCTTGAATTTGTGTAGTCTCTGCATTCTTTACCCTTCTCTCCACCACTAACATATACCTGAGAATATTCATTTGTTTTGCTGCTGAACATTCCATATTTAAACACTTTTCTTGCTTTAAGGTATCTTGTTCTTTGTAAAAATGCAGTAGTCTTGAGAAAGGCTGACTTTACCCTGTCTTCAGTTTTCAGTGTGATGAGGGTTTTATATGGGAAGTAGGAGTCCTGAAAGGGGTATTTGTGTGCAAAAGGCTTTAAAGGCCTGTTTCAAACTGTCAGGATGTAAACTTTGCTTTTTATGTTGGTCTGCAATAGACCCCAAAGTGTTGGCTTACTTTATTTATAGAAATTATTTTAACTAAGTGTAATGTGCTTCTGTTGTAAGCATTTTTAAAAGTTGGGTACTTTGAGGGTAAAGAAGTATCACTTAATGTTTGTGAAACTTTAGTGAATTAAGAGAGTAACTTAATGATTCATATAGAATTGTAGAGCTTAAAAAAGACTGAGGAATAATTTAATTCACATTTTGTGTGTGTGTGTGTGTGTGTGTGTGTGTGTGTGTGTGTGTGGTTTTTTTGAGACAGGGTCTCACTATGTAATTGGGACTGACCTGAATGAAACTCATGTAGCCCAGGCTGGTCTCGAATTTACAGTGATCCTCCTGCTTCAGCCTGGGGGAGTACAGCTGGGATTACAGGCATGCGCCACCACATCTGGCTTAATTCACATTTTATTTACAGGTACAGTAAAACAAATTCACAGCGAAGAAATGTCTTTGAAGAGTTCTTAGTTGATAAGATTGTTTAATTATCTTTATAAATGAGTTATAGTAGAAGTTTCTTAATACATGGAATAATATGCATATTATTTATAGTTAAAATAATGATAGTTAATGCTTGCTGCAACACCTGCATCAGAATTTCTTAGTGTTTTATTAGCGATACTGTATAATGTATGACAAATGAAAAACTAATTTTATGTTCTCCAATATAACATTTTAAACCAACTCATTCTCTACTTGGTTTTAAAGAAAAATTTACTCTCTGCAGATGTCAGAACAAATTACATCCATAAAATGAATGCTTTTTTTAAAAAAAGTATTTTTTTATTGTTACAGAGATTTACTTCTTTGGATTTCAGTTATAATAAAGTGGATACTATTATATCTAACCCCCCCCTTTTAAAGTTTTTTTTTGAGACAGGGTCTCACTATGTATTTGAAACTGAACTGGAACTCACTATATAGCCCAGGTTGGTCTTGAACTCCCAGCGATCCTCCTGCCTCAGCCTCCCGAGTGCTGGGATTACAGGCGTGTGCTACCACGCCCAGCTAAAACCCCCATTTTGAAGCGGAAAATGAGGTATTAAGTAGTTGATCTAGAGTCCTGAAATGGTTTTACAAAGCCCACTCTTAGATTACCACTAGCTGGGATATACCATTTTGGACAAAAGTGGTTAAATTGTTAAACCATTTTGAGAGTGTTCATCTTAAACATCTATATTTTAAAAACAAAACAAACCTCTAAATAAAGAGCTAGTAAATTTTAGTTCAGGTAGAAAGTACAGAGGGTAGTCTTAGTGACCAGTGCATTGATTTGATTTAATCTGTAACAAATGCAAGTTAGATGATACAAAATTATATTGTAAGGACATATCCTTATTATTGTATCTAACATGGGAAAAATGATAATGGCTAATTAAGTTAGGACAACTCAATTAAGGAAATGGTACCTAAATTGTATAACACAGAATAATCAAATTATGTTAAATATTTTAAAGTGTATTACATCCTCTTCTCATTTTTCAGAGTGCTTTAATTTTCAGTGTAGAAGTCTTTTGTCTCCTTCATTAGATTGATTCCTAGATATTTCATTTTGGGGGATATTATTATGAAAGGAATTGTTTCCCTAATTTTCTCTCAGTGAGTCTGTTATTTGTGTACAAGAAGGCTATTGATTTTTGAGTGTTGACTTTGTATCCCACTACTCTACTGAATCTGTCAATTAAGTCTAGCAATCTTTTGGCAGAGTTTTTTGGATCTTCTGTGTAGAGTATCATATCATCAGCAAATAGTGACAGTTTAACTTCTTCCTTTCCTCTCTTTATTCCTTTTATTTCTTTCTCTTGTCTGATTGCTATGGCTAATGTTTCTAGAACTGAGTGGTGACAGTGGACATCCTTGTCTTGTTCCTGATTTTAGTGTGAAGGTTTTTAGCTTTCGACCATTTAAAATTTTATTGGCTGTTTTGAATTTCATAGATAGTCTTTATCAGGTTGAGATAAAGACCATCTGTTCCAACTTTCGGCAGGGTTTTTATCATGAATGTGTGTTGAGAAATAAACCAGTAACTAATGCTGGCGGGGCTGTGGGGAGAAAGTAACCCTTCTCCATTGTTCGTGGGAGTGCAGAGTAATGCAGCCACTGTGGAAATCAATCTGGAGAAACCTCAAAGAACTAGGATTAGAGGTTTCATTTGACCCAGCTATCCCTCTGCTGACTATCTTTCCAAAAGAATTAAAAGAATCAAAGCACAGTGATGCATGTGCACCCATGTTTGTAGCAGCACAGTTTGTAATAGCTAAAACTTGGAAACAACCCGAATGCCCTTCAACTGGAGACTGAATAGAGAAGATGTGGTTTTTGTATAAAATGGAATACTACTCAGCCATAGAGAATGAGAAACTAGAAACATTTAGAGCAAAATTGATGCACATTGAAGCTATACTCAAGTGAAATAAATAAGACACACTTGAGTAAATACTGAATAGTTTCTCTGGTGTGAAAAAACTAAAAGTGTAAATGAAGTTCAAATGGTATAATTGGTTTTGTTTTTTGTTTGTTTGCTTGTTTTTGAGACAGGATCTCACTAGGTAGTTCACTGACCTGGAACTCACTATGTAGCCCAGGCTGGGCTCGAATTCACAGCAATCCTCCTGCCTCAGCCTCCTGAGTGCTGGGATTATAGGCATGCGCCACCACGCCTGGCTCAAATGGTATAATTGGGAGCGTGAAATAGGAAGAAAATGGCTAAAGGGGAAGTGGGAAGGGGAGGGGAAAGGAAATAAGGGAAAAGAAAAAAATGTGAAAAAAATCGAGAAAATGGAAACAGTCTTTGTATATAGGGAAGGGTGAAATGGGTGAAGGGAGATCAGGGGTATGGGGAAAAAACAAGAACCAAGCTGTATCATGTAAAGGTACAAAATACCAATGATAAATGTAACAGTATTGTTTGCTTTAAATGTACCAATAAACTTAATGAAAAAAATGTATTACAATACACATTGCTTTAATCCTCTTCAAAATACTCCTCCTTAGCTTGAACATATCCAGTCAAACAAACAGTTCCATTATTATTCTTACCACTTTCTGAAGCCGTTATAAAAGTCCTCTTTTGTGTCTTTATGAAGAATGATTTTTAAAAGGGTGTCTATCCAATGGAAAGACTTGTAAAAACATTACTGTGTATCCTCTTCCACCTTATGCACTAGATCTGGCACCATACAACTTCTGATTCACCTCTAAAGTAAAAAAATGACCATAAAAGAGAAATGTTTGAAATCCATTAAGTATATCAAGGCAGCCATGACAGTATAACTAAAGACACCCAGAAAAGAGGACTAATAGAACTGCTTCAGAGAGTGGTAGAATAATGGCACAAGTGTCTTTGAAATGAGGGTATTTTGATGGTGTTAATCACAGTGTGTCTTTTACTGTAATAAATTTTACCAATTTAAATATTTTTATTTTTTGATCATGTCTTGCATGACTTCCAAATGAAAGCATGTGTGTGTCCCGTGTCCTCCTCTACTAAGGATCTAAGTCAGGACCTTGTGCTTGCGAGGCTGTTATGGTGTCACCGAGCTAAATCCCCAGCCCTGAAAGAATGTCTTTTTGAATTTGCAGCTTAAAAATGAATAATCAGATGATCCTTCAGTAATTTATTCTCATTAAGGATTACAAAAACTATAAAAATAAAAGAAAAATAGAACTTAAGGAAATAGACTATTTTGAAAAGGGAATTTTTAAAAATTAGATGCAGAGAACTTGATATTTGACTTTGAAATAATTCATACATAGATTAACAGACATGAGTTATTAGAAAGTATTTTTCCCTAAAATAGCATAAATAGGATTAAAAAATGATACCTGGAGTATATGATTGTTTGAAAAGTACACCATTTTAATAAAATCTTATGTCCTGTTTGAAAGTCTTTATTTTAAAATTTGCTTCAAGCAGGTATGGTGGCACACGCCTATAATCCTAGCTTTTGGAAGTTTGAGGCAGGAGGGTTACTGTGAGTTTGAAACCAGCCTGGGCTACATAATGAGTTCAGACTATCCTGCACTACACAGCAAGACCCTGTGTCCAAATAAAACAACAAAAAAAATGTTTTGTGGGGGATGCTTTATAATAAAGATAGAGTTACATAGCAAGGGAAAGGGATTTGTGGGTAGGGAGTTTCTTTCCTATCTTGTCTTGGTTAATTTGTTTTTCATAAAATATTAATTATATTACGCAGTGCCTTTCAAAGGACATTTAAGCTGCTATACAGATTTTGGAAGTTGATCTTTTATTTTAAAAGATGAACTCTGTTCTTACCTATTATTGTTGTTATTTTAAGGGTAAATGTATTGCCTGATTACCTTTGTCAGTGCTTGTGAGTGACCTGCCTATCTTTTTTGTTCGGCTTCCTGTCAGGAAAAGTTATTTTAAGAAAAGCAAGACTTTGATTTTTTTAAAAAATGAAACTAAGTTTTTAAAAAATTGTTAGAAGTGTGAGAAGAAACAAAAAATTGTAATTTGTAGCCTTATAGAAAATTTGTCAGGTAGCACTGACAAAATTATTCTTGCCAATACAAGCATATTAATTAGTGAAGGGATTTAGTGTGGATCATGGAATTGACAAGAAAACTTGGAGAACCTCTTGTATAGAGCAGAGAACAAGGGAAGTCAGGCATCAGGAGTCTGTGGCACCAAAGTTGTACTGCAGGGTACAGTGTTGCAGCCAGACACTAAAAGTATGAATTCAGAGCAGTCCCTTTGTTACTTAGACAGTACTTAAAGTTCTGCTGTATATGGTAGCACACCTACAATCCCAGCCCTCTGGGAGACTAAGGTGGGTTGCCAAGCCTGGGTAATTTAGTATCATAGTGAGACCCTTTCTTAAAATAAAAAAAGAAGGCTGGGAATGTACCTCAGTCAAAAGCAATAGGTTCAGTCTCCAAGTAATAAGTAAGTAAATAAATTACTGACAAAGTTCTGATTTTTATACTCAGATTTGTTGGACACAGGCCATGTTTTTACAAGAAGTCGTATAGTGTGATGGTTTAGTATTGGTTTCCTTTTTATTTAAGAATATGGATTTGCCTCCTGTGAAGATATGATAAGCTGCTCAGAATAGGCATAGAGATTAGATTCTGGTAGAAAAAAAATGTATATAATTTAAATGATTTGAGCTTTCTGCACTCATTTTTTTCCCCCAGAAAATAATGGGATATTTGTTTCATCTCTCTGCAGATTGGTATGTAAAAGTAGGAAAGGAAGAAGTGATATTTGCCTGCAGGTTGCTTATAGTTGCAGAAATTGATATTCAGTAAATATTTAGTAAGCATCAGTTATGTAAATGAATATTTTTGGTGCTCCTGAGTAATATAAATATATTGAAAATAGTGCTTGCTTCTAGGAAGCTTATATGTATGTATACTTGTATGCCAATAATATACAGTATGATAAATACCCTTAAAGGTATAAATGAAACGTTTTGGCATCATGGATGAAAGGAAATCAACATTTTCAAGGAAAGATGGATTTTTTTCTGGTGTAAATAAAAAATGGAGTTGGCCTTCAATGATGAGTAAATTATTGATAGGTAGAAATGAGACTAATATTATACTACAGAGAATAGTGGGAGGAAAGTGATGGGAGAAGTACAGGTTGAATTTGAGGATGCTAGGTAGTTCCATGACTGGAATGATAGATATGGTAAAATGAAGTAGTGATAGAATGAGTCCCATGGTTGGTTCTTTTTTTTTTTTTTTTTTTTTCATTAAGTTTATTGCTACGTTTTAGGTGTACAGTATGATGACATTCATCATTGGGAATTTATACCTTTATATGATATATCTTATTTTTTCCCCATTCCCCTGCCCTCTCTTCAACCCTTCCACCCCTCCCTATTTACAAAGACTTGTTCTTAGTAAAGTCTCCAGATTATGCAACCATTTTTACAATTTAAGAACATTTTCATTGCACTCAAAGAAACCTCATATCATTAGCAGTTCCTTCCTATTCTCTTTGCCCTCAACCCTTCACAAACACTAATTTTTGTCTTTGTGGATTTGCCTATTTTTGGCCATTTCTTGTAAATAGAGTCATATAATTTGTAGTCTTTTGTCACTGGCTTCTTTAATGGGATAAGTATTGACTGCTGTAGGTTGGATGGGTATAGCAGCAAAAGACCTGGGAAAATGTTAAGTATATTTGGAAGGATAATTATAGGAATGAATAGAAGGATATAATGAGATCTATGGAAAAAATCATTTGGAGAAGGAAATACTTGCCAAATACTTGGTGCCATCTGCTGTTACCTCTTTTAATCTTTAAGACAACATTGTGTGGCTGAGGATTTAGCTCAGTGGTGCCACCGCCTGCCTTGCAAGTGCAAGGTCCTGAGTTCAATCCCAGGTACCACCAAACAAACAAACAAAAAAACCCAACATTGTGAATGTAGTGTCATTGCTTATGCATTTAGGAATCTGCATCTGTGATTATAGACTTGTGTGTATGATCATGGGCTAGTAAATGGTGATACTCATGTCTTTGATTCTATGATCCGTATTCTCCCCGCATTTTAAGGGTTAGGCCTCACAGGAGTGCGAGAATGTTGTATCTGTTGATACAGTGCAGTTTAGGTTCTTTCACTTAACAGTCTTATCAGTCTTTTTGTGTCAAGTTAATTATTTGTATGTAATGAGAATAACAGGGAATTTAAAGAGCTTTTTAACAATTACTATTTATCTTTATAGCTAATACTGTCTTTTTATACTCAAATTTTTCCTGTGAATTAACATTTGCATTCTTTTAAGTTCCTAATACAAATTATCTTTTTGAGTTTTGGCATACTTTGAAGAAGAGTAAGGCAAAGCTGAAAGTTGACATGTTATGGAAGTGCACATTGCAATTAATTTATAAACCTTAGTATTCAATTAAAATAAGATAGCTATATCTTATGTAAAATTATTTGTGTACTTTTTTATGGTATGGTAAGGGTAGGACCAATTCATTCATGTAGGGGTGGAATTCTTTCAGTTTTAATTTAGTGCTTGTCAGTACAGTATCAAGAAATTTTAGAAGATGGGTTGCACTAAATCATTAAGATTTTTGTATTCTTAAGGTTTAGGGCAGTGATGGTGAACCTTTTAGAGAGGAATGCTCAGACTGCAATCCAGAACCCATTTATTTGTCACAAAGTGTCAACATTGCAAGTAGGCCACACCTATAATACCAGTTGTGTGTTAAAAAGGCATTGTGTGATGTATTATACTCACATTTATTATTTAGAATATTTCTGTTGATGAACTATTTAATTTTGAGTTTTACTTTATTAAACAATAAGTACTTAACAGAAAAATATTAAAAAGTATTGAATTTTTAATACAAATTGTTTATAAAAAAGCATCAAGATTTTCAACATTGACTTTTGGTGTACAAAGTCTAAAAAAATTGACAAATAAATTCCTATATGAATTACAGTGAAAATAACAATAGAAGTCTACAACAAAAATAATCTTTAATTATCACACCTTAGGCAGTCTTCATGCACAACAGCAGCACATTCCCTACCCACGTATCACTTACATTGACAGTATGTATGTTTTGCTTACCTAGCCTTTTTGTAGGACATACTTGATACCTCCCTGGTCTTGCTTTTTTGTGAGGAGGTTCTTATGATACAATGTGTAGTTAACAGGAACATAAAATATCAGTGAAATAAATATGAAATTTTTGATACGTATTGTGCATTTAGAATAAACAGCATTGTACTTGACTTACAAAACCTAAAAGATAACATCAGAGATAAATTCTTGTATGAACTACCATGAAAATACCAATAGAACCTTATAACAAAAATAATTGTCATCCCAAAGCAGTTTTCACACATGGCAACTGGATGTTCCATGCACAGATCTCACACTGACTGCACATGTGCTTAACTTCGCTTTCCTTTCCTGTGTGGCAGGCTGTTCTTGTCACCTCTTTTTTCTTCCTCTTTTGTCAGGAACTTCTTACTATGTTGTACATGTGCACTTAGCAGGAAAATAAGGTATCAGTAAAATAAAATACCAAATATGTAATGAGTATTTAGAATAAATAGCATTTTCACATCAGCTGTTAACTTGCTTACAGAACCTAAAAGATAACATAAGAAATAAAAACCTGTATAAACTACAATGTATACACAAAGTCTGTCCCAGAAATTCCTGACAGGTGAACAGCAGTTGCAACATCACAAAGACCTACTATGACAACAGGAAAACCAAAAATGTTAACTATGCCCTACAAAAAAGGACAGGAAAACAAAACATATATACTGTCAGTATAAGTGAAACTTGTGCATTGAACATGCAGATGTAATGAGCATGCACCTGCCTGTTCACCAGTGTGTTCCACAGTTTTTCCCTGGGCTCAATATTTTGTTGATCTTTTGTTGCAAATGATCTCTTATGAGTTCCACTCCCAATCTTCACAGAAATTCTCTATATTTTGCACTTGTTATTTTCTTTGTAAGCTATCAAACTATATATGCCACACATATTTAGGATTAAGTAAACAACCATCGGCCAATAACTGTGTCGAGAATAACATGATTGTTGCTGCATAACTCATCAACGTCTATTCTGCCTTTGGTTTTGTTGTAAAAGTCTACCTTTTCAGGCTTCATTTTTGTCAAAGTTTCCCAGTCAATTTTTCTATCATGGTGTTCTATTGACATAAGCAGTACCAGTTTGTTTATCTTTGCCATATATGAAGCCAATGTTACATTTTTCTGAAATCCAAAGATTGTACTATACAGTTCTCTGTTTTGAATTTGCAACATTTCATTGGGAACTTCTGCTTTGTTTTTGTTCACACTTCCTATGCTGGTCAACTTGTGCTCTGTTAGCAAATGTAACCTCAGTTGGTTACTGGTAAACCAATTGTTGAATGTCGTGTTCACATTAGTTTGGGAGATGGGAGCAACAAGTCTGTTCACAACATCATTTGGTTTATTACTATACAAATAAAGACTTGGTGGCTGAGTTCCAGGATAAATTTCTAAATTGAAAGTATAATATGTCTTTGTATTACCAGGGCATATATTTTTATACTGTATTTTGAGGATTTTTTGGCATATACTGCCTAAAGCTACAGTGACCAGGTAATGCTGCAAGATGTTAATCAATAGTTATATTCAGATGGTGTGTGAATTCCTTGATAATTAGCCACAAAAATTCTCAAACAGTGAACAGATAATAGCCAGATTATCATTTCTAGTTTAGGCTGGCCTTGAACTCACTATGGAACTCAGGCTGGCCTTGAACTCATTGGGTTTTGTTCCTTTTGCCTCAAGTTTCCCAAGTGCTGGGATTAGAGGCATATGCCACTACTGGCTAGCTTCAAAGAAATTTGAAGGAAATCAAATCTCCTCATTGTCATTGTTATACTACAAATCTCAAGCTCACACCCAGGGCTTCTCCATCAGTGTTTTACATTCCTGTAATTATGAGAAAGCCTTGCTGAGTACAGCAGATCTGTGAATGCTTTCAGTTCTGATAGTGAGGTGTCAAAATAAACTTTTTTTTTTAGAGACAGGGTCTCACTGTGTAGTTGAGACTGACCCTGAACTCACTATGGAGTCCAGGCTGGTCTTGAATGCACAGTGATTCTCCTGCCTCAGCCTCCCAAGTGCTGGGATTATAGGTGTGCGCCACCACGCCCAGCAGTAAACACTTTTGAGTATGGCTGTTGGTGTATACAGAAATTGTACTAGTATCTCATCATTTGTGTAATTCACAACACCTTGTAGCATTTCATCTATTATAATTTCCAACATTGAAGGGCAGTTTTGGCATTCTCTCCAGTAGGTTTCACCCCTGCCGAGATCCTTATAATGTTTAGACTTAGTTCTAACATTGAATGGATCATCCATTTGGTTGTGTGACCATTTTGTACAATTTTGACTAGTCAACTAAATACTCACATTGCTGATTCCTTTGTCATCTGAGTAAAGGAGGTCTTCATTCCCTGTGTCTGCATTGGTCACTTCTTGCTACATTTCACTATCACCAAAACTTTGGCACACATGGCCATCGTAAAATTCATCATCGTCATCTATGTACAAGTCGCCTGATGATTCGTTTTGACCTCCTCTAAAGTATATTAATCTAGTTTTTCACATGACATTGTACTGAATTGTGTGCCTAGTTTTTCCAGGTGCAGGTACTGTGAGCCACACCCACATTCCAGTATGGTACCTGACATGTTTACATAACAGAAAAATGATAATGGGTGTATTTTACCCCCTGTGATGTCCAGGAAAACGTGCACAAAATCTGTTACATGGAGCATTATGTGGGTAAAAATCTTGGTTTGACACTTTTGCACATGTGGTGCACATGCCCTGGTGTTCCTTCTACCAAATGAGTAAGTGCAGATTGCTTTCTATATCTTCCAGATTGCTTCCAGTATCTCAGGGGCAGCTAGTGAGACTCACAGCCAGCTACTGTTATGCTAAAGTACAAATTTACAGTAGAAAAGTATGGGATGGATTTTTGTAGGGAAAAATTCAAGTGCCATTTCTATCTTTTGTTGGGTACAGGGTACTTATTCCTCTTCCCATTTGAACATTTTCTAATCTATTATACATTTTAGTCCTTATTTCCACTTTGTTTCTTTCATCAAAGAAACAATGTGGTATTTAAACATGTGTGTCTGGTTTGTCTCACTTAAGAGTATAGTCTCAGGGTCCATCCATTTAGCCATAAGGGTCTGAAGTTCGACCTTCTCCATATTTAAAAAAAAAAAAAAATCTTATATCCACGCATTGGTTGATGAATATTTGGGCTCTTTCCAAGATTTAGTTATTACAAACAGAGCTGCTTTAAACATAGGGGTGCATATATCGCTGTGGTATTAATGCTTTTAGTTCGCCCTTCCAAATTTAAAAAAAAAAAAAAATCTTATATCCACGCATTGGTTGATGAATATTTGGGCTCTTTCCAAGATTTAGTTATTACAAACAGAGCTGCTTTAAACATAGGGGTGCATATATCGCTGTGGTATTAATGCTTTTAATTCTTTGGGATGATACCAAGAAGAGGAATAGCTGGTCCAAATGGAACCTCTAATTTTAGTTTTTTGAGAAATTGGAGTATATGTTAAATGTATGTTTTAAAAGATTTTATTTTCATCTGATGGTTTACTATTGATGTTTTGTTGGTATTTCTAAATATCTTATTTACTATGAGATGTGTTTTAAAGAAATGAGAACCATTGAATTAAGTAAAATTAATCCTTTCTATACTTTTAATAAGTAAACATTTGAATTTTTAAAATTAAAAATAACATAAGGAATGTTAATGCTTTTTGCATTCCAAGTGTAACTGATTTTATTAAATCGATTTATCTTTTAGAAATGTACATTAAATAATACCTGTATTTACCAACATTATCGGTCATTAACACTTTATTTCATTTCACTTTGTAAGAGTAAAAGAGCATTATTGATGACTGTCTCCAAGTGAACTTCTCCCTACAGCCAGTGACTGTGTGATAGACTCATTATGTATTTCTTGAATAAAACTCATTTATCTTTTGCTATTCATTTCTAACAGTTTAAGCCTCCTCATTTACCTAACCTCATTATTTTTCTACTGCTATTCTTTTAATCTCTGAGACTTGGTAACTTCAGAAAAGGCTTTTGAGTTCTTCTCTATAATCTCATCTCTGAGCAGTTGCCAAGTCTGTTGCCCCCTTATTCAAAATCAGCATTATAGATTTATCTCATTACCGTCGTGGTCCAGAAGATTTTCAGTGTTTTAACTTGATTCCCTAAGTCACATAGGAACATTGTTTTGCTTTAGTTTCTCAAACTGTTATGTTGTCCTTAAAGGTTTAATAAAATAAGGATAGTGTTGTTTTTCATTTTATGGTGTTTTGTTTAAAATAATTTAGAAAATGACACTGTTTAGTAAGTACTTCTCTTTTGTGTTGGAAATAATCATACTAATGGATGTCACATGTATCTTATTGTGGTTTTGATTGTCATTTCCTTAATTATTAGTGATGTTGAACCTTTTTAATGTGCTATTGGTGATTGTCTACTTTTTTAAAAATTGGGAATATTTTTGTTGATGTTGAGTTGTGGAGGTTCTTTATATATTCTGGATATTGATCCATAATTTCATATTATAATTTGATATTGATACATAATTTGCAAATGATTTTTTTTATTCTGTGGCCCATTATTGCACTATGTTGGTAGTGTCCTTAATTTTGAAGAAGCCTGGTTTATCTGTTTTTTTTTTTTCTTTTGTTATCTGTGCTTTTGGTGTTATATCTAAGAAAATATGGCCAGATCCATGTCAAAATACTTTTCAATGTTTTCTTCTTAGACTTTTGTACTTTTAACTCCAGTATTTAGGTCTTTCATCTATTTTGAATTAATTGTTGTATGTGATGTAAAGATCCACCTTCATTCTTCAGTATGTGCCTATGTAGTTTTCCCAGTACCTTTTTTGAAAATACTGTTCTTTTCTCATTTGAGCCAATATGGCACACTAGTTGAAAATATCTAATGAAAAATGTGAGGTTTTATTTCTGGGTTCTCTTTTCTATTCATTAATCTTTATGTCTGCCTTTATGCCAGTGCCATACTGTGCTGGTTATTGGTGCATTGTAGAAAGCTTTGAAATTAAGTGTGAGGTCTCCCATTTTATTGTTTTCAAGTTTGTTTTGGCTATTTAGGGCTCCTTGAGATTGCATATGGATTTTAGGATGGATTTTTGTATTGCTGTGAAAACATTATTTGAATTTTGATAGAAATTGTGAATCTCCAGATTTTTTTGTTTAGCTTTCAAATGGAAGGTTTGTCTCAAGTCTGAATTCTACACAAAATAGATCCAGAGGGAAGTTTAAGAAAAATTCAAGCCATTTTATTCCATTAGAAAAGCTTAATAGGAAGAAATGAAATCACAATGTCTACTAGCTGTCCAAAGGCCAAGTCCTTTGTTTGGCACTAAACATTAAAGGGATTTTTTTTGTATGCCTTGCAAAGAAGTGAGTTTTTGTTTTGTTTCTTTAAACATGGACAATGGAGAACCTTGAAATTTTAGTCATTAGAGCAGTGGCACATTTTTAAACAATGTATATTTTTTACTTACTTTTTTGTTTTTTCACTTACTTGATCTGTTTGGCCTGCTCAGTTCTTAAATTTAGTTTTGGGGCTAAACCATATCCCAAAGAGATATTTCTTTTTGTATTGGAAAACACACTTGCAGAAATTTAATTAAGAGTCCAGTAATGTCATAGCAGTTTACCTGCCTGCTATGTAGCAGTGGATTTGAATATAGAATAATAGCAATATTGTCACTTTTTTTTTTTTTGTGGTACTGGGGATTGAACTCAGGATGTTGCGATTGCAAGGCAGGCAGTGGCATCACTGATTAAAATCCCTGGCCTTTGTCACTTTCTTTTTAAACACATTGTTCTGTACCTTGCTTTGTTCAGTTAAATATATTTTGGAGATTTTTCCTTCTCAGTATGTAAAGTCTTCCTCAGTCTTTTTATACCTGCATTATAGTCCATGTTATAAATTTTGTAATATTGAACTAATATTCTTCCCCTTTATATATTTCGAAGTGTCTTATTATAAGCAAGATTGTAGCAAATGATTTTGTTATGTTATTTTTGAATTTTGTATATTAATTTATAATTAAATCTTACTTTGTAAGAAATAGAACTCTAAGGAATTATAATCACTAAGATATTAGTGACATTTTGTAAAATTTTTTTTTGTTTTACAGATACACAAAACTAGGATATGCTGGAAATACAGAACCACAATTTATCATCCCTTCCTGTAAGTATGTATTTTAATCCACAAATGAGCTGATTTAAAGATCTTTTTTCAAATAATCACAGTAAATGAGGTAATAATTTCTGGCCTTCTGTAAGATTCAGTCCTTTAAAAACACAATTTACCAGTTTGTAAATATGGCCTTATTTCTATACCTCTGACCATTTCAGCTCTCTGTTCATTTCTCCCTTTAAGAAATCTACCAAATATCTCTTTCACATTTTTTTTTTGGTACTGGGTATTGAACTCTGGACCTTGCACTTTTGGGGCTGGTGTGATGCCACTGAGCTAAATTCCCAGACTTTCCAAATATCTCTTTGGAAAAAAAAAAAAATGAATGAACTAACACAGACAAGACACCACTTGATAATTATACAGTTCTCTGCATTGAGTATATTACTGTCGCTAATGTGTGGATAAAACTAGTTAGTAATACATCTACAAAGACTGTTCTTTGGATTTCAGTTATGATTATTGTCTGTAGGACCTGTTCATGTTGATAATCGCCAGCAGGTTCCTGTATTTCAAAATGAAAAGGGGAATCTCACTTTCATTGTTAACCATCCTAAGTCATTTTCTGATATAAACATTCTGGCTTTGTGCATGATGCTTTTAGAATGTTTTTCATTTTTTCCTTTTTTTTTTTTTTTTGGTTAAATTCATGTTTGCTGACCATCAACTGTCTTTCAGTAGCTTTAAAAAAAATACTATCACATTTAATTTCTTAGGGTTCTTGTTTATTAGCTAAAGTGCTATTGTAGCTTTATGAACATAATTTTAATTTTCAATCAGTTCATTGTTTTTATACATTGTACAGAAATACCTCTTATCTATTTGTCTTGTGGTCATGGTAAGAGTATTGTAGCTGGGTATGGCGGCACACACTTTTAATCCTAGCACCCTGAGAGGCTGAGGCAGGAGGATCGCAAATTCATGCCCAACCTGGGCAACTCAGTGTCTCAAAATAAAAAGGGCTAGGATGAGTTCAGTGTGAATATCATGGGTTCAGTCTGAAGTGTCACTCCCTGCCAAAAGAAAAAAAAACACACACACAAAACAACCAAAAAATAACCAAAAGAACTTTTAAACATTAAATGGCAAACTTTTTGAGCCATTACGTGATAATGCCAGCTCTTGGACAGTTTGATTTTGAGAATGTCGCTAATTTTTCATAGCAGTATATATATGGCTATTTGAATTTTTTGGTATTGTTCATTTATGAAAATAAGAAAATGGAAAAATGAATATACTAAGTAATATAAATAGCTTATATCTCAAAATCAATGAAGTTGAGAATAAAGAAGAATTATTAGGCCTGTCAAAAACTAGGTCTGTAGCCTTTGTTGGATACTGAACTATTTTGTCACTTGTAAGAATATTAAATGTGTGAAGTATATAAAATACAGTGTTAAAATTTTAGCTAGAGGCCAAATGTATTTAGTTCTTTTGATATGTATATATATTAAGGATGTGTGTGTATCTGTGTGTGTGTGTGTGTGTGTGTGTGTGTGTGTGTATGTTTCACTTTAAACCCATTTGACATTTACACTTAACATTTTTCTGATATGCCTTTCTAGGAATCAGTTATGTAACAATTTAAATCTGATACTTTTTGAAATGTATGTCTGGAGTGAGTTTTAGATGATACTAATGAAGTAATTCATTAATGTGATTCTAGTGCTCATAGTTTAGTGGCACTCTTATTACCTTTTCCCTTTGTTTTATCCTTATGTATTTCTTGTTTACTGAAGGACAGTTGTGCTTTTCCTTGTTTGTCTCCATCTTTATATGTCAGTAGTAGAATTGGTTGTCTATTTTAAGACTATGGAGACAATTTTTTGCTCTATTGCTACTAATGAAGATATTCTTCTATAGGCTGGTCCTGTACTTGAGACTTTATATTGCAGTTAAATATAGTAGAACCTTGGCTCATTAGCTTAATTATTTCCACAATTCTGGTTGCAAACTAAATTGGGCAAGAACTAAATCAAATTTCCACATAAGGTCAACATTGAACCTCACCATTTAATTAATTCAGTTCTTGTCCAGTTCAATTTGTGACCAAAATCATAGAAAGAATTAAGTTTGTGTACCACTGCATTTGAATTATACTTGAGATTAATGTTAGGCCACTGTATTTGCCTGTTTCCAAAGGTTGCCATAACAAAGACCCAAAGATTAGGTGGCTTAAAACAACAGAAACCAGAGTACAAAGTCGCTATTATCAGCAGGGCCATGTTCTTATTGTCGGCTCTAAGAGCAAAACCTTTCTTTCCTTTTGTAGCTTTCAACAATCCTTGGAATTCCTTGGCTAGTAGATATATTATTTTAATCACATGGCTGTTTTGTTTTGTGTCTTTCCATTATTTTCTCTGAATCCAAATTTATGTCTGTCTTTCAAATCATTTTCTTGTTGCTGGTACACCATATCTGACACCTGCGTCTTAAAGGAGAAGAGGTTTATTTTGCCTTCCAGTTTTAGAGGTTTCACTCCTCATGGGTGGCAGGCTCCAAGGCAGAAGTAACATGGTGGAAATGCCTGGTAAAGGAAAGCTGCTCATGTCAGGGTGGTTAGGAAGCAGAGAAGAGAGCAGCTGAGGAAGGAGATATATCCTTCCAAATCATGCCCCAAGTGAGTCACCTCTAACCAGGCCTCACCTCATACATAACAGTAACAGCAAGTCAGCTATGAACTCATTGGTGGACTAACCACTGATGAATATAGTGCTCCAATGATCCATTCATCTTCCAGACACTTGAAGGGGATACCCATATCTAAACAGTAATACTCTCTGTGTCCATATTTGCTCTTTATATAAGGATACCAGCCATGCCTGTAGAGGCCATAGTATAACCTTGTTTTAGCTTGAAAGCCCCTATTTCCAAAGAGGATCACATTCTCGGAGGTTAGGACTTCAACATATCTTTGAGGAGAATTTAGTCCATAGCGGGGATAACTATGTAATGTCTTAATGTGTCATCTTTTCTAAATCATTGTGTTGTGATGGCTTGTTTGAGATTACTAAAGTGTTACTGCCATCTTTGAAAAGTTACTTTTTGCCTCTGTTCTTTCTTAAATGGCTGAGTCTTCCATTTTCTGAACATTAGGATTTCATTATCATTGAATCTTTTCATTCTTAATTTTCATTATCTGTTTTATGAATAGTTGTATCATGTTAAAAATTCATGTGCTAAGCCAGGTGTGGTGGTGCATGCCTGTAATCCCAGCACTTGGGAGGCTGAGGCAGGGGGATCACTGTGAGTTCAAGACCAGCCTGGGCTACATAGTGAGTTCCAGGTCAGTCTCAACTACATAGTGAGACCTTGTCTCCCAAAAAAAAAAAAAAAAAAAAAAAAAAAAATTCATGTGCTAACTATAGGAAAGTTTTGGACTTTTGAATTTTCTACCCAGTCTCAGAGATGTAGATGCATTTTTTATAATCAGATACTTTGCCCTTCTCATGGATGTGTGACGTGGAAAGCCTATAGTTATGATAACTTGGTATCTTATTGTTCTCATTGCTGAGACAAAACATCAAACACCCGTAGTTAGAGGAGGAAAGGTTTATTGCCACTCAGTTTGTAGAGGTTTCAGTTCATATAGTTGGCTGGCTCTGAGGCAAAGTGGCATAACAAAGGGGCATTGCAGAGAACAATCAGTGGCATGGCAGGGAGAGGGCAGCAGCCAGCAGCAAGATTCCTTTTATCTTTTATTCCATTTGGGCTACAAGCCTTTTGGGTGGTACCATGCACACCCAGAGCCATGGTAAGCCAGTAGTGAATTAAGCAAGAACCATACATCCTTAATCCTAGAAACACACCCTTAATCAGTATTCACACATCCTAGATCCAGCCACTTCTGGAAAGCCTCATCTGTGACCCCATGAAGTTTTGAGGGGTGGAGGAAGCATCTAGATACAAGCTATAATGTATGGTTTAAAGTTGTTTTATAAGTCTTTGTTTTTCAGCAAGCCATCTGGATGTCTATATATTTTATAAACATTACTAGAGTGAAACGCTAAACATTTAGAAGTAGACTGAGTTAAAAATTATTTTTCTTGTTATTTTTCTACTTTCTTAAGGATGTAATTGTTAAATAGAAATAACAGTAGACTACTAGATTAACTTAAATGCATTCATATTTGTTTGAATGAAGAGCTGTTAATGTATTTAGAAAATCCTAACTTTGTTAAATTGTATGCAACAGATTCTACCTCTGGCACTAGGTATTGAATTTCTAAATATTTAAAGAGATGTATTTCTGAAGAAAGTTTGTTGTTAAAAATCAACCTTGTAATTTTCCTTTTATTTGCTATTGTTTTTCATTATTTCTTATTGTTCATCAAATGTGTATTTGGTAGAAATTTAATTTTATTCAGAAACAAAATAGGTCTTAGGTTTTTTGTTGTTGTTTGTTTGCTTTTTTTTTGTATCCAGGATCAGGCTCAGGACCTTCTGCTTACCAGATAGGCATGATACCACTGAGCTACATTTTTGGCCCTCTTGGTGATTTGTTTGAACCTAGGATTAAGCTAGGGCCTTTGCATTGAGTACATCCCTGGCCCCCCATATTTTTGTGTATGTACTGGGGATTGAACTTAGAACCTTGCGCTTGTGAGGCAGGCACAGTGCCACTAAACTAAATTCCCTACCCTCTGCGGACCTTTTATTATTTTTTATTTTAAGTCAGAGTTTCACTAAGTTATAGATATGAGCCACCATGGCCAGCAGATCTTACATAGTTTTAAAAAATACAGCTGACCTGGGGATTTAGCTCAGTGGTTCTGCTACCTGCCTCACAAGCCGAGGAACCAGAGTTTGATCCCCGGTACAAAAAAAAAAAAACACACACACACACGTATATATACACACACACACACCTAAAACCTTCCCACAGAATTATTTCTATTTTTGACTTTTACATTTCAAACCTTTTCTCTGAATGGAACCTGAAATTTCATTATGTAAAGTGAATTTTGTTGTGGGTTTCTTAAAACTTTTGTGCATCAATTTAACAAGTTAAATATGCTAGGTCATGTTTTGCATTATAATATTTTGTAATGGAAGAAGCATAAATTAAACATTATGTCATTTGAAGGAAATGAAAATTTTGACGTGTCTTATTTTAAAGGTATTGCTATTAAGGAGTCAGCAAAAGTAGGTGACCAAGCTCAGAGGAGGGTGATGAAAGGTGTTGATGATCTAGACTTCTTCATTGGTGATGAAGCAATAGAAAAACCTACATATGCTACAAAGGTATGTCCCTATGATTTGTATAAATAATATTTTTCTTTCAAAGCATTAGTTTGTTCAGTTATTATGCCTCTGGAATTTCATTTTATCATCTTTTGTTTTGGGTTCTGCGGATCAAATTCAGGACCTTGTGCTTGTGGAGAGGCAGGCACAGGTGCCACTGAGCTAAACCCTGGCCCTTATCATCATTTTTTTTTTTGATACTGGGAATCGAACTTGGGCCCTTATGCTTGCAAGGCAGGCGTCAGAACCACTGAGCCAAATCCCAGCCCTCTTACCATCTTCTTAATCACAGCTGTTTCATTATGGCCCCTTTCCTGGTTGCATTTAATCTAAAGTGAGAGCAGCAGTGTTTACTTTCCACACTGACTGGCTCTCAAGGCCTTCAGTGTCTTGACTTCCTCTCTCCACATCAATACATCTGGAGTGCTCCCCCCTCATACTTTTTGAGGCAGAGGCTCAATAATATACCCAGGCTATGGATCAAAGAATAAAATAGGAGTCAGCTAAGTGAAATGTGAAGGCCAAGTTGTCTAAGGCCAAGAGGAGCGGATGTGCACAAGAACTTTGTTCAGTGATTATGCCTCTGGAATTTCATTTTATAACAGTTTATGTAACTCTTGAACTCAGGATCTTCAGCCTCCTGCTGGGTTTACAGGTGTGTAGTACCATGCCTGACTCAGTTATCACCTCTTTGAAGCTCATATCATCTAAAAGTACTGCAGTCTTTCCTCCTCTCTTTTTTTAACCTTTTCTCTTTCCCCTCTCTTTTCCCTCCCTATGTGTCTTCAGTTGAGACATAACACAATGAAATATGTAAATCTTAAATGTAGAGTTTGAAGAATGTGACTATAATCATAGTAGTTCAAGAGAGAGAGCAAATCTAGTAAACCAGAAACTTCGTTCACCTACTCCCACAATCACCACTTGAACCTTTCCAGAAGCTAAACATTATTCTCATCATTGTCCTATTTTTTGACATTGACCTTAATTTGCAAATTTCTTTTTTTCTACTTCCTTTTTCCCCTGATCCCTCATAATTGAATAATTAACAGACAATGACCGTGAGTAAAAGTCTTTGCAACTTCACTGTGCTGTAGTAAATAAGGAAACAGCTTTTCTGTCTTAAATGTCCTAGAAAGGGAGATAATGAAGAAATTATTACAAGTGTTATAGGGATTAGAAAAAGGAAAGTGCAGAATGTGCTGGGCATTTATCACAGGAGTAGCTATTCTAATTTGGGGATTCAGCAAAGTCATTAAGTAAATCATTAAGCCGTGGCTCGAATAAAACAGGAGTCAAGTTAAGTGTGACGTGAAGGCAGAGTTGTTTAGCAAAAGTGGCTAATGTGCAAGAGAAGTTTAAATATGAGAGAGACTGGAAAACACAACTGATATACCTGAAACATAAAGAAAGGTGAAAGGGTGATAACATTCAGTGATTTAATCTTTCTTTAGCTCAGTTTATGTATCTTTATAATATTTGTACCTCAGGATTGCTGTGAAGTTTAATGTGAAAATGTCTGTGAAGAATTTGTTATAGTCCTTTGAATATTGAAGAGATATTATTTGGAGGTAGAAAGCTTGATACTGGGAAAATGAAATAATTGAGTACTGTAGTTAATTCAAAATAAAAAAAAATTTGAAAAAGGATATTAGTGACTTAGAGTACGGTGATGGCAGTGAGAGTGGGAGAAATGAAAGTTGCATATGTTCATTCGTATATTTATGAGGTGTGATTGAAAAATATGGTATGTATTTAAATAACAATTTTATTACAGTGAAAGACATTCCCCTTATCCCCTCAGAATACTCTTCCTGAGACACATCCTGTCATTTTTGCCAGTTCCTGAAGAAGTCCTCTGTGTATTTGTAGTGTGCTAGAAATACCAGTAGAAAGGCAGGCTCATGTAAACGTTATGGTGTGGTTGCACTCACTTTATTCACGGAATTACTGTGCATTGGCTGGCTTTTCCCAAAGTCAAAATGACACAGAAAAGTTTTGAGTGGATTTAGGACACTAAGGCAGCCACAAGAGTGCAACTGAAGATACTCACAAAGAAAACTTCCAGACCTGCTTCAGAAAGTGGCAAGAATGAATGGGATGTGTTCAAAGTGAGGGGAGTTCATGGCAGTGGAAAATTTTTTTATTCTCTTTATTTTTGTTCACATGAGATACACTGAAATTTTATTATAGTAAACATCGTATCTTACATTAGAGAAAGAATATGATGAATCCTCATGTGCCCTCATCACAAAACTTTTACAGTTGTCAGCGTATGAACAATCTTATTTTATCTGCTGTGCCCTGATTATTTTAAAGCAACGTCTTAGAAATACTTATCTTAATATTACTTAATTCTAGTTGGTGTTTTAATTTTACCTGATTATTTCCTACACTGTTTAATCTATTTTTAGTATTATTAATTGTCTTAGTTATTTTCTTTGCTGCTGTGACAAAATACCTGATGTCCACAACTTAAAGGAGGAGAGATTTATTTGGTTCATAGTTTGTAAAGGCTTTGGTCCATTGTCTGCTGGTTCAAAAGCAGGGCAACTTGGGAGAGAGGAATGGCAGAGGAGAACTGCTTGTGACCTGGCATCCAGGAAGGAAAGAGAAGAACATCAAGGAAGGTGCTGTGGAGGGAGATAAACTCTTCCAGCTCACATCCCCAGTGACCTGCCTCTTCCTACCAGATGCTACCTCCTAACAGTGAATCAGCTTTAACACCCCTGTAATCCAGTCACTTTTTAAAAGCCACAACTACAAGGCATGAGGCTCTCAGAGGACATCAAGATATAAGCCATAATATAAATACTGTTGTTTTTCTGGGGATGGAACTTAGGGATTCCCACTTTATCACTGAATAGCATCCTGGGTACTGGTTAATCTATTTGAATGACGATTAGTACCAGATCTGCTCATCCAACCTAGTTAGTTGATCAGTCTCTTAAATCTCTACCCTTAGATTATTTTGTTTGTGCTTTCCTTTTTTTTTTCTTTTTTTGCAAAAAAGTAGCCTTCTAAAATTTTCCACATTTTTTGATTGCATCCTTATTGTGTTATTTAAAATGATCCATCGCATACTTTTGTTGTAAAATGGTAGTTAAATCCAGAAGTCTGATAAGATCTGAGAGTTTTTCCATTTTTGAATGATTAGTGAGATACTGGTGGTAACTACAGGAACAATTATGTTCCACATTGTTTGAGGTAACAATGAGACATCCGACATTGCTAGACAGACTTATATATGAAATTTTGAGCTCAGAAACAGTACAGAGTTAAAGGTAGAGATTTGAAATGTGTACTTACCTTGGTAAGGGATGCAGTTTCCTGCAGCTGCAGTTGTGTGTAGGGGATGTTGCAGGGGAAGAAGCCTGAACAAAGCCTGAGCAGTGCACTCAGGAGATTTAAATAGGGAGGACAGGACTGGAAGTAGAGATAAACAGTGTAGAATGCTGATGAGGTATCAAGCATTAGAATTCACTGTCATTTACTACAAGGCTATCATAACTTTAATAAGTTTCAGGTGAGTGGTGGGGCTGGATGAAGATAGGAATATGAATGATATGACAAAGACAAAAAGTATTAGTCAAAATGTTTGGTTTTGATTGGTAGATAGAAATAAAGTTGAAGATTAACATGAAAGAGATATTTGAATGCTAATGTGAAAGGCCATTAGAAAAAAGAGATTAGCAGGAGAGAATGGGTATAATCGAGGTCTGAGAAAGCTGGACGGATAAGATCTTAGAGCACAGATGACTATCTCTTAAAACAAGTGAAAAGGAAAAGGGTATATAAAGAATCAGATTTACAGATGTTGAATGGAGGCTTGGATTCTTGTCTGCTGATGTCTGCTTTCTCTGTGAAATATCTTTGACCTCATCTGATACTCAGGGAAAGGGTTCCTGTGAGGAGGTGAAATCTGGGTGGTATGTGGAACACTGAAAAATCATCGTTATGGGAGAGTAAAGGTCAAAAGAATGGGGAAATAACATACAGACTTTCCAGACAAGAAGAGGTCTCTTTGAGAATAACAGTTTTGAATTCTTTTTAGTCTTTTTTTTTTTTTTTTTTTTTTTT
>NW_022900941.1:14677510-14690864 GCF_012274545.1 Fukomys damarensis | reverse complement strand
TTTTTTTTTTTTTTTTTTTTAATCACTTAAGTTTTTTTTGGCCTAGCTTTCTGACCCTCTGCTTATACCTTCAGTTACTTCACAAGAACCAGGCATAGTGGCATGTACCTGTAATCTCAACATTCTGGCAGAAGCTGAGGCTGGAGCATAGCAGGTTTGAGCCCAGCCTGGGCAACTTGGATATAGTCCAGTGCAAAGGCCCCAGGTTCAGTCCCCAGTACCATCAAAGCAAAAACAGTACCTACCATAGACTTCCACAAGGATTTTCTGCTTCTTCTTAGGGAAGCACACTTGATCTTATCACAGACACAATGAGCACAGATGTAACCACCATAGGCTCTTGTGAACACTTGAGTTCTTACAGTGCAACTTCTCCAAGTCTGCCTTGACACATGACAAGTAGGCGTTAGAGTTCAGGAAAGCCTAGTTTTGTTAGAGCCTCACTATAAGGAAACCTGTGATGTATGTCAGATGCTGGACTACTGTAAACAAAATCCTCAGAGGAGCCTTAGTTTCAACAACCCAATTATGTACATTTTTCTTCAGTATAATCAGCATTATGATTATAGGCAAGTTTAGGATAGGGTAATGATGGGTTGTGTTTTGATAAGATAGGATGAGAAAAAGAAATGTGATAGTCAGTGATGGTGCCTAAAAGTCCAAACTGTGTGTATTGATACCTAAGGATTAATTAGCACAGTTAGTTGACTGAAAATCTTGTCATCTGAAGAAAAGTGTACTGTATAGTAGAATAATAAGATTTTTTTATTAAGGGGGGGAATACCTGCATTTCAGTGATGTAGAGATAATAGTAGCGAGACTTACACTCACCAGAAATGAAAAGAGATCATTGAAGGTGATGAAGTCAGTGAGCTGAGAAGTTTTAAGTTCCTCTTCACAAATTCTGCCCTTTGGTTTTAAACACATTTTCAAGTCTTCTAAGTGCTACAGACAAAACAAAAGAACAAAATTTCTGTCAGTCATTTCTATTTTCTGTAGAAAAGCACTCTGCCACTGAGCAATATCCTTGGCTCTGGTCTTTTTTTCTTAACGATTTCCTCATGCACCTTTTAATTCCTTGACTGACTTCCTGTATCTTGAGTTTAATGGGGTAAACAATTTGTTACATATTCTTTTTTTTTTCTCTTGTTTACTCTGAGATAAGACGGAACAAAAGTTTTGTAGGGGTGTGTGTGTGTGTGTGTGTGTGTGTGTGTGTGTAGAGACTTGCTAGGTAGTGCATGCTGGCCTTGAACTCTCTTGTTTACTCTGAGATAAGATACAACAAAAGTTTTGTAGGGTTGTGTGTGTGTGTGTGTGTGTGTGTGTGTGTGGAGAGACTTGCTAGGTAGTGCTTGCTGGCCTTGAACTCACTATGTAGCCCAGGCTGGCCTTTAATTTAAGGGGATCCTCCTTCCTCATCTATCTAAATGCTGAGATTATTACAGGGATGCACCACCACACTCAACTAAAGTTTTGTGTTTTGATTGATGGATCCTCTCCTTCCTGGTTTAAAAAAAATACTAATATCTGAAATTCTCTCCTCCTCCTTACTAACTGAATGATGTTGACTCTGGTCTAGTATCATTTATGTTGTAATTGGGACTCTTCTCTCTTGATTCTCAAGTTCATTTCAGCTTTCTCACTACACCTATAATAATTACCCCCCAAATTCAAGCTGTTTTTGTTACTCCACTGCTTAAAACATTTCTGATATTCTATTTCTTACACAGTAAAACTGAAATGCAAGACAAACATGGTAATTTTGAGAATTTAGTCTCTTTGATGCAAAACTAGTATCTTTCCCCAAGCCTTTCTGTACATGCGTATTTCATTGTGATTGGTAAAGTATATATGTTTGTCCCTGTTCTACCCCCCTACCAATAAATGAATACCCCCCACAAACCAGAAGGTTGCTTCTTTAGGACTCAGTTTGCATATGACTTCCTCAGTGAATCCAATTTGGTCATCTTGTTTTAGGACTATTTCTTTAGAAACCTAGAACATTTCTTTGACAAGACTTCAGTTTCTTTTTTTCTTTTTTTTTGGTTTTTTTGAGACGGGGTCTCACTATGTAGTTGAGACTGACCTGGAACTCACTATGTAGCCCAGGCTGATCTCAAACGCACAGTGAACCTCCTCCCTCAGGCTCCCGAGTGCTGGGATTTAAAGGTGTGTGCCACCATGCCTGGTTAGACTTGAGTTTCTTGAGAGTTGTATATCCATGTCCTTAGAGTTGTACCCCTATTTCACAATTATAATGAAGAGATGAATAAATAATAGGGAATAGAGTAACAGATATAATGCCTTAAAAGTAAAAATAGGTGTTGTTAGGGACCACCAGTTCTATTAGATATTTTATTTGTTCATTCACAGATTCATTCAACCTTATGTATTAAATATGTACTGTATTCATGGAACTATATTCTATTGCAGTTTAACTCAGTGCCTTTGGGGTTTCAGTAATATTTTTCATAGTGCCAACTAGATTTAAAGAAAAAAAAAAGTAAGTTTTGTTTATTAAGTAAGTGTGAGCAGCTTGGTAACCATTTGAAATTAAGAACACACTTAAATTGAAAATATCTTTATTTCATTGTTAAACAATGACAGGATGTGTATTCCTATTAGGTACTTCATAGTTGCTGAAACCTGGAATCTGTTAAACACTGTCGCCTTCCTTTCTTGTTTCACATGGATTTTGTATTTTCTGGCGTGGTTTTTATCACAGCACAGATTACAACCTAGCTTTTCAAAGAAATGTTGCCATTAAAAGGAATATAGTATAGTCTAATTTTGAGGCAGATGTGGTGCCGCTGTGCTAAATTCCTGGCCCCAGTATAGTCTAATTTTGAAACTGAACTCCTTAAGCTAGTACCTCATGTAGTGTAACACTGCATGGAATATATATGGAATATATATGGGAAATTTAAAATATCTTGTATTTTTGTGAATATTGCTGTGGTATACTGGGATATACAGTTTTGGAAACATGCTTCTATACAAATCTGTTCAACCTTTCTTACAAATTTTACATGCTTGATTTTTATGATTATTCTAGCTACGTATTTACCAGATGTGTTTTACTTATATTTAGCTTTAGTGATTTTGTTTCATTTTGTTTTTGTGACACGGTCTCTCACTATGTTGCTCAGTCTCATTGGATCCTCTTGCCTCAACTTTTCAAGTAGCTTGGACTATGGTCATGTGCCATTATACCTGACTACCAGTTGTATTTTATATATTAGGCATACAACAAATATTTGCTAATGAGCTAATAAATTAAAAATTAAGGAGATTATTGTGAACTATGGTTTTCATAGGCTTAATTTTAAATTTTCAAAAATCTGAAAAATCTGTCAAGCCATGTGCTATCTAGATTAAATTTTTTATTTTTTTTTTCTTTTGAGACAGGGTCTCATTAGGTAGTTCAGGCTGGGCTGAAACTCACTATGTAGCTCAGACTGGCCTTGTACTTGTGGCAGTTTTCCTTCCTCAGCCCCAAAGTGCTGGATCACAGGTGTGTGCCACCCACCATGCTGAGCTCTTAGATTTAATATTTTTAATATTTTGATCTTTTCTGTATTCTGCTGAACCATATTTTAAATATGAGGTGTGGAAATAATTTCCTTTATCTCTATATACATTTTTAATGGGTGATCTACAGTATCATCATACCTAAGGAGAAATGTATCCTTGTCTTATATAATTTGATACCCCTTTTTGGGTAGTTTTTACTTAGCTTTTGATATTAATAAGATATATCTTCTGGGATTTTTGTTTTAATAGTGGCCAATCCGCCATGGTATAGTTGAAGATTGGGACTTAATGGAAAGGTTTATGGAACAAGTGATTTTTAAATATTTAAGAGCAGAACCCGAAGACCATTATTTTCTTTTGGTAAGTAGAAATTATCATTTTATTGGCAAAATTTAAAGAAAACTTGAGAACATTTTTATCATACTTGAATTGCTATGTTATACTTTGTAAAATTGTTGTATGTTTGTTTTAAAGACTTTGTTATAAAGCTGTGTCATCGTCATGGGCATCTAGTTTTAAGCTTTAGTAGAGTAGTAGTAATATGTCCAAACACCAGAGTATAAGGTATGCACTTACAAAGTGCTTTTGATAGTTAATATGTAATCTTCACAGTAAGAGCAACAAATAATTTTCCTCTGGTACTTCTCTTGTTGTAAAGATAGACTATCATTTTATTGATTATGCTTAGTAATGAAAGTAATGTGTAACTCTTTTCTTTCTATCAAGATATTATATGTGTGTAGTTTAAATAATTGAATGCCTTTTTAAAACTTAAAAACAACAAAAATAATTTTTCTTTCTTCCAGTTTTTGATTTGTATTCATTAGAGACAAACATTTTTAACTTGTAGAGTTTTCCCTGATAATTATTTCCTAAATTTAATCAACATGTTTCTTGTATTTTTTTGTTTGCCTTTTAAAGTACTAGCCATCATCTGTTAACTTCTTAGTAGGACAAGTGAGCATTTCCTTTTTTCCCTTTAATCAGCTCTCAACACACAGTGCTGATCTTTTATCCTTCCACTCATTATAGTTACATCACAACTTTTGGTTACACCAGTATTCAGTACTTTATTATGGTGATTCATGAATACTCTTTATGGGTGGACCATAAAGTTCAAAGAACTTTACTTTGGACACATGCTTACAACCTATACTCAACAGTTAACATTTTACTATAATTGCCTTATGACATCCATGTGTTTTTTCATTGTCAGTCCATTTTGGTTTTTGAATCACTTCAAAGTAGACTGCAGATGGAGTCATTTCATGCCTAAATACTTTAGTATGAATCGCCATCCAGAGTTCATTATTTGTTTATGGTTCCTCAAATTTGAACCATTCTGTGGATTTTGACCAGGGTTTGGAGAACTCATTAAAGAATCAGCAAAAATTCGTTGCTCTAAGTTCTTTGTGGAAATTTAATGAGAATTGAATGATCTTTGTGGCAGCTACTTCAACTTTGCTGTTGTATTATGAAAGCAGCCATATATTTAAAGCAATAGATAAGACAAAGAATATGACTGTTTTCCAGTAAAGTTATATTTATAGAAGATGGTGGACTGGATTTGGCTTGTGAGATGCCCCACCTTTAGTTTGACAGTTGCATACATCTTTGTGGCCTAAATTCTTGTCGGTATGTAATATTACTATCAACTTGAAAAATTTTCTCATGCTGTTAGTTAATTTTTGCCCCTTATTCCCTGGAGGCAGCCGCTGTTCCGATTTCTTTTTCCTGGTGAGATTGATTTTCCTTGTATTTGAGTTTCATATAAATGGAATCACACAAGATAAAAACTCTGGTAAAATTTTGTGCCCTCAGCATAATTATGAAATTTATCCATGTTTCTAGGTTTTTGTTTGTTTGTTTGTTTGTTTTTGGTTTTTTTGGTACTGGGGATGGAACTCAGGTCCTTGTGCTTGCGGAACCACTGAGCTAAATCCCTGGCCCTCTAGTTTTTTATTATTATGGTTTGGATATTGTGAACATTCTTGTACAAATCTTTTTGTGGACATACATTTTCATTACTGTTGTATTATATACATACGGAATTGATGTCATAGGGCAGGTGTATGATTGGTTTTGTAGATAATTCTTTGGACTTTTCCTAAGGGATTATACTTTTTTCATACTCCTGGCAAATGTTATTGATGCTTACTCTTGTAGTCTGTCCAACATTTGGTGTATCAGTTTTTAATTTTAGCTATACTGATGTGTTTGTAAGAAAGCATTTTGGTTTCAGTTCACATTTTCCTGATGATTAATGATGATGAGCATGTGCTTATTAGCTGTTTGTGTATTTTCCTTTGTGTGGTCCTCTAATTTTATATATATTTTTTTGTTTGGTTGGTTTTGTTGTTGTTGTTGTTTTGTTGTTGTTTTTTTGAGGCAGGGTCTCACTGTGTAGTTCAGACTGACCTGGAACTCACTATGTAGCCCAGGCTGCTCTCGAACTCACAGCAATCCTCTTCCCTCAGCCTCCGGAGTGCTAGAATTACAGACGTGAGCTACCAAGCCCGGCTTGTTGTTTTTTGAGACAGGGTCTCACTAGTAGTTCAGACTGCCCTGGAATTCACTGTGTATGCCCAGGCTGGTCTTGAACTTTCAGCAGTCCTCATGCCTCAGTCTCCCCAGTGCTGGGATTATAGGTGTGCACCACCATGCCTGGCCTCTAATTATATTTTATATAGGCCCCCTCTTTGTAATTTTTACTACTTTGTTTTTTTCTATTTTGCATTTTTATGTATCTATCACTACATTACCTTCCAGCTTTTAAATATAATTCCAGAATTATAAATAAATTTAAAAAGAGCAAAGAATTTTCCTATTGAAGGTTTTACATAGGAAAAAATATATTCATCTTTTTTTTTGACTTAATAGTGTCTTTTGAAATAAAAAGGATATAATTTGTTATGAATTCAAATTTTTTTTGTGCTCTTGGAATTTAAAGAATCACTCCATATCTCAAAAGAATTCTTCTGGTCCATTCATTGTTTATAAAGATTGAACTGATCTATAGTCAAGCCCTTTTAAATTTTTCTTTAAAAGTTTTGCCTTTCCCATTTAAATGATTGGTTTGTCAAATCAGTATCTTCAGAATCAGGTACGTAACTCAGTGTCGAGCCTTAATAATTTCAATGACTTAAGTGATTATGAGACATAAGTGAAGCATGAAGTTCGGTATTACTAGTTTTGTTGGCCATGTCCTTGCCTCCTTAACATGTGTTCTGATCCAGACTTAAGCTTTATGAAGTTTCTAAAAGCTGATACATGCAGTCAACATAATTTAAACTAGAACTGTGTAAACATTTCTTTTATCAAAATAGTCTAATATTGTCTGTTAAATATGTTATTCGATTCAATTCAATTCAATTCAATAGACTGAACCTCCACTGAATACTCCAGAAAACAGAGAATATACTGCTGAAATAATGTTTGAGTCCTTCAATGTTCCAGGCTTGTACATTGCTGTGCAGGTATGTAAGTTATACATATTTAAGCTTAATTTGTGCATTTTAATTTGATTTAATTGGCTATAAAAGCATACTTTTTACTGAAAGATTATTAATTTCAAAGCATATCATAAAAGCAGTGTTGTAGGAAATGGAGACATTTAGTTAGAAAAAAAGAATTATTAAATTAAAAGCCTTTGACTCTTTCAAGGGGCTTCATAGGACAGAAACAGAGGACTAGTATTAATTGAATCCTTATTTCATGCCCAGAACTTTATAATTCCTGTTACATTTTTTGTATACTTTTATCATTATCTGTTTGGATTGACTTTTGGTAACTTTGACCATATGCTCCCTCTGTATCTTGTATATTATAAATACCTACAATATTTTTTTTTCTTTTTATTGTTTATTTGTACATGTATCTATATAAAATAACTTTATTTCCACACATACAAATCAGGGCTTTCCTTTTTTAACTCTTAAAGCAAGTGCAATACCTGCTATAATATACATGCTTTATATGAATTCATGATTCCTATTAATTTTAGCTACTTGTATTTCTGTTTTTTCATGGAGAAAAAATAAAGTTTGAAGGCAGCTTCTCAAAGTTAACTGGTGTGGTCTGAGCTGAGGTCTTTATGACTTTGCTTTTTCTTGAGAACAGGCTGTTTTTGTTTGCTTATTTGTTCGTTTTTTGAGACAGAGTCTCACTATGTAGTTGAGGCTGACCTGTAACTCAATACGTAGCCCAGGCTGGTCTTTAACTCACAGCGATCTTCCTGCCTCAGCCTCTCCATTGCTGGGATTACAGGCATGCGCCATTAGGCTGGGCTGTTTTTGTTTGTTTGGTTGGTTTTTTTGAGACAGGGTCTCACTAATCAGGCTGTTTTTATAACTCTAGGCTGGACAGCACCAATAAATGGTAATCTTTGAAATGAATATTTTAGCTTGGATAGAAAAGAACTACGTAATGTTTAATGCATTCCATAAATTTAAAAAGTCACCTTTTAAGCTTTGTTTTGCTACAAGTATTTAAAAGTAGAATATACCTTACCAAGAACTTTATAAAAGGGAATTCAATATTGAATTGGAAGCACTTTTCACTTTTTACAGTCTAAATAAAATGAGGGCTTAGAAGGAATTCACATTTTGTTTGGGATCTTTACTTTTCATTTTCATACATAAATGTGTTTCACTGGTATAAACGCAGTAGGAGTTTGCTTTTCCTGTGGTCGTAATTGGTATCTGGTTGTGTTAGTGTTTCAGAGTGATTTTAATTCACTTCCTTAGTCTCTGTTTTGTTTTTATTTAGTAAAATTTCTGTAGCATAATGCACTAATATATACCTATTATAGTTTGATATTTTAAATGTTTACAAACCTAGTTGCAAGTGATGGATGTTTTAGAATTTATCTAAAAAAGAATTTGTCAGTGAAGTCTCTTTTTTACTAATGTTAGCATGAAAATTTTGATTGTACTACCTTCAAAAAACATCATTCAGTTCTTTTACCCTGTAATAATTTTGTGGACATTGTGTTAAAATGGAAGGGTGACCTAGATAATCTTTCTACGTCCCTTTCAGCTATTACATTGCAAGTAGGTAAAACAAAGACCGCTTAGCTCTCTGTTTTGTATTAGTTGTCCTGTACCTTGTTTGAGGTTTGGATGATACAAACTTAGTTGTTGTGTTTGTTGGTTTTTTGTTGTTTTTTTTGGTTTGTTTGTTGGTTGGTTGGTTTTTTGTTTTTTGAGACAAGGTCTCACTATGTAGTTGAGACTGACCTGGAACTCACTATGTAGTGCAGGCTGGTCTCGAACTCATAACGATCCTCCTGCCTTAGCCTCCTGAGTGCTGGGATTGCAGGCATGTGCTACCATGCCCAGCTAGAAATTAGTTTTTTAACAAATGAGCTGTGTTTATTAATTTCTAAACTTTGAGTTAAAAAAGAACTGTTGTATCGGCTATACCAAGATTTTTCATAGAAAACTTGTGCTTCATCAACTTTGATTCCTAATTGTCATACTAGTACTTGAAAGTATGCAGTGGTTTGTTCTTGGGACCTTGCACTTGTGAGGAAGGCAGCAGAACCACTGACCTAAATCCTCTGTCTGCAGTGACTTTTTGAGTTAAAGTACTTATTACATAGTTCTAAATCATGTTGGATTTTGAAAAGTTGAAACTGATGTATTTTAAGAGTCCTGCATGTTTATATTCATCTATGTATTGACTAGTTAGGTGGTTGTGTCCTTTTTACCTTTGTAGTTTATAACAGGTCAGCCTACCTGAACATATTTTAAGTTCTGGCAATTTAATACTTAGTATTCTGTGAGTTACTCTTCCTCATGTTTTTGACTTTTGTAGTGTATTAGTTTTTCATTACTTTAACAAAGTACTTTTTGAGAAATCAACTTAAAGGAAGAAAGGTTTATTTTGGTTTATAATTTCAGTCTGTGGTTACTAGTTCCAATTGATTTGGGCCTCTTGAATGGATTGGAATGTAGAGCAAGCCACCGTCTTACATTTTATAGCTGCCAGGAAGCAGAGTAAGTTAAAAAAAAAATAAAAAGGAAAGGACAAAATACACCCTTCGAAAGCACACCCCTAGTGCCTAGTTTGTAAAGCTAGGCCTAACTTCCTAAGGTTTCCACTATCTCAGTAGCAGATAAGTTAATGAATTTGTCAATGGATTCACTCATTAATCAGAGCTCACAAAGATTCTTCAGAGGCCCCATCTCTGAACAGTGCTGCATTGGAGACCAACCCATACGGGAAAAATGCAGCGTGTAATAGCTAAATCTTGGAAATAGCCCAAATGCCCATCAACTATTGAGGGGATAAAGATGGATTTTTTTCTTTTCCTTTCTTTTTTTTTTTACAATGGAGTACTACTCTGCTGCAAAGAAGGATGAGCTTCAGTCATTTATAGTTAAATGGATGGACCTTGAGCCCATACACTTAAGTGAGATAAGTCAGAAACACGTGTTTAAATACTGCATTGTGTCTCTGCTGTGAGAAGTTGAATGTGGAAATAAGGACTGAGATGTATAATGGATGTTGGGAAATGGGAAGGAAGTGTTCAAAAGGGAAAGATAATGAGAGGAGGGGAGGGCGAAAATAACGAACAAGAAAAAAAGTGAAAATAGAAGGAAAAAATGGAAGCAAAGCTTTTGTATCTAGGGAGGGGTGAGGGGCTTGAGGGGAGATGATATAAAATAAAATTTATTAATTAAAAAAAGAAAAATGGCCCTCAGTAAAGCAGTAAATTTATAAATATATTACTAAAAGCAAAAACAACCCTGTAAATTTCTCTTAATATCGAAAGTAAGCACTTCTACTGTGTAATGCAAAATTAATTATCTTCTTTCCAAAATTTTTGTCTTTACACAGTCCAATAAAATACTGCATTGAGTATTTTTTTTAGTAACTCTTTGTATTTTTGCCTGTCTTCTTTTTGTTTAAGGCTGTTCTTGCCTTAGCTGCATCCTGGACCTCAAGACAAGTAGGAGAACGGACATTGACTGGTACGGTAATAGACAGTGGAGATGGTGTTACTCATGTCATTCCTGTGGTAAGGACATTTAAAATTTATTGAACAGAACATGAAATAGTATATTTGGCTAAGTATATTGTATGAATTAATACCACTTTTTTTTTTTGGTGGGGGCGGTTGAGACAGGTTCTCACTATGTAGTTGAGACTGACCTGGAACTCACTATGTAGCCCAGGCTAATCTCGAATTCACAGCAATCCTCTTGCCTCAGCCTCCCAAGTGCTGGGATTACAGGCGTGCACCACCACGCCCAGCTGAATTAATACCACTTTTTAAGAAAATTTATTATACTTGAATCGTACTATAATTTTGCTGTATTTTGCTCAAATTAATTTCTTAGACATTCTAAAATGTTTTTCTGTGGATTTTTCTATAATTAGAATCATGAATTGTATCTGGAATGCAACTACATTATTATGACTCTTCCTTTTTTTGTTGTTGTTGCTCAGAGCCTTTGCACTGAGGTACAACTCCAGTCCTTATTTGTTTATATTTTAGAGAAGGTACTGCTGAATCACTGTCTTAGTTATTTTGTTGTTGCTGGGACAAAATGCCTGACACCTACAAGTTAAAGGAGGAGAGGTTTATATTTGCTCATAGATTGGGGGCGTTTCAGTCCATAGTCAGCTGGCTCTAAGATGGGGCATGGCACAAGGACTTGATGGAGGAGAAAAAGTCCACAGCAAGGCAGGCAGGAAGCAGCAAAGTAACAAACAAGCCTGCCTTTCCTTTTTATCCCAAACAGGCTACATACCTTTTGGGTGATGCTACCCATATCCAGGTTGGAGCTTCTGTCATCAGTAAATCCATTCAGCTATAGCCAGAACTATGCTAATTCCAGTCAGTGGACTAATTTAGTACCACATCTCCTTAATCCCAGTATCACACACCCTAGATCCAGCCACTTCTCAAAATCTCTACCTTTGAGCGTGTGATACTGTGGGGGACACTAGGTACAAGCCTTAATAGTCACTAATTTCCCAGGCTATCCTTCAGCCTCAGCCTCCCAGAGTGCTGGGTTTTCAAGTATGTGCTACCACACCCGGGGACTTGGAAATATGTTTTTAAATTTGTGTGTATGTGCACGCATACTTATTAGTTGTTGACCTCTCTTACCCATAATTAACGAATTTCAGACTGGTACATAGGTTAACTGTATCACAGTTAGTTGTAAGAATATAAAGTTTAATGTGTTTTGGGTATTAATATTACTGAATGAAAAGTTTGAGTTGGTGAGCTTGTAGTTAGTAAAGCATGTTAAGAAAAATAGCAAACTGGATTACTTGTGAGATAGCAAAACTTGCTAGAATTTATTTTAGAAAAATTTTTATACTTTGAATAACATTAATGAAATTATGTTGAACTTTTCATTATTTTCTGCCCTACTTTTTAATTTATTTTTTATACTGGGATTTGAACTTAGGACATTGCACTTGCGAGACAGGCTCAGTGCCACTGAGTTAATTCCCCGGCCCTTTCCTACTTCTAATGCATCAGGTAATCTCTTTTGAGCAAAACATCCTCGGGATGATGATCCTTGGATTCCTCCTTAACACTAGTTTTAGTAATAACTGTATTTCCTTCTCTCAGTGCTGGGGTAGAATTCAGGACTTCAGGTTTGCGCTTCTCTACTCAATTACACGCCAGCCCCTAATAACTTCTGTTTCAAATAACAGATTTATTGAAATGTAATTCACATACCATATAGCTTATCCATTTATAACATGCAATAAACTTCTTTAGTACATATGTTCTCAGAGTACATCCATCACAACAATCAATTTTAGAATTGTTACTATCTTTATTACTATCTTTATAAAAACTTATTTTCATTAGTCATGGCTCCCATTTCTTCTTGTTGGGGTCTCATCAACCACTAATTTCTTTTTTGTCTCTAAATTTGCCTGTCAGTCCACTTCATAGAAATGGAACTATATGCTAATGTAATCTTTTGTGACTGCTACTTTCAGTTAGCCCAATGTTTTTAAGATTCGTCCCTGATTTAGCATGTATAGCGTTCACTTTATTTTTCAAGTAATATTTCACTGTATGAATATATCATGTTTTATTTATCTGTTGGGATATATTCAATATCTTGGTTATTAAGATATGTTCAGTGTTTGATAACTTTTCATCATTTTATCATTGATAGCTTTTTAGTTTTACTGACAACCTATTCTTCCCTAGTGGTACATAAAATAATTGTTCATCCTAAAATTCTTGCACCTCAAAATCAGTCTGTGATATAGATTATTTTATTCTTTGATTTTATTACCATCTACTTCAAATAATATTCTACTACTTTGTAGTTAAGAATTGTAAAATAGTTTATTTCTAGTCTTTATGCTATCATTCATTTTACTTTTACGTGTTAACTCAATATAGCATAATTTCTTTAATTGTAAGGGTTATATTGTTTGTTATGGTTGCTGTTATAAAGACAAATGCCTAAACAATAGAATTTTCTTTTCCTCATGGTGTGGAGTGCCAGAGGTCCAAGACCAAGATGTTGGCAAGGTTGTTTTCTTTTGAGGCCTCTCTTAATTGTCTTGTGGATTAGTATCTTTTCTGTGCCTTCACATGGTCTTTGCTTTATATATTCCCGTGTTTTAATCTCCCTTGTTTTTAAGGACACTAGTTATATTGGATTGGGGGAATAACACTAGTTATTTCATTCTGGCTTAATTATCTCTTTAAAGAAAAACCCTGTCTTCTGGAATGTTAAGACAGACCAAAAGTTTGAGGCAACCTGGGTGGGCAACTGAGTGATAACCTATCTTGAAATTAAAAAAAAAAAAAAAAAAAAACATT
>NW_022900941.1:14661379-14677355 GCF_012274545.1 Fukomys damarensis | reverse complement strand
AAAAAAAAAAAAAAAAAATAAGCATTGGGGATATAACGCCACTACCCCCATGGGTGCAATCTCCAGCATTACCAAAAAGAAACAACTATCTGCCTGTCTCTGCGTTCAATCACATTCTGAGATAGATGCTGGCGTTAACTTTAAAATATGAATTTGGGGTGAGAAGAGACAATTCAACCTATAAGTAGTCAGATTTTGAAAAGACTATTAAATTCTTTTCCATTTACTTCTCATATTCATTATTTCTTTGTGAAAGCCTAGATTTCCATTTGGTATCATTTTCCATCTGCTTAAATGGTGTCCTTTAACTCAACTTCTCCTCTTCTTTGCCTTCCCCTCTGTCACAGGACTTTACTTTGTTGCCTAGACCAGTCTTGCACTGTTGAATTCAAGCAACCATCTTGCCTCAGCTTCTTGAGTAGCTGGGATCATAAGTGTGCACCACCATGCCCTCCTCGTATCTGAAAGTTTATTCTGTTATTTCTTTTTGTACTTTTATCTTCTTTTCCTTTGAGGAGCACATGTTAAACTGCTTGGTAGTGATACCATTTTGGATAGTTTTTATTGCTGTGTCTTTGAGTTCACAATTCTTTTTTCTCTTTATTGTGTAATCTATACTAATCTTATCTAGTGTATTTCATTTTTATTTTAGTTGTTTTTCTCCTTAGAAATTCTAGTTGGACCTTCCTGTATCTTTCATTTCTTTCTTACTCAGGATAATCTTTCTATTGACTTTTTTGATCATGTGGAGTATAAAAGATTTTTAAACGATGCCCTGTGTACTAATAATTTCTTTCTCTTGGACAAGAGTTATACTTTCCTGCTTAATTTCGTGCTATGTAATTTTTTTCTTCCTATAAGACTACTGAATAGGTCTTGGTCAGCATGGGCATTTATTTTTCCTTGTCGGTGATGTCATAATCATGTCTTATTAGTTTTAATACTTAAGTACCCAGAAAGTTTCACTATTTTCTTTGTATCTTTCATGCATGCCTATGATTATGTATTATATATTCACATTATTGTGTCTTGGATTTTTAGAGTCCTTTAAATATTTTTTTTCCCTAGGATCTAGTTAAGTTATTAGGAATCAGATCCTGTCAGGAGATCCATTAAACGTTATTAAACAAGTCCAGACAGGCTTCTGTCTAGGACTGATTTGTCCCCATTATTGTGGGAATATGTTTTTTAAGACTCTGCTTAATGTTCTGCGCTTAAGACTATCTTTTAGCTTTGCCTAGTGGGAACATAAACTCCTTGTGTGTGAGCACCAGAGATTTTTCTCCTTAGTCCTTTCTAGGGGTTCTAGTCAGCTTAGGTGATTGAGTGTTTCTACTGTTAGCCAGAGCTATTCCGCTCTCTCGTATCTAGTAGTGTAACCTACAAAATTTAGCCACTTTGAACTCCAAATTCTGTGTTCTAACCTATGGAGACCATTAAACTCTGGATTCTTTTCATTACTCTCTGGGAGTTTGCTCAAGCACTGAGGTGGAGTACTCATCGCATTCACCTTTGTTGTTGTTTTTTTTTTTTTTTCCTTTCACACTAAACTGTATTCCCTAACTCTTAACTTGTTTATTTTAAAATAGGGAAGGTCTTGCTAAGTTGCCTGGGCTGGACTTAAACTTGCCATCCTCCTGCCTCACCCTTTTAGAATGCTGGAATCACAGGCATGTGCCTCCTTGCCGACTTGTTTCTTTTTTCTTAGAAGGGATCACATTGCCCAGTGTCTGAAAACATTTATTTCACTTAATTTGTTCAATTTTCTTGTTAGGTTGAAAGGATAAATTGAATCTGATACTCTATTGTGGCCAAATAAAGACGTCTCTTTCTTAATGAATTTTGATTTTGTTATATTACTTGTTATACTTTTTAGTGTATGTGCTGCCAAAGCCAGCACACTTGTTATACTTTTTACTGAGAACAGTAAGATTATGCACCTGTTCCATAAGATTTAATTAATTTGGCATCCTAATCATGTGTGAAATGTCTCAGGCTTATGAATTGTGTACTTCATTAGGAAACCAGAAACCATCTTAGGGGCTAATCATCAGTGTTTTTACAAAATAACCTAATTTTTTTCTGAAATTATAAGACTTAAAAATAATTGATATAAAGTCTGCTTTTGAAACTATTTGATGTTTATCTTCTGAAATTTACTATTTCTATGTTGATTGATTTTTTTTATGGTTATAAACTCTTGTCAGTGGAAAACTAAATCCAAGTGGCCAGCATGCTTCATAATTTCTATACAATATTATAAATTCTTTGATAAATGCAGATATAGTGTGAGAATGCAATTGCAAAACAGATGAAAATTTCTGTGAAAAAAAGCATCTTTTCAAAAATACATATATGCTAAGTTGAGAAGCTGGCCTTGCAGGTTGTAATTTTTAAAGCACCGAAAGTAAATTTGACAACCTTTCCCCCACTTTCTAGGCTGAAGGATATGTGATTGGCAGCTGTATTAAACATATTCCAATTGCAGGACGAGATATAACATATTTTATTCAGCAACTGTTGAGAGACCGAGAAGTAGGAATCCCTCCAGAACAATCCCTGGAAACTGCTAAGGCAGTAAAGGTAAACACTTATGATAGAAGTGTAATTCCATTAAAAATTAATATCACATGTAAAACATTAATTTGAAAAAAAATTCTTAATTGAAGAAAATACTTTAAAAATTTTTGTCAGCCAATTATAATTACCCTGAATTATATTTATTTTTTTCTGTATTTCTTGCAAGAAAATTGACAGTTTTGCATATTCTTTGCATTTTTCACATTTGAGAGGACTAACATAAGAATGTTTTAACAAATGCTTTTTAACGTAACATTTTTGTGATTACTTTTGTTATTAAAAGTAAATCATTATTTTACTTTAGAGTTCTTGGATTTTAGTTCATTTACTGAATTCTTTTAACAGTTTTCTGTTATTAAAATTAGTTTGATATAATTGATTTATTGAGCTGTGGTATAGAGACAGTGAGGCTCAGATGATATGTGCATAGAAGAAAAATATGACAGCTTGTAAGATATTTTGTTTTCTTTCCATGTAACTTATCTGTATTTTATGCAAACCATAATACCTAGCATTGTTTTCCAAATTTATCATTGCAAAATAACTGAAAAATTTCAGTGAGTCTAACGTTTTAAATATGTAAATACATAACTTCCCTTGTGAAAATAATCCCATTTACTTGCCTCTCTTTGTGAATTCATAGGGTTTTCCTTGCTATTTAAAATTTAGGAATGAAGATTAAATAGTCACTTCCTAGGTAATAGAGAAATTAAATAGATGAAAATTATCCTAAGTTGGTAAACTGAAAGTATATAAAAAATTAATATAAACACTACTGTTCTAACTCCTTTGGGATATTTATGATGGTAAATCACAGCAAAACAAAAGAAAATAACCACTGGGGGTTCAAATCTACTCCAGGGAAGGATAATACTCAATTTGAATGTCTTCTGAGGAATGATTTTTCATGACAGTTCCATTTCCAAGGTTTGGAGAAAGAAAACTTCATATAAGAAAAATTATCCTCCTTTTTTCTAGTATTTATATCTTTTTGTTATCAATATTTGCATCTACCTTGGAAAGACTCCTTGGGGTATAAAATCATGGGAAATGTGTGTGTATTACTCAGGATCCTCCAGAGAAGGAGAACCAGTAGGATATAGACACAGACACAGATATGTGGTACCTTGGTTAACGCAGTAAATTCTTTTCACAAATCTGGTCGCAAACCAAATTGGACAAGGACTGAACCAAATTTTTCGATAAGGTTATCATTGAACCTAACCATTGAAAGTGATTTGGTTCTCTTCCAATTTGGTTAGCAATCAGAATCATGGAAAAAATTAAGTTAATAGACTATAGCAGCACTGTAGAAATATAGATACAGATGTAGATATTTTAGAGAGTATTGATTAGAGGAATTAGCTCACATGATTATAACTGCTAACAAGTACCAACAGCAGACCATCTGCAGACAGAGACTCTTTAACCTTGCTAGATTGGCTCAGACCAAATCCAAAGCTTCAAAACTAGAGGAGATGATGGCATAATTTTCAGTTTCAGGCAAAAGGCTTGGAAATCTAGGGAGCCATTGATAAAAGTCCTGGAGTTTTGATGTGCAAGAACAAGAGAAGATTGTTTCCATTGCAGAAGACAGAAGTGGAAATTGCTATTCTCTGTCTTTTCAGTAATGTAGTATGTAGCCTAGCAGCTGAGTGAATGGTGCCTCCGCATTGAGGGTGTTATCTTTCCCACTCATTGTACTTGATTAACATGCCAGTCTCTTACAAACTCCTTCACAGATGGATAAAAAGAAATAATGGTTTACTGGTTCTCTGGCTACTCTTTAAGTCTAGTCAAGTTGACACCTTAAGTTAGCCTTCACAATGTTTTTGTTGTAAACATACATGAGGCTTGGTAGTTAGGAATGCCTACATTTCAAGAAAGATGTTTTGTTCCTGAAGTATAATTATAATGGGGGCTTAGGACACGTAACCAAATATGTAATAATTTAGTTTTGCAAAATAGAGAGTGGTTTTTATATTCAGTTTTTTTCTTTTTTGCTCATACCAGAGTCAGTTTTGTTCAGGTTATTAAGATCCATAATTAATTTGTGTAGTCATATCTGTCATTCCTTATTCTTTTCAGTTGTGTATATTTATGGTTTTTCCCTTTTTTTTTGGTGTTGGAGATCATACTCAGGACCTTGCACTTGTGAGGCAGGTGGTGGAACCGTTGAATCCCCAGCCCAATGGTTTTTCCTTTCTAGAAGACAAGTTTCATTATTGAAAAAGTTAAAAATGTTGAATGACTTGAGTTGAAAATATTGAGTATTTTCAGAAAATAAAGTAGTAGAGATTGATTCTTTAGTCTTGCAAGTCTGTTTGTGGATGAAGTCAGAAGTTGTGTCTATATAGGCTGTCTATTGATTGATATTACAATATCCCAATATAAAAATTTCTTCAACCTTAATTTTCTAATTTTACTTTTGAAGATAATTTTTCATTTAATTCTCATTTATTGATAATACACTTTTCCTGCTTTCCTTACAAGAAAAAAATTACTTTTATTTCTTTGTTTGCTTTTTAAAGGAACGCTATAGTTACGTATGCCCAGATTTAGTAAAAGAATTTAATAAGTATGACACAGATGGATCAAAGTGGATTAAACAGTATACTGGAATCAATGCCATATCAAAGAAAGAATTTTCCATTGATGTTGGTTATGAGAGATTCTTGGGACCTGAAATCTTTTTTCACCCAGAGGTAAGCTTTTTTTAAAAATTAAAAAAAATGTTTTTGTTTTGTTTGGATTAAATTGCTCTGAAATACTCACTAAAAACTCAACTAGAAGATGCTCAGATAATCTCAGAAACTTTAATATATTAAAATACTGTAGAGTCACATTTTTTAATTGAAAAATGCTTCTGTTAAGAGGCTAAATTATTAAAGTATTTTATATATACTTGAAAGAATCAAATATCTTTCTCTAATATTTGTGGCTAATGGTGGGGTCATGGAAAAGCATGTAAAGAAAGGACCCCTTAAAATGTACAATCATTTGAAAGGTTTCAGAAAGCCGTTATACAGATAATCTGCAGTGGACTGTATTAAAATATTTAGTAGCAAAATCTATCAATCTCGGCAATATAAAGACTATTAAGTTAGTGAAATACATGTTTTTGACAATAAAAATTTTTGTAGCAGCCGGGCGTGGTGGCGCACGCCTGTAATCCCAGCACTTGGGAAGCTGAGGCAGGAGGATCGCTGTGAGTTCGAGACCAGCCTGGGCTACATAGTGAATTCCAGGTCAGTCTCAACTACATGGTGAATAAAAAAAAAAAAAAAAAAAAAAAAAAAAAAAAAATCTTGTAGCATCACAAACTCAACTTTATTAATAGTTAATCATTACATACTGTGCTTATTCAAGAATAGTTCTTTTTAGTATTCTTTATTCATTTAACATTAAGTGTATATGATTTTCAGAGTCTCAGTTTAAGTATTAGGTATTCAAAGATGAAAGATTATTTAATCTTACCCATCAGCTGGAGACAGGATTAAAAAAATATGTGTGTGTGTGTGTTTTTAAATAAACTGGAGTACTACTTAGCCATAAAGAATGAGAAATTAGGGACATGTATAGCTAAATGGATGCACATTGAGTATATATTCTTAAGTGAAATAAATGGGACACGTGTAAATACTGAATAGTTTCTCTGGTATGAGAAACAAAGTGTAAATAAGGATTAAAATAAATTGATAATGTAAAATAAGAAGAAAAGGTAGTAAGGAGTAATGGAAGTGAAAGGGGTAGGGGAAAGGAAAGAAAAATGTGCGATAAGAAATAAATGCAGCCAGGCATGGTGGCGCTTGCCTGTAATACCAGCACTCAGGAGGCTGAGGCAGGAGAATCACTGTGAGTTCAAAACCAGCCTGGGCCACACAGTGAGTTCCAGATCAGTCTCAACTACATAGTGAGACCCTGTCTTAACCCCCACCCCAAAAGAAATAAATGGAAACAAAGCTTCTGTAAATAGGGAGGGGTGGGGAGATTGAAGGGAGTGCAAGGGAATGGGGAAAAAATAAGAACCAAGATACATCCTGTAAAGGTACTACTTCCTAGTAATGAATGTAACTCTGATGTATACCTAAAATGTACCAGTAAAAGAATTTGAGAGAAAAAAATTACATTAAAAAAAAGATTATTTCATCTTACTGAGCTCAAGGACAAGGACAAATTAATTATTTAAATTGTTATAGTCAGGAGTGCCAAATTTTGCTTGGGAAACTTCTCAGAGGAAAGAACAGTTGAGTTCAGTAAATCCAAACAGTTGAATGGGTATCTGTCAGGCATGTGTGTTAAGGGAGTGTATTTGTGGTAGAGGAGATAGTTGAGCCAGAAGCCTGAGACGTGAGAGAACTAGATGTATTTTTATGATGCATTATCAGAGACAAATACAATCTGCAAAGGAGTTTGCTGGATTCTGTGTTTTAATGTGGAAATCTTCAATATGAAAGTGATGTAGATTTATGGATGTTACTAGATTACTCTGGCAGTACTGGATTAGATGGTTTAGAACAGAGATGTGAATTTTGTTGAACAGGTCAGTTCCAATTGTGTAGATGGGAAAGGAGTGAGAATGTGAAAAAATTGTGATGATTCTGAGATTTTTAACTTGAGCAAATAGGTGTGCCATCCAGTGAAATTAGGAATACTGAAGAGGAGGAATGGGAGGGTAGAAAAAGATGAATTTATTATATACTGTTTTAAAAGGCTGTAAAACAGACATTTGGGTTTTAACGGTTTTGATCTGGAGTGAGTGTCCTGAAAGAAGGATGGGTGTGGAGTCGTTAGTGTTATGGTGCAAATGACGAGATTGGCTAGGAAAAGGCAGTTTGTTGGAAGAAGTCCCAAGTGGGCCCTAAGGAATACTTTGTGGGTAGTCAGAAAAAGTGGAATCTGCAAAGAATCCTGATGATCACAGAGAAGATTGTAGTCTTAAAATTGAGAAAAGTGCCTATTTCAAGGAGGGAGGTTGAATATTGTCATTTGTTGTAGTGAAGTAATATTACTGGAAACCTCTGGAGTCCCCATGGGTTTTTGAGTATCCAGGTTTTGGTTGGTCCTAGAGGAACAGTTTCAATGATATGGTATGATAGAGGCAGCATGTTGCATCAATGAGAGGAAAAGGTTTGGAAATCGGGAGTGTGGGCATTTTGGAAGGTGAACATAATTTTTAAAAGATACTGTGTACTGGGGAGTAGTAAAGTGTTCAATAGCAAGCCTGAAGATAGTTTTAATTTTTAAGAGAGGTTTTACTTTAGTGACAGGAGTTAAGAAATTAATATAGCTGTAGGAAAACATGGAACTGGGGTGGGCAGAGGGACAAGTAGGTAGTTGAGGAAGTTTAATCTCGTAATTTATAAGGTTTTGTTTTTGTTTTTGTGGTACCAGGGATTGAACTCAGGACCTTACAATTGCGAGGCAGTGAGGGTACCACTGAGCTAAATCCCTGGCTCTGTTTTTGTTTTTTGAGAGAAGTCTCAATTTGGCCTTGACCTTATGGTGATCCTCCTGCGTCAGCCTCCTGAGGGCTGGAATTGTACCATGTCTGGCAGCAGTTTTATTTTTCTCATGAAGTAGAATCAAGATAATATGTTGGGGAAAAGAATTGTGCAGACAACTGAGGGCTTTAAGAGATTAACTTTTGTAATTACTCTTAAAGGGAATTGAGAGTTACTTTGGGTTGCGTATTAGTAATGGTATCCATTTTTTATCCATGGTAATGAGATTTTAGTCTCATAAGCAGACTGGGAAAGGAAGGCAGAGGTTAAAGTGTTACATGCCATAGAGGAACAAGTGAATCTAGAAAGCCAAGTTACTTAGAAGCACACTGAAGGATGCAGGCAGGGATCACGATAAATTGTAATTTTCCATTGAGTTTGTTTTCTTTTAATTTGTGGTGTTCCTTTTAATTCTCAAGATCTTTTTCAGACTCTCCTTTTGAATGTTTTTTTAATACTATGTTGTACTATTTCATGATTGCATATCTTCTGCCTCTCTGAGGATATTACAGTGTATTTTATTTTGTAGTACTTGGGATTGAACCCAGGGGCTTGCACATGAAGAGCTCTGCCACTGAGCTACTTGCCCCACTCTTTTAATTTTTGTTTATTGAGACAGGATCTTGCTGAGTCATTCAGGCTTGTTTCAAATTCAGCAGTCTTTCTGCCTCAGCATGCTGGGTAGCTGATTTTTATATGTGTGTGTGTGGCAGTGTGTGGTCTATCACAGGTTCTGCATTAGCTATTTAGCATTGCTGAGAGACAATACCTGACACCCACAACTTAAAGGAGGAAAGGTTTCTTTGGCTCAGTTTTTGGTGGGTTCAGTCCATGGTTGGCTGGCTCCAAGGCAGAAATAACATTATAGAAGGGTATATGGAAGAAAGCTTCCCAACTCTTGGCAAGTAGGAAGCAGAACGACGGATAAGGAAGAATACACCCTTCTAGGTCATGTTCCTAATGACTGATAACCAACAAGGAGCCACCTCTTATTAGGACATTTAGCTTCTGAACTTATCAGTGTCTGAGTCCCTAATACATGATCTTTTGGGGGTACACTTTAGATCTAAACCATAACATAATTTTTTGGCGGGGGTTGGGGGGCTACCAGGGATTGAACTCCATTCCTTGTGCTTGCGAAGCAGGCAGCAAGCAGAACCACTGAGCTAAATCCCCAGCTCTGGATTTTTTTGTTTATGTTTTCTTTTTTTTAATGTAGTCTCTTTTCAAGTTTTTTTTTCTCTCTTTCAGTGGCTGTTTTTTTCTTGATACTTTGACAAGATAACTTATTTAAGAAGGAGATGGGGATGCTACAGACTTAATTGAAGAGCTTTGAGGGTTGTGCTTGTTGACTCTAGCCTTTTATTTATGATAATGCCCTGGGTGTGTCACTTGAAGTCTTTTCAGAGAAGTCTCTTACTTGAAGGGTGAAAGTTGGCAGATTGAGGGAAGAGGCCTAGCCTGCATATAATCAGCAGTAGGCTTCATTTAATACCCCAGTGAGAACTAAGATAGTTCATGTGAAGTTATAAGATCCCAATGATGAATGTAACTGTGTTGTATACCTAAGTGTACCATAAACTTAATAAAGATTAAAAATAAAACCCACCCCTATTCCTTGTGCACGTTCAGTATTTTCAGCTATGTATGTGGAAACTTTTACTGCCTTTAAAGAATAGATTAACCAGTTTGCTTCAGATGAAGAGGAACATTTATTGTTTTTGTTTGGAGGGGATCTGGGCACCTGGCCCCTGAGAAATTTGCAGCTGTTTGACCCACTCCTTTCTACTTCATTTACTGAGCCATAGGTATAGCTAGTTCTTTGGAAGGGGGTATTTATGATATAAAACAGCATAATACTTCTTTTATATCACTGATGTGTTTTGGAGGGACTGCAAGGTTCTGTTCATCTGCTTGCTAACTTCCAGCTTTTTAGATTTTTTAGCCGTGTTTTCTGTTTTTAAAATTTTGCTTAGAATTTTTTCTTTTAACTAGTATTTTTAGTAATTTTAGAAAGTAAATTAGGTGTGTGTGTTTAGTTCACTGTTTGCCTAGAACAAACCTTTTTTTTTGTATTGTATGAACTGTATCACTTCCCAAGTGAAAAGATTTTTTTCCTATAATTTTAGATAGTTCTACATTCCAGTTCCCTTGTCATTTGAGGGTGTGTGTGTGTGTGTGTGTGTGTGTGTTTAATTTGGGCTCTTTGAAAGTTTGAGCACATGAATTGTCCAGAACTTGGATGCAGAAAATAAATGTGAAACAAAAAAAAAAATTTTCTTTTTTTGAACAGCTCAGTTCATCACAAATATTGGAACTGTTTTTAGGATGTTTGGGTTTGCTGCTTTGATTATTTTTAAGGAAATAATATTATAAAGCCACCCTAAAACTGTGAAATAGAGTGGACCCTTGACTTCTGAACACAATTTGTTCCTGAGGGATGGTTGTAACTCAGGTTGGTCAGCTGAAGACTCAGGCTCCTGTATAAAGCCTCAAAATCCTCTCCTATATACATGCAGATCTCAGTGTCCTTAGAGAGGCATTGGCCAAGGATTTCTCAGTTAACATCACACAGGAAAGGTCGTTGTCATATTCCTTCCAGAACTCTTTAAAGGTGAAATCTGTATCGGAGACCATCTAGAAGCACAAGTGGCCAGCATTCGGGTCATAACTCAGGATTTAGCTCTTAAAAAAAATTCTGGTTATAACCCAAGTTCATTTGTCAGGCGAGTCGTACAGCACAAGAGTCTCTGAACTTTTCCAAAAGTGTGCTCAAGTCATACTTCATTGCTTCCTATATGGTAATGTCTATGAGTGAATTCAGGGTATGTGAATATATAAGGGATCTGGGAAGTTTTCTTTCATGCATTCCTGCTTTAAAAAAAAAGACTACTATGAAAAAGACATAGAGGTATTGGGAAAAAAATGAGTGCCCTATTTCTGCCTTTATTTGCTTATTTATGGCAGACCACACTATTTAAAGATAGGGAAAGAATTATGAAAGCTTAATTTTATAGGTGTGTGCATGTGTGTCACTGTTTTAGGTAAACCTTGGAGTATGGCTAACATGGGCCAATGTGGGAAATTTATAAGGTTTTTTGTTTTTTGTTTTTTGTTTTTTGTTTTTTTCTGTAAACTTATAAGTTCTTAATTAGCAAGTTAATAACACTTTTTAAAAAGCTGTACTGCAGAAAATATTGTATTTTAAATTGTTAATATTCCCTGTATAGATTATGAAGAATTCTATAGTTAATCCAGGTGTTAGGGTCTCAGGTTAAAGAGTCATTATATAACCATTTAAGCTTAGTGTTTTGAGAAAGTAAAGCTCTTCAGAGATTTCACAGTCTCAAGTCAGAAAAGGTTGTCTTAAATTAGGAATGTAATCATGAAAAGGAAATTTTCAGAATTTAAGCTCTGGTGCTCATTCCACATAATTACTAAGCTGTTCTTCCATGGCCCCATTTGAGTTTATCTTTACATGAACTTAAAGCCAGCCAAGATGTGCTATCATCTCTCCTTTTGTCCTATAATACAATGTGGGCTACCCTTCACAGATGAAAAACACCCTAGCTGGTGTGCTCATCTCCCAAGCTTCAGTATGAGCCCCATTTCTATATCTACTGTATCTGTCTTAGAGTTCCTTTTGTACACTCTTCAGCACACTTCCGATGGATTGTGATTGCCATTTTCTTTTTTGTTAGGGTAATAAGGGTCACCAGAATTTTTGTCAGTGATGTTTTACTGTATCTTATCTGAATTAAAATATTTTTTGTCATTATTCTTAGTTTTAGTGACATTAAATCTCTTATATCCTCTCATAAGACTTAAAAACTGGGGAAAAAATGATGTGCGTGTAATAATATAGCTTTATAACAGTCTTATAAGAGAATGCTGTTCCCCTCATTTGGGAAACCTAATTTTAAACATAAAAGATTGAGATAGACAGATTTTACTTATTTTAGTAAAGATTCTTGATTCTTTTTTAATTAGAGCTATATTTTGACCTTTTTTAAAGCTAGAAAAGCGGTAGAATTTCTTTTAATTATAAAGACCCACTTTAATATCAAAATTCCAAAAAATATACCCAGCCAATTATAAATACCACTAATAGTATTTTTTTGGTACTGAGGAGCAAACCTTGCACTTGAGAGGAAGGCTGTGGAACCACTGAGCTAAATTGCCAGCCCAACCATTAATATATTTTTGACAAATTTAGTAAAATGATATATTTATTTTAGAGGGTGAATTTAATTCTCAAATCTAGCATTTGAAAACTTTTGAGGGTTAGAAACATAGGCATGTACTGCATATTGAAATAAATGAAGAAGAAATGAAATCTTTCCTAATTATTTTTCTCTGTATAAGGCCTCCTTGTACACGGGGTTTGTTTTTAAAATGGGATCTCTTGGATTCCTAGACAAGTCTTCAATTTGTGATCCTCCTGCTTCACCCTCCAAAGTAGCTGGAATTACAAGTGTATGCCACCACACTCACCTTTTTATATATATTAATGTTGTCCTTTTAAGTTTATTAAGGTCTGTTTCCATTACGTAGTGACCTTATTGTCAAAATCTTTCCATCTCAAACTGACTTTACCTAACTAGGCTGTGAAATTAGAAGTCTACTGTATAATATACATGTACTTACCACTCTATATTAATTTGTACTTTTAGTATCAGCTATTTGGAAATAGATTTATTTTGACTGTGGCATAGCATATGAACATAGAGTTGATTCTTCTTTTCCAGAGTAGATATTTGATAAAGTTTCTGAAGCAACATAAATTGGTGAATACTGAACAATTATTCATAGGAGAAATACAGGATTAGGTTCCTATAAATAATGTTTAAAAGCACCTTATTTAATATATATTGTTGATTGCATACCATCAGTCTAATGGCCAATAGCACTGTTACTCATGTCTGAACAAAGCATTTTCTCTATGAGATTAGTATCATTGCTTTCTTGCACTTAACAACACTACTGCTCCTAAGAACCATGCCTAAGATCCATTTTATACAGCAAAATCACCAGGAAAAACAGGGGAAGTGTGATACTAAAAGGACTATGAAAGAAATACTCGTTTATAGTACAAGAGCTGAAACAAGAAGGCAAAGTATCACGTTCTTCACCCTCAGCTGGGAATGTGCACATCAGTAGAACCTTCTTGCTACTCTGAAATGCACGTACACAAGCAATTGCAAAGACATCTGATGCATTAATTGAGTTATAAGGAAGTTTTAGCAATTTGGTGAATTGCAAAACATGGAGTCTGGATAATAAAGATAGATTCTGCAGTATTTATGTATTTTATCCCCTATTGATGGACTTACCAGTTGATTTTATATTTATAAGCAAGTCTGCAGTGATTTGTTTTTGTGTAATAGTGTGCACTCCTTCAGTGTTTGTTCTAAAATGCACTTACTAGTATGTGCATTTAACATTTTGTAGATATTGCCATATTGTTTTCCAAAGTGGTTCCATTAATACATATTCTCTTAACAGGATATGAGAGTTCCTATTTACCCAGATTTTTGCCATCTCAGGTTGTATTTATTGCTTTATGTATTTGTTGTTCCTGTGTTTAAAAAATGACATATAGGATCAGTTTCTTCTGAAATCTGTATTTGTAGTATCTTTAATTTGAATCTATTGAAGACCAGAACTTATGCTTTTTAAAGGTCTTTTTTGTTTTTTAGATGGAAACTTTATTTTTATTGTTGTGATATTTAAGTCAGTTGTAATCAGATCTTGCTCATATATCCAAATTTACTTATTTTTCAGTTTGCTAATCCAGACTTTACACAACCTATTTCAGAAGTTGTAGATGAAGTAATTCAGAATTGTCCTATCGATGTCAGGCGTCCTCTCTACAAGGTTAGTGATTATAACAAAATTGTTTTTTTAAGTCATATTTTAAAAATTCTTTAAGCCGGGCGTGGTGGTGCATGCCTGTAATCCCAGCACTTGGGAGGCTGAGGCAGGAGGATTGCTGTGAGGTCGAGACCAGCCTGAGCTACATAGTGAGTTCCAGGGCAGTCTCAACTACATAGTGAGACCCTGTCTCAAAAAAAAAAAAAAAAAAATTCTTAGCTGTCCGTTATGAATATTAAACACATTGTGTAAAAAGGATATAATTGAATTTTAATGCCTTTTTTGTTTTTCTGTTGGTGGTACTGGGGGTCGAACACAGAACCTTGTGCTAACCAGGCAGACGTGCCACTGAACCTAATACTGTTTATCTTTCGATTTTTTTTCTTTCCTTTAAAATAAAAGTCATACTTACTTATTTTTCTCCACTAATACAGAATATTGTCCTCTCTGGAGGTTCAACCATGTTCAGGGACTTTGGACGTCGCTTGCAAAGAGATCTGAAAAGAACTGTAGATGCAAGGCTGAAATTAAGTGAGGAATTGAGTGGCGGTAGATTGAAGGTTGGTTTTCTCCATTATTGCTGGGAAGATTGAGAGTGACTATTTTCATGGGTGGGATGGTCAGTGTTAGCTGACTTTTGTTCTTAGGAAAAACTAGAGGAACTTAGATATTCTAGTGGAAAATGATTAATGTTCCAGTTTCATGTCCATGATATTCTAGGTCATTTGCTTATTTAGAGATATTGTCTGCATTTCAGAAAAAAATACTCTTTAGCAATAGCTATAAAAAAAGTAATTAAAATATCTCATAACTTATTTAGGAAATTTCATTTTATACTTCAGCAACAAAATTCACTATAGATCCACAAAATTTAAATACTGCTATAGCAAGAGTCCAAAGCACAGTAGGTAGAGATGATTTCAGTGGTCAGGTTTGCTTTCATAAACTGACAGTTGCCACGTAACAGGCTTGTAGGGTGCAAGCATACTGGTGGTTCCCCAAAGTAACTTTTGTCTTTATGTCATGGACCTTTGGACTAGACGTCAGAAATAATTAATACTAAATTTTTAAATGCCTACATTTTATTAGACAAATAATACAACCTTTGACTTACATATCTTAGGCCTGTGGACTAGAGTTCAAAAATCAAAATTAATTTTAAATTCTCAAATGTCTGCATTCTATATTTATAAGACAAATATATAATAATTTTTTGTGTCATCCTTGTGAAATATTGAAGTAAAATACTGATTCAGGGGATAAATTACTAAATAAAACTTTCTCTCTACTTGGAAGATTACCAAGAATCAGGGCTCCGTCTGAAAATACCACAATCTCTAAAATTTACTTAAATTACGATACATTAGCACTTGCTGTTTGTTGAAAAAGTACATGAAAACTGACAGTTTTCAGCACCTAAAGTTAGGATTATTTTAAGTAAACCTGCTGCTTGGCATAGAGTAAATAGTGTATGTTTTGAGCTTTGTCACCACAATGGCCTGACTTCCCAGTTCAGCAGTCTGCTCATGTAATAAGTTTCTAAAATGTTTTTTTGTTTGTTTTTGCATCCCCCTCCTGACCAACTCACCCACCCACATATTACACCTTTCCATCTGTTTACCCATTTATGAAAAACGTTGATGAGTTTTACATACAGGGTTTTAGATTCTCTGTACTGGGAATCATTTGAATCACAATGATTATGTAAAAATAATCTTGCAAGTTTTATTTGAGGCAAATTTATCTAGTTATTTTATTAACGTCCTTTTGTAGTGAGAGGAAAAAAGTAATTTTTTTCTATGCTAGGATCCTATCAGGAATTACATGTTTCATTTAATTATTATGCTTCTCGTATATGGAACAGTTATTCAATATTTTTGTCTTTCGTGACATTAACATTTTTGAAGAATATAAGCTATTTATTTTGCAGAATATTCCTCAATTTGGATTTGTGTGATGTTTTCCTATGATTAGGTGTATTTTATGTACTGCCTTCATCCTCCCCCTCCTCCTCTTTT
>NW_022900941.1:14635408-14661347 GCF_012274545.1 Fukomys damarensis | reverse complement strand
ATTTGGGACTTTGAACTTGCAAGGCAGGTGGTGGAACCTCTGGGCTAAATCCCCAGGTCCTCATTTTATGCACTTTTTGACACTAACACTGCCAAGGTGATATATTATTTTTAGTGGCATTGGGTCATTGGACTCATGATATAACTGTCTTTGAGCGCTTGGTTAATGTTGCATCTACCTTCTTTCTCAACTCTATAGTTATTTTTCCTTTATGTTAATAAGACACTTGGGTAGACACTTTCAGACTATGTGACTATCCTGTTTCTCATCAAACTGTATACCACTGGTTTTAACATCTGTTGCATTTCTTCCCTAAAATAGTCATTATGGAGGTAGTTACCACATTTATTTTGCAAATTCCAACATTTCTTCTGTTTTTTAATTCTCATTTTGTTATAAGAAGGGGTTGGTTTCTCACTTTCTCTCTGCCACTACAAACTCCCAGTTCCTCATTTTGTGGCTCTATCACTAATACCATTATGGAATCATGATATCATTAGCTTTGATTCTGAATTTTTCTGTTTGGTCACTAGCAGCTATTTGAGTGGTTTTTAAGTTTCTTTTGACGCAAGCCCGCCTATCTTTTTGAACTTCTTTTTGTCACAACAGATTTTTTAGGCTGACCTCGTTCTTGGTCTTTTCTGGTCCTTTTCAGGTGTCATCACGTCCTTATCCCACCCACACCCCTATCCCCTGCAACCAAGCTTTTTCCAGTACACTCTTGTTTTAGTGGAGAATGTTATTAAGAAAACAATGGACACTAGGTATGCTTGTTACTACTAGTTTATCACATCTAGGTCTTCTCAGTGGTCAGAGCAAGGTTGTGTGTGTCCATGTGTCCTTCAATTCAGAACACCAGTGGATTCATTCTAGCTATTTGTATTTGTAAGATCCTTCCCTGACACTGGCAGTGAGAATGGCTTCTATTTCTTGAGGCAGGGCATTGCTATATAATTCAGGATGGTCTTGAACTTGTGATCCTCCTGCCTCAGCCTCCTGAGTTGGTAGGATTGCAGGCATGTGCCACCATACTGGCCCTATATATTTTTTTCAAAATTGTTAATGCATACCACTGTGAAACATAGAACTCTAACTAGAATTTAATCTTTGCTTAGTTTTTATCCTCAGCCTGAGGGGTAGAGTCAAAGTACCATGTTCTTAAATTACCTGGGTTAGTCTTGCCCTCATTTCAATATGGTTATCTTTTTTAAAAAATAAAATCAGTTTGTTTGTGCTGGCTTAATTTTACCCCATGAAGGCCCCCTCCTTTTAAAGTTGTATTTAATTTTATATTTTAAATTGACAATTGTACACAGTTATGGGACAAAGTGTGATAATTTGATACTTAAATGAAATGTGTAACAGTAATTAGTATTCTCATCTTCTTAAATATTTATCATTTATGTTTGGAGCAGCAGAATTCCTTCTAGTCTTTATAAAATATGTAAGTTGTGGAAACAAGTATAAAAAATGTGTACTGTTTGTTATTTTCTCTGTCCATTCTGTCCTGTTTTCATCCCGATCTCTTTATCAGTGTTCCAAATATCCCTGCTCTTTAGACAGCAAATGATTGTTGTTTCTGGTTTATAAAATGTCACTTGAATTTAGTATTGTTATTCTTAGATATATACATTTAAAGTTAAATGATACAGAAATTGTTACTTGCATTTACTGTTGAAATAATTTTACTGTGTCATTTTATAGCCAAAACCAATTGATGTGCAAGTTATCACACACCATATGCAGCGATATGCAGTTTGGTTTGGAGGATCGATGCTGGCTTCCACGGTGAGTGTGGCGAAGTCTTACTTGTAAATTTTAATTTTTATTATTAGAAGAATCTAATGGTACTTAAAGAACAGAACAAATTCTTTTATTTATTTATTTTTTTAATTTTATTGAGTTTATTGATACATTTTAGGGATACAGTACAGTTACATTCATTGTTGGGATCATGTACCTCTACATGGCGAGTCTTGATTCTCATTTTTTCCCCTTACCTCTGCCCTCCCTTCACAGAACAAATTCCTTTAAATGTTATCTAAATATGGCGTGGGAAATTTTATGGATTGGTAACACAGGTACATAGTATTTTCAGATCTGGAAGTCATTTCAATTTACTGTTTCTTTTTTAAAGCCTACTAGACATTATTTTAGAGTGAGTATTTTATACTATATTTTAAAATGTATCTTTAAGAAAATGGTTTTAAACATGTGGTAATGTAATCACTAGAAGATAGTTATTTTTCTTTGCAAATATTATGAACATTAAGGACAAGTTATGTTTTATTGCCCAAGAAATGTGATGTTCTAAATTGAATAAGGAGAATGTTTTAAGAATACTGTCCCCAAATCAAAACATCCTTTAAACTCCTTTGTAAGATTCTCTTATAGTCTAATAAATAATAGTGCTTTGTCCTGGTATTGCATGAAATACTAAAATGAAGGAGCTTATATCTGAATTGTTGAATAACTATACAACTTTGGATTTAAAACTAAATAGGAAATGAGGAGGTAAGATTTACTCTTAATTTTAGTCATCTTCAGCTTTGCTATATAGCCTACTTGAGTTTGTGATTTTACCCTTTGAGAATGCTGTGACACAGAGCATGGGGTAATTTATCATACCTCCAGTGACAAAGGCAGGGTGATGCACTAATTTATACCATGGCTGGCAGTAGCTCATCTGTATTTTAGAGTAATGCTGCTGCTTTATGTTACTGGTTCATGCAATGTGGGAAAACCTCAGCAGAACAGACTTAGACATTTGAGAGTCAACTTCCCATTGCTCAAAATCTCAAAACCCTAAGAGAAACAGGTATTGGGAAAGTGGGACATGAGTTAAATGTCCCTTTTCAGTTCTGTTACAAAATTTTTTTTGTTGGGGTACCAGGGATAGAACTCGGGAACTTGCTCTTGTGAAGTGTGTGGTGGAACCACTGAGCTAAATCCCTGACATGATGCAGATTTATTAAACATTAAGTCACTTTTTCTAGAATTTCTAAGCTATGTTCAAATGGTGTAGACTAATAAACATTGTAGATTTAACACTCAAAGTACCTCTTTTACAATACTATATTGAAAGATGATAACATGTAGATCTTTATAAAAATGTGTATTTTTATTTTCAGCCTGAGTTCTACCAAGTATGCCACACCAAAAAGGATTATGAAGAAATTGGACCTAGCATTTGTCGTCACAATCCAGTGTTTGGAGTCATGTCGTAAAATTGGGGTTATTGGGGTTAGGGAGGTGGAGAAGAGATAATCTTTCTGATATCCTGTTTTGTCTGGATGGCTGGTTTTGAGGTTTTAAACCTGACTTGAATAGTGAGACCAAACATGATTATACAGGAATATTTTAATAAGCATATCAACATGGAGATGTAAAAGAGAGCCAAAATGATTTTTTCTTTGGATTGAATATTTGAATCTTACTGTAACAAAAAGAAGTGGGTTTTAGTTCTTTCTGTGCCCTGATATTTTGTATATTATTGAATTATCCAAGATTTGATGGGATTTATCAGTATGTAGATAGCTCTATAATGCTTGAATTGTACACTTCTAGGTGTGCAGTGTAAGAGCTTGTTTATATTTCATACTTTTTATACTTTGAGGTAAAAAGTTAAAAGAAAAACCTAGTATTTGAGAAAAAAATAAGTGACCAAGTAAAGGATAAATTTAAAAACAGCCTCATGAGACTTGGCGTCCACACTTATGGGATTCCAGTTATTAGGATATGAATTGCTTCATTTTCCTTTCCTCCTTATCCTCCAGCAATGGTTTTCTTTGCAAGTGCTTTGGAACTAAGAAGCTAGTGTCTTGGATTAACTGGTGGCTGCTAGTGCTTTCTCATTACTCACATGTTTCTTGCTTTAAAAGGAAAGTAAAGACAAGAATGTTGGACCAGTATTGCAGTTCTGTAGTGTCGTTTCTTATTTAAAAAAAAAATAATTTGATTTACAAAATTGGTATATATAAAGCCTAAAACCATTCTAATAAAGGCACCAATTTCTTTTTAATACTTGTTTCAGGTTCTTTAATCTCTTTATAAGTTAACTAATAAATCTATTTTCTTCAAATCTCTGCAATAGCTGTATAAAAATCACAATAGTTGGTTAGCAAGCTGACTTTTTTTTTAATGTGCTCTATACAAGCAATTGTGAACTTTTAATATGTTGAGTGCTTTCATTTTGATAACTGGATCTCCATTTGATACTTTCATTTGTAAAACTCATTTGCCATCTGAAAAAAAAAAACAAACCTTTTTTTAGTGCCAGTCCCTGACATATTATGGAAAGTTAATTTTTATTTGCATTTTAAGATATCTGGATCATGAAAAAAAAAGTGAAGAAAATAAATTAAAATTGAATTACGTTTTCTAATGTTTTTTTTAAAGCATTGTAACTGTACTTAATGTTTATATATTTAATGAGGTTTCTGTTTCTGTTGAAATAGTGGGATTTACTGCAATCATGTGCATGGTAGAAAACTCATGAATGTAAAATTTCTATCAGCTATTTACTGGAAGGTAAAATGAGAGATATTTCAGTCTTTTAGAATTTAAGCAGCAAATCAGTGAAGAATGCCATTTATTAAATGCAGAATAAAATACGGATTAGAATAAAACATGGATTAGAATCTAGACGTTCAAGACGTTAAAGTGATTTTGTTTTTAACTATACAGACATACTTAGGGAATAACAGTTTTTATTTAGAGTCAGTCTAGATATTTTAATTTTATTAATATTTATGTGAATCGTAAGTCTTTGGGTATGGGAATAAAGGACAAAGTGTATGCTACAGAGTAGTAATAACATCACCAGTATGGAGGATTTTTTTTTACTTGAAACACTTTATTTCCATCTTTTCATTATCTCAAATATTTTTTCTTTTCCCTTATTACCCTTCCCCTACCCATCCCACCTTTATGAATATTGTAAGAAACTGCTTGTTGGGATGTACCTCAGTGGTAGAGCACTTTTCCTTGCACGTGGGAGTGAGGCTCTGGGTTCAAACTCCTGGACCACAAAAAGATTATTTAAGTAGTTCAAGAGAGTACTGAAAAGAGGGTTTTTTTCCCCCTCTACTTAGCCTGACTCATTGTCACATCATTATTTTATTAATGTATTTTCTGTCCTTACAATTTTTTAGACATAGAGAAATACAGTTTCCTTAATTGTATACGAATAGGTTAGTGTATGTGATGGCACTGTGCTTAGCTTTTTCAAAGATCTTTTGATGTAAAATGACACCAATAAGCAGTTAAGATTTCCTTTTCGGGTCCACTATTGTTGGCATTGTCATAAAAAAATTTTTTTTCACTCAGTATGGTTTGGTAATAAATGAATAAGGTCAAAAAAACATGCTTCCAAATCCAGATGTCCTAACTTTGGATATGAAAACATGAAGTTGCTGAGCATGGTGCTACAAGCCTGTACCAGCAGCACTCAGGAGGTTGAGGCAGGAAAAGAAGTTTGAGGCCAGTCTGAGCTACATAATGAGTTCAAGAGGAGACTGAACTGCATAGAGAGACCCTGTACATAAAAACAACAAACAAAAAAAAATGAAAATATGGTGAAAAACTTTCCTTTAGGCTTACTTGGAGAAACGACCATGAACTTAATGTATTTTTTGATATCCCTTTTGCTCTGCTTTCAGAGAAAGAGATATCTGTAATACTGTAGAAGCAATACTTTTGTTTTATGTCCATCCATCCTGTTACTGTATTGTTACTGTATCACTTCTTCAACTTACTGTCAGTTATAAATTTGGTTCAGCCAAGATAACTAAAATCTGGAGCACCGATTTATTGTCAAGCAGCATGAGCATGGAAAATTAATTACGTAGATCCTTCAACGCTTTTTGTTAAAACACAAAATATTTTTGTATAATATTGGATAAATTCTTTGAACCATCTGGGCCTTAATTTATACAGAGTACAAGTGTCATGATGATGGACTGCATTGTAGTTTTTGACTTGTAAGACTATAACTTAGCTTTTTCCCGTGATTAATTTGTTGTTGTAAATCTCCCCCCCCGGGGGGGGATTGAACCCAGGACCTTTCACTTAGGAGGCAGCGGCAGCACCACTGAGCTAAATCCCCAGCCCAGTTTGTTGTAAATATGTTACCAGTTTTTCCTTTGGAATCAGCGGCCTTTAATCAGTTGGATCATAAAAGAGATGATAATTCTCTGCATTTTAAAAACTAAGCACGTTTTGACACTTGAACCTTTATAAACATTAATACAGGGCAAGTGCTGCAAGTAGTCACCTTCTGAATTTACCCTGTTTTTTGATGGAGAAAGTGGTTGTCTGATTTCACTTTCTTTTTTTTTTTTTTTTTTTTTTTTACTGGGGGTTGAACTCGGGCTCTTGTGCTTGTGGGGGAGGCACCAGAACCCCTGGGCTAAATCCCCCGCCCAGATTTCACTTTTTTTTTTTTTTTTTTTTTTTGTACTGGGGATTGAACTCGGGCTCTTGTGCTTGTGAGGCAGGCACCAGAACCACTGAGCTAAATCCCCAGCCCAGATTTCACTTTATTGATAAAAATTTTTGGTTTGTTTTCAAAGATGCTTAAATAGATTAAGATACCTGCTCTTGCAGATAGTTCCGCAAATAGCTTCACAAATAATATGATGAAGAAGAAATTGACAACCATGCTCTTTAGTGTTTATATAATTTCTATAGAGAGGTCTAGAGCATATATCTATATGAGTAGAAAATTTCTTCCAGATAATGCTGAAGGTGTGCTCAGTGTTCGCAAAATTATTAAGAACATTGTATAAAAAATGCTCATTATTATCATCGTAAAGAATGTTCCTCTTCCCACTGGGCTAATCTATCGTATTAAAGTCCATTATTTTTCTTTTTTTAAATTATATTTATTAAGTGGAATTTGTACATGTACATAACATTTTAATCTTTTTGAGTCCCCTTCTATCACTTCCTGCTCCCTCCAACTCTTGTTCTTCCCATTTGAAAAAGATCTTCCTATTTGCTATTGTCTTTTATTTTGCTTTTTATTTGTATTTTGGGTTTCTCATATAAGAGAAACCATGAAATACTTAAACTTCCATGCTTGATTTATTTCCCTTAACATTATGGTCTCAAGGTTCTTAAGTTTAAGTGAAAATTTCTGAAACTCATTGCTAATAACTCAATACTATATAAAGCTTCAACCTTTGTACGTATAATGTACTTTTTTAGGACCTTTATAAATTTCTCTTGTCTTGATAGAATCTTAAAAATTAGTTGAAATCTGTGGTTGTCTTAGGTGTTCTCCACATCATGGCCCAGTTGAACTGATGCATTTGAAACTTGGGAGCTAAAATTAAAATATTTGATTTAAAGATTATATTAATTTAGTAGTCACAGGAGAAATAGAAAAGGACTAAGGATAGATAGAAATAAATGATTTAGGGAGAAATGCAACTAAAAAATTAAAATCAAAATTTTTCTTTTGGCACATGATACAATGCTTTACATCATTTTAGTGACTTGTACATTACATTAAGGTGCTAAATAAAAGTTTCACTTTTATTCAAACACTAAAATTCACTTCTTCTATCCATATATCAAGCTTTGGGTCTCCGATCTCAGAGGCATTAATCAACTGCCTACTGTGGTTAGACTACTACTTTAAAATATTCTGCTCTGAGAATAGGAGGTACAGAAGTATAATAGAAAAGGCACTCTATGATACATGGGAATGAGGAATATTTTGTAGTTACAGCCTGAAAGATAGTTTGGCAAACTTAAGAATTTCTTCTCATAAAAACGGTGATGGTGATTTTCAGTGAGAAACCAGTGAGTTAAAGTGAAAGTTATGAAATGGGGCTATGGGTTAAAATTACTGATTTGTGGAGTACTGAAATTCTTAATGGTAAATGTTATACCTAACAACAAAGTACAGTCTTACTCTTAGTATTTACACTGCCTTATGTATTCTTTGGCATACAGTAGTTCAGATCTTCTTAGGTAGATTTATTTAGTGGATCTTGTCAAGCTATTCAGTCATTTTGAAGTTCCATAGTGTGGATGATTGTGTCCTCTAAATACATGATAATTGAAATGTTTTGTAACATTCAGCATGAATAGAGGAAATACTACTTATTTCTAGCTATGGCTTTTGTTGATCAACTTTGATTATTGTCATTCAGATTTAATTTATAGATGATGACTCAAATTAGAAATTTCCTCCATTTTTTCAGTAAGATTCCATGGTCTGGTAGATTCCTAAACTTACATAGAATTTCATTTAATTAATGGTAAAATTAAATCTTTTTTAAAAAAACTAGGAGTACATGGGCTCTTTTCTAAACTGATTTATAAGAATTCCACTGCAAGAGGGTTAGACAGTGAGAAAACCTGAAACTTTAAAAATTTTGTGTACGTTAATGAGATAATTAAAGCATTTTATAGGCACTTACTCCTGGAATATCATGATTTCTCTTACTAAAGACCTTGAAAAATCAATATTTTGGCTGATGAAGAGTAGGTAGGAAATACATTTTAGGTATGGAACAAACCTAATTAACAGTAGTTGGGAGAGAAATGAACATGTTGTGGTGGTAAGATAATTGGGAGAAGAATACAAAATAAGGCTGGAGGATATCTGCCACTCTTAAACAGTCTGAAAAACTTAAAAATTGAGGCATTTAAAGTTGAATTAAAATGTGCACAGTTGACACCTTCACAACGTTGTGGAAATCTCAGAGTTCGATGTAATTCAACTCAGAGTTGAGGGAGCACTCAGGTGTATTAAGTGACTTGGTAAGTGACACATAACATCACAATAGTACTTTTTAGCCCTGATTCTTTTTATGGTTTACAAGTACTGAATAGCATAGCTTACTAATACTTTAAAAAATTGATTTGGCAGCATTTCTTAGCCTGCCTTACTGTTTGGGGAGAAATGATAGCAACATTGTGCTAGGTGATGCTAGAGGGATGTGACCAAGTTAAATGATGCTATATTAGTGCTGAGCTAATAACAAGACCTAAAACAGTCTGAGTTAATAAGGCAATGATCTCTAAAGGACATTTCATGAACAGAATAACTCAGTAGGGCTTTAAACTGCTTTATACCAAAGAGCCTACTTGAGCTCTTTGACATTTTGGTGAAATCTCCAAATTGCTGGTAGATTATTGTACCTCATTTCATGGTGCTTTTTTAATTTTACTTATTTATTTGTTTTGTTTTTGTACCAGGGATCGAACTCAGGTCCTTGAACTTCAGAGGCAGGCGGCAGAACCACACTGAGCTAAATCCCCGGTCCTTGTACCTCATTTCAGATTCCACTAACAGCAAGCGTAACATTCCAGTGGCATAATTTTGTCTTTTTAAAATTAGTCAGTTAACTTTAAGGGCTGGGAAGGCTTTATTAGGTTACAGATAAAAATGAAGCCTGTGATAATCCTCGGTAATACAATGCCTAGTATTTGGCAGATGTTCACGTTTTCACAATAAGGTTACTTAGATAAAAATTTGTGGGATATTTGTAGTTAAAATTTCTGACCCTGTCTCTTGACCGTATTGCAACAATTACAAAATAGGCAGGGTTTGTCTATTTTTAAAATAGGCCATGTATTTGGTACTTGAGCACCCATTTATGTCTTCACGTTCATCTCTTTTAATATGATAAATTGAAAAATGAGTCATCCTTTTAAATTGTATATGCTTTAGTAATCTCCGGATTAAGAATTTGCCTAGTGACCTTGTGTTCAGATTACCTTTTAGTTGTATGGCTAAGTCACCTGCCACTGGCACATCTCAAATAGGATTGTTTGGTTCAAACAGTACTATCTTTTTCTCCTTATTTCTCTTACAGAATGGAAGATTGAAACTCTGTTATTCCTTAGAGCAGTGGATGCATGAATAAAATGGTTTTAAGTATTTCCCTTATTTATGAAGGAAATGACTTCTCAGATTCCAAATTGATTTTTTTTTCCATTTGAATCATTTTGATTAGTATTCTTGAAACTAAAGTAGTTACTTGTCTTTGACTTTTATTTCACAAAGAAATGACTTTCAAAGATAATTTGGAAGGTGAAAGGAGTAGCAGATGTGGATTTTGCACTTTGTCCTTTAGTACATTGACAAAGCATCTTCTCCCATTGACATTGAGTGTGCTTAGATTTTCTGCACTTGAAAACAAGCCATCTGGGTTATTGAAATAATACATTTCCTTGTCCCCTTAAAAGGATGCCATTTGTAGTAACATATACTTGACTTTGACACTCTTTAGGCTGGGACAGAAATTCATAGTGGTATTAACAGCAGAATCAATTTGTAGCATCCCATATGATAATGCTCTTGAAGGGAATGTAGTGAACAAATTGTTACGTTTTTGCATCCTGGGACATTACATTTAAGCCACAGTGAAATATTTAAATGTTTAAGGATATTTAAGCCACAGTGAAATATGTTCAAATTTAAAACTGAAACTAAAATTGTTTACTTCCTTGTATTAAAGAAAGGAGAGTGAAAGAATTGGGTCACATTCTTTTTAATTTCTTTCTTCATAGTGTTTGCTGTTTTTTACATCTTAAAATATTGATTGTGTAGTGCTGGGGGTCACACCCAAGGTCCTAAGTCCCACTGATTTGCACCCCTAATCGTTTATATTTTTTTTAAGGATAGATTTTGTGCATCTGCACCCCTAATCGTATTTTTTTAAGGATAGATTTTGTACATTTGCTTTTTTTTTCAGCTTTAATTGAGTTTATTGGTACATTTTAGGGATACAGTACAGTTACATTCATTGTTGGGATCTTGGACCTCTACATGACAAGTCTTGATTCTCATTTTTTCCCGTTACCCCTGCCCTCCCTTCACTCCCTCCTCCCCTCACCATCCACAAACACTTTATTTTCATCTTTTCATTCTCTCACATTTTTTTCTTTTCCCTTTTCACCCTTTCCCTACCCGTCCCACCTTCCCTACACCTTTAGCTCCTTTCTTCCCATTTCTCAATGTCAGTAATCTTATTAGGCTCTTCTGTATTATTGCAGATTATTCACACCAGAGAAACTATTCGGTATTTACACGTGTGCCTTATTTATTTCACTTAGGAGTATATCTTCAATATGTACCCATTTTCCTATGAATGAATCTATTTTCTCATTCTGTATGGCTGAGTAATATTCCATTTTATAGAAAAACCACATTTTTTTTTTTTTAACCACATCTTCTTTATCCAGTTTCCAATTGAGGGGCAAATAGTTTCCAAGTTTTAGCTATTACAAACTGTGCCACTGTAAACATAGGTGCGCATACTTCTCCGTGATATGATTCTTTTAGTTCTTTTGGAAAGATACCCAGCAGAGGGATGGCTGGGTCAAATGGAACCTCCAGTCCAAGCTGTTTGAGGTATCTCCATATTGATTTCCATAGTGGTTGCACTAGTCTGCACTCCCACCAAGGATGGAAAACAGAAACGTTAAACTTGCTGGAAGGTAAGTTAGGCAGAACTCTGGAAGACATTGGCATAGGAAAAGACTTTATGAACAAATCCTCAGTAGCACGAGAACTAGCACATAGAATCAACAACTGGGATTTCATCTTATTAAAAAGCTTCTATACTTCAAAAGAAACCATCAGCAGAACTAAGAGACAACCTACAATGTGGGAAAAAAAATTTTACCAGCTGTTCCTCAGGCAAAGGACTATTATCAAGAATATATAAAGAACTCAAAACAATCAGCCCCCCCCAAATATAAAGACCCGATTCAAAAATGGGCATTCGAAATGAACAGACATTTTATCAGACAAAGACGTCAAAGCAGCAAGTAAATATATGAAAAAATGTTCCACATCACTGGTCATTGGAGAGATGCAGATGAAAACAACACTGAGATTCCACCTATCAGGAAATCACACAATAACAAATGCGGGGTTGTGGGGAGAAAGGAACCCTTCTACATTTGCTTTTTAATGATACAGATAATTGAAAAGATGCAAAGTTAATTGCAAGTAGTATAAATGTAAGCCAAGTTTCTTAATCTTAATTTATAGTGGCTTGATAAATTGCCCTTAATTCATGCAGAATTGAAGCACCCATAAAATTAGGCCACATTTTAATATATGTGCTCTCAAAGCAGTTTCTTCCACAGAAAAGGAAGTATAAAAACTATTATAATTTTCACATTCGCATTGTGATCTAGAACTGTGTGAGTGTCTAGAACTACATGAGTACAGTGTTTTATGTGTGTTAAGCTGAATTCTATGTGGTAGCATGGGTTGGTTTGGTCAATTGCTCTTACTATTTTAACGTAGGACTGAGCATTGTTATCATTACCCTGAGATACCTTGTGGACTTCAGCATAAAAGGGGATCACAATATTGATCATTTATTCATGTGTGTGTGTGTGTGTTCATCTGTATTGTAATTTAAATTGGCTAGTTATTTCCTATAAAAGATTTCAACTTTTTAGTGATCAAAGTCAAACTAACTAGGAATTCATGGTGTTCTGAGACTCAGGAATAACTGCTGGTCATCTCCATTGCTAGATCATTTCCCTTTTCTAAGCAGTTCTCCTGCTTAGCTTCAGTATAAGCTCACAAATGAGCAACAGTAGCAGGAGGAAGTAGTTAAAGTTCTTTAAGTTGGTGGGTGTGGACCATTTTACCTGAGTAAAAGAGAAGTGAACTAAAGTTAGGCCTTATCAAAGCAAGCATTTTCTTCCCTCTATGTGGGCTGTTAAAATTCTTCCTGAGTGTGTATAATACATATGAAATGGACTTAGCTAGCGTAAACCTAAAGCTAACACTTAAATATAATGTTATTTTGAGTTTGAGGAATGACACTTTAGGAGGCAAAGATAAAGGCTGCCTGAGGTTAAATACAAATGAGGGCTCTTAAATATTTGGAAAACCAGCATAAATATGTCTTGTTCTGACATTGCAAAAGTATTTTCGGTAGCCTTGAGATACTTTGGAGCGGAAAAAAAAAAAAAAAAAAAAAAACCCAACAAAACATTCCCTCTGAATCTTAAATTACTCCGAAGACATAATTTGTTCTAACATCAGAAACCTTTGGCTCCCAGAGGAGGCTTTAGGAATGTATGTATGTACATGCTGTTGTTGCTCTGGTCTTTGAGAGGGTTCTGTACATTTGAATGATCTACACTGACATTTGTCATCACTGCTGCTTTTATGCATCTTGTGTGTCATCCATGAGATAAGAGCAGTTCCACCAGATGTGACTGACCAACAGGACCTAGTTGAACATGGTAAGGAACACTTTTTAAGAATGTTTCCATCTGAACAGCCCAAATGCCCACTGATTGAGGAGTGGATTAAGAGGATTTCTTTTTATACAATGGAGTAATGCTGTGCCAATAAAGTTTCAGACATTTATAGCTAAATGGATGGACTTTGAGACCATACTCAAATCAGACACATTTAAATATCGCATTTTTTCTCTAGTGTGGGAAATCAAAGTGGAAGTGCTGAAATGTATAGTAGGTATTGGGAAATGGAAAGAAATGTTCAAATGGGAATGGGGGAAAAGGGAGGAGGAAGGGAGGAAGGAAGGGATGAGAAATGAATATATAAAAAGGGAAACAAAGCTTTTATACATAGATGGGGGTGTAAATGGAGTGGGGAATGGGGTAAAATAAAATTTATTGCAGTAAAAGTTTTCCATCTAGTAATCTCAGTGTTCACTGATAAACTCTTAATTACAGTTTGGCACAAAGAATTACTTTGTGCAATGGGAAGTTTCATCTGTTTATCAAATCCCAAGGGTATCCAGAACTATTAAATGCATAGAGTTAAGATTCATGTCTTTCAGTCTTGTGAACAGCTGTATTCTGTATTGTATCTCCTGTAGTTTATGTTCACTTAGGCCAGTGTACAAAGAACTTGCAGTGCATTATGAGACGAAGTAGAAAATGTTCATGTGATACAAAGGCCCTTAGCGAGTACTGTGGGGTTGAGAACTGTTTCTCACTCCTAATAGTTTCATTATGTTCTCTATAATGGGTGTGATTGTTTAATGATGTATTTGAACTAAGATGATTGAACAAACATTATTTGAGCAATAACTCAGTAGGCTATGCTTTTTTAAGAAATTAGTATATGCCTAGGGTGTGATAGGACAGAGAAAATTGTCCTCCATACAAAGAAAAACTTGACAGATGTACATTTGAAAGTATATTGTTCATGAAAACAGGATTTACATACTGCAGTATTGTGTGAGCCTTAGCTGTTTCCCTTGAAAAGGTGCCTTGTGGAAGCAACTTTTTAAAATGTATTTTTGTTGAAATCTTGTTAAAATGATGTTTTTTTCAGCGAGGGAGAGTGACTTGCCTTCGATTTTGTATATGCAGCACTCTTGTTGCCAGCACACCTGTCTGTCCTGCCACTTGACTTGGCCTAATCCTATTTTTTCTTGGCCCTGATGTGCCCACTTTGATAACTTTTAAAATATCATTTATTTTTTGATAATTAGATTCAGTACAGAAAAAAAATTTAAGTATCTAACAGTGGGAGACACTGCTAGACCCTTCCATGAGGAGATAAGTGTTTTATTCATAGCTTAGCAGGAAATAGCCTTAAACATTACTAACCAAAACACAATGCAATGTGTATTTTGTGTTGTAGTAAAGGTGGGAAAGTAAAACTCGAACTGAAAAAGTATAAATCTACCCTGTCTTTTATTAGAGACAGATAAAGGCAGCTACAAAGTTAACAGAAAACAGTATTTCCTCCAGGGACATGCTGGAGCTAGCTGTAAGTTGTCATAATTCCTTTCAAGTGAGCACTTCTGCCTTATTCACTGAGTAACTATGTTCTCTAAGATCATGGACTATCAGAAATTTTACTCTATTAGTAAGAATGAGATACTCCACTTTTACATAGTTCACGTTAACACCAAAAAAGCCTTGATTTCTAAAGAAAATGCAAAGCATCTGATAAAGGTTCTTAGATACCATGTTCCACATCTAAATGCTGTAGTTTCCATGGGTGCAGGATCTTACATCAACTTGAAGACCACACCTGATGTTCTTCAGCGTCTTTGTTCTGAGCTGACCAAAAATATTAATTCATTGAAATGTTACCATTCCCTTAAATCTTACACTGTCCGTGGTCCGTTCCTGTGTAGTTTCCTTCATGGAGTGGGTCAGTACTTGATTTTGTCAGAGTCCATGTTTGCTCCAGGAGGTTCAGGGTTGTTTGGTATTGGAGAAGTACATTCTGTGTAGAAAGTACAAAAGAAGAGAAACTAATTTTAACAGTGTTAAGAAACACTTTAAAATGTTAGTGGCTTAATTTGTCGCTCATGTTTATTTGATATTGCAGATTGGTCAAATAAGCTCAACTTTTCCATTTTGATAATTCTTAGTATTAAATGTATGTGTATATGTTTGCATAATATATGCATAACATATCCTTTTTTTTGAACCCCCCTTTTATATTGTAGTCATTTTTCTTACAACAGTAGTATCTTCCTGGAAGGTAAAGTCTTTGCTTATGATTTCACTTTGTTTTTCATTGTCTGGCCAGCATTGGGTAGTAGATGTGTTCTGTATGTACTTTCCACGTTTCCACGTTGAATTAAAAAGGCTTCTGTCTTAGCTATTTCCTTTAGAGTTCTCCCAAGTTTGAAACCTAACAGATTGTGATATACTCTTCATCACAATTCCATCTCTGCCTAATAAAGCACAAATTATCCTTAGGCAATGAGGTGCTGTGTAATTACAGCTTTTTATAGCTCCATTTATCTGCCATCCCCAAATGTCAATGAGTAGATGTGTTTGTCATAATGTGTGGTAAGTGCAGATAAGCCCCTCATCAGCAGTATCATTAGAGATGAAATAGATGCACAGGAACTAAAAGAGATGATAAACTGTCTCATTGCACACGTAGGAAATACAGAATATCATTTGTAGTTGAAAATGTACAAAGGTAAATACACAGTTCCTTGCCCCAACTTAATTTGTCTTTTAAAACTTTTCGTGTTTACATTTGTTCATCTACTTGGATAAAGGCACGGTGAAGTAAATTATAATTAGCAATAGCTCAGGAACCCAGAAAGAAATTAAAAGATCTGAATGTGGCAGCATAGAAAAATCAGCCTTGACCACTAAATGTACCTTCAAGTGAGCCATGTTCTTTATGTTGAGGGTTGGTGGTGAAGTAGAAGTTCGTGGAGAAGCCTCATGATGGCTGGACGTGGATCTTTCCTATTCTTCCAGTGACACTTTTCCTTGCCTGAAATTTAGTATGGAGTGACCCTAGCTATTCATAAAATCCACAAGTAGGAACAGAGAAAGCCTTTTGAACATCCAAAAAGGATTTGATGCAATCCCCTCATTCATGCTCTTTTTACCCAGTAGGTCTTCTCAGTTCATGTTTACTTGATGTACAGTTCTGAATCCTTATCATCTAGAATTTGCTCCATAACAATATCACTGGATTATGTTTTGAGCTAGTGGCACAGAATTTACCTATGCTCCTGTCTCCACATTCCCTGGACTCTGACAGGTTTGATGAAGCACTAATAGTCCACTGATGTGCACACTTGAAGTAGTTCTAAGTCTCCCCAACTCCTGCCACTAATTTACATGAAGGAACAAGTTGAAAGTGAACACTAATGTTCTCTACTAAATTTATTGTAATTCACTGTTTTATAATCAGTTTACAAATTGTAATCTTAAATCATTTCAGAGCTCTCACTACAGGCTTACCTTAGGCAAGGCTGCTTCAGCAACATGGGACTAAGGGCAGGATTTTCTTTCTTTCCCTCCCCTTCCTCACTCCTGCTCCTTTCAGCATAAGAGGCTCTTTAATGAGATGTTTTTGCCAATGTGGTACCTATTCTTACAGATTCATTATGGCCAGACAGGGCAACAGTTGGCTTTGTTGACAATGCAGCCAGCTCAGGGCTTCCACTGATGAGCCACCCAGAGGGGCAGCTGCCTACAGGCATCAGACCTACCATTCTCTGAGTTGGGTACTGCTCATCTTTGCTATGTCAGCCCCACAAGCCTACAAACCCCATCTACCTTTCATGGCCGTAACTCTGAAGCCGGACAGACATCTAATGAGAATAGCATGCAGATGTTGCTAAACATCAAGAAATAATCTTTTGGAGTCCACTAATCCAGGTGAGAGCTTCCTGGAAATGAGAGAACCACATTATTGAGAGGATAGTCTTTGTTAGATCTATGATTTAGATCTAAAATGGCCCCCAAAAGTCTCAAGTGGGGCATGATTGGATCATGAGCATGCCATACTCAAGTAGATTATTGGTGTTCATAGATCAGTGTGCTGTTATGAGTTACAGTGGCTGTAGGTTGGTCAGAGGGGGCATGACTTGGAAGGGTGTGTTCTTGTTCCTCGCTTCTCCTCTTTCGGCCTCTTCACTGCCATGAGGTGAACAGCTGTTCTCTGCCAGGCTCTGCCATTATGCCTTTTCTGCCTTGGAGCTAGCCAACTTTGGACTGAACCCACTGTGAGCCTTTAAATTGTGTGTATAAAAATGTTTTGTTCCAGTGATAGGAAAATCACTACTACATATAATTGCTACTGGGAGTAGGTCATTGCTGTATATGACCATGTTGTTTAGATTAGAAGTCTTTGGAACTTGTTTGCAAGAGGAATTCAGAAAAATTTGGAGAAGTGGATCAGAGTAACCATAGATTGCTATAAGCGGAGCTTGATAGATGATTTTGGTTAGAGCCCAAAAGACCAGAATGCTGGTAGGAATTTGGAAGACCAGGCTCATAAGGTTTTAGATGGGAAGAACTCTATTGGAAACTAGATTAGAGACCATGTGTGTTTGATTTGGTAGAGAACTTGTCTACATGTCCTAAGACTGTGAGGGTGAATTTAAAGATGGTGAACTAATGAATCTGACAGAAAATGTCAAGGTATCCCCATGTTGAGGCTACGGTGAGGCTACTGCTGGATACTTTTTGCCAGATTCACAGTGATAATCAATACAAAACCCAGAGCTAAATAATTTGAAAAGTTTGCAGTTCATCAGAAAGGAAGTGCCTACAAAAGATTCCTTAAAAGCATCTCAGAGTTGAGCAAAACTCCACCTATCACAGGCTCAACAGTGTAAAACTGTAAAACTCATTTGAAAAGAATCCTTGAAATGATTACTTGAGATAGATGAATTAGTTCCCCAGGATTCATTTCACTGTGCTCAGCTATCCCAGTACTCAGAGGTTCCTGCAGCCATAGTCCAAGGCAGCGAAGCTACTGATTGAGCTGAAAAACTGGCATCATCCAGGTAGTGCTGGTTTTTCAAGCATGTAGAATACAAGAGTTAAGAGGGTCTTAGTCACTGTCCTCACCACTGAAAGAAAACCCCAATTTAAAGGAGGAGAGATTTATTTCTCACAGTTCAGAAGTTTCAGTCAATGTGCAATAGGCTTCAACACAAACGGCATGGCAGAAGGGCCTGAGCAGAGGTAACCCACTTATGTCACGTTATCCAGAAAGAGAAGGGAGGAACCAGGGAAAGCAGTTTACACTTTTAGGTCACACTTGCAGCTTCTTGCCTCTTTCAGCCAGACCACACTTCCCAACAGCACACTCAGACGCTGAACTCGGCAGTGGATTCATCCACTGGTTATTACAGGACCCCCATGATTTAACAATCATCCCAAAGCCCTGCCTCTAGGTACCTGAGAATTGAGGGAACGTTTCAGATCTAAACCATCACATGGAGGCATCCATCCAGATTTCAGAAAAGACCTGGGCAGCTGGGCCAAAATATGTGACATAGTCACAGTCCTTAAGAGGTGTGAGATGATTGCATGAGGCAGTGAGAGTAAAGCTGAAGATACTGTGGGGAACTCAGGAAAGTAGGGATGCCAGGAACATGGAATGACTGCTGAGAAAAGCTGCATGCTATATAAAGCTAGCCAGAAGTGTGGGTTTCTGTGTGGGCTGCATTATGCGATGCCTTTGGAACTTCCATCTCACCCCACCCTGTCCCTACATGGTGGACACAGAGCTACAGGATTTAGCATTTTCCCTGATGAGTTTCAGTCTTGCTTTGGTCCAATCACTTTTATTCCATACTCCTCTCTTAAAATGAGAATATTTTCTCTGTGCTATTGTAAATTTGGAGTGTTTAAAAAAAATTTTTTTTGTCTTTATTAGGAATTAGCTAATTATTTGCCATGAGTCTCAAGAGAAGACTTTGGACTTGGATTTTCATCAACCCTGGAACTCTTAAAGATTTTGGCAACTCTTAGAAATGAAATACATACATTTTGTATAATGAATTGGACCTGAACCTTTTGGGAGTCAGGGCAGAATGTTATGGTTTGGATCTAAACTGTCCTCCCGAAGTCTTACGTGTTGGAAAGGTGGCTTAGATCACGGGAGATACACTCATCCATGGATTAATCCATTGAGAAGTTCAGTGCTGTTAGGCAGGGCCTGGTTAGAGAAAGCAGGTCACTGGAGGTATGGCCTGGAAGGGTATACTCTCTCTTCCCCTCTCTCTGCTTTTAAATGCTGTGGCATAAGCAGTCTTCTCCTTTATGGCCTATCATTACACTGGTTTTGCCTGCAGCCAGCCAACCATGGAGTGAATCCTCTGAGTCTGTGAGCCAAAATAAACCTCTCCTCCTTTGAGTTGTTAATGTCAGATACTTTGTCCCAGTGACAGGAAAGCTGGCTAATTCAAGTGCCATGTGCCAGGCAATGTTATAAACACTTCACTTTTAACCCGAGTGATCATCTCATGAATGGTACATTACTAATTTTATTTATGGAGAAGAAAGTTGAAACTCAGAAGATGAAAGGCTTGACCAAGATTTCATAGTTAATTGGTTAGATCCTTTTGGATGCAAATAACAGAAAAATCAACCTCAAATTGATTAGTTAAGTGAGAAAGTCATGTCACATCTCACAAAGTAACCTGCATTTAGGCAGCTCCAGGATTAATTTAGTGGCCCACCAACATCATGAGAAGCTGTTTTCCCCATCTTCCGCAGGCTGCCTCCTCCCTTGGTTGGCAGTGAGTGGTTGCTGTCTCGGGTTTTATATTCAGATATAACCAATTCAGGAGAAGAGGCACCGCTTCCTGAGTGGTCCTCTGTAAGAGAAGAAAATTTCCTACAAGTCTGCGAGATGAATTCTCATATTTCAGAAGTCAGAAGTACACGTCTTCCCTAGGTTGAACGGATTTCAAGGACTAGCTTAGTGATAAACCAAGTGAAATAATGTGGTCTATTAGAACAAAACTGATTGTGTTTGGAAGAGGTAGGAGACACGTCACGATTGGCTATGCAACCAGCAATGTGTGCTACATATGGTGCAGAAAACAGAGTCATGCCCAGTGTGTGTCATACTGTAGCCTGGGCTTATCTAGCTTCTTCCTCAACTTCACACTTAAAAAAGAGTTGATTGTGTCTGTTATGGGGGATATAGTTAGGGAAAAGCACAGTTTTGTTTTAGAAATTTACACTTACATTTTGTTTAGATAAGTATTAAACTTTGTTTTCTTTCCTTGACATTAAGCAAATAGTGTTTAGAGCAAGCGTGGTTTCGAACAGTGTTACTTCTGAGCAATAGGACAACAAACATGCAACACTTAATTCCTTCTGTCTGGGTTTACTAATCTTTTCTATATTGTACCCCTCATTCTCCTCTGCTGAGGAATGGTGACTAATGAGGGAGGAGGAGCCCCCTGAACTTCAGTCTGAGGGATGTAGATTTTCATTTTTCCTTAGGGAATATGGCATCATTGAAAGTGATAGCCAGGCCTGGGAATAGCCCAGTGGTTGAGCTGAGATGACACACACACACAAACATACACAAACCCATGACTAGAAAGATTAACTTGTAAGAAGTAGGTAAGAATTGACTACTAGAAAAATTAGAGGTCTTTATATTTGTAGGGAGCATGACTTTGCCAACCAAGTCAGATGTACAAGAAATGCCCATTTATTTTTCTTTAGGTTGCGTTTCAAGTTCCAGTTCCCAGGGCAAATTTATTCTCATTATTTGCTATTCTTGCCGTCCTGAGGATGTCCTCACATCAGGGAAGATCACTAGGTAGCAGGGAGACGTGAGATGGACCCCAAATCTCCACTCCATGCTGGTGGCCACTGACATCGATGAAGCCTGGGGGTCATGTTCAGAGCAGGGCAGGCTTTGCAACACAGGTCCAGGTTCCCTAGAGATGCCACACGGCCTTTTCCTCGCCTCTCCTTGGAAATGGTGTGACCTCCTCAAGGTGTTGCATTTGTTCGGGTCAGGGACTTGTTTCCTTCACCTTTTCTCCATCTCTGACCTCTTTTTAAACTTTGCCTTCAGCAACATTTATAGATCTTATGCGTAGAATTTGATGTGTTTTGATAAATGGAATATTCACATAAGGACACTCTAATCAAGATACAGAACATTTCTATTGCCCTAGAAAATTCACTTGTGCACCTTTCCAGTTCACGCTCTACCCCAAAGCATTAGGTACTCTCCCAATGAATTGTTTCCCCCTTCTAGAATTTCATATAAGTGGGATCACTCAATACATACTATTTCATGTCCTTCTTTTCTTCAACATTGTCAGACATGCCCATATTGTTGAATAAATCAATAGTTCATTCCATTCGATTGCTCTTATGTTGGTGAATAGTATTCCAGTCCTTTCATTTTTAAGTTTCTTCCTCCTCTTTTCTCCAAAGATGGCCTTTCTCTCCTTTTGTTGTCTGCAGAGGTACTAGGTGTGTTTTCTTTGAAAAAAGCTAAAGGGAAGACTTTTTTCTGAAGTCCATGATGCTGAGTGCTCATCTCCCTTCATGGATAGAGTGGGAAAAAGCAACATGTAAATATTAGCGCATATATCAGCAAGTAAGCCTGCTACCTTTTCACTCAGAGACGAGCCCATGAGGCCTGAATTACATGGAGCATGTCACAGGGAGGTTTTGAGAAAGCCAATGCAGAGGTGGCATGGATCAAATTCAATATGTAATTGCATCTAGAAAAGGAGAGGAGGACAACGCTGTGTCGCTTGGGTGGTAATGGAGATGACTGGGGTGGGACACAGATGATGTTGGTGTCAATAGTTGAAATGCAAGAAGCAGTGGGTTTAGGAGGGAAAATAGACTGGTACCGGCTGATTTGAGGGATGTGTGGATGAGAACAGTGGACTGGCCACTCTAGTATCTTTAGAACTGAAAATGAAGATTAAGGGTTGTATTAGTTACTTTTTCTTGTTGAGACAAAATACCCTCCACCCAAAGTTAAGGGAGGAAAGGCTTTTTGGCTCACAGTTTGTAAAGCTTTCAATTCATTTGCCTGGCTCCAAGGCAGGGTGGCGTGGCAGAGGGGCATTGCAGAGGAGAAACAGCTCATGGCAGGCTGTACACAAGGACTATACACAAAGTGGTGATTGCTGAAGTCTTGGGATAGGAAAGGAAGGCAAGGGAAACAAGCCAATGACAGACAGCATTGGAGAATGTCCTGCAGGGGCCCAAGAAGTCCGAAAGGAGGGTTGCTCCATGAGGACAAGACTTTGAGGGAGTAGGCTGGCTTGGGGACCAGGAGGACAAAAGGGGTCAAAGGCTGCAGAGAGCTGGTGAAGATGAAGGCTGAGTAAAAACTCATCACATGTCCAATGCAGAAGATCACTGGTGGCCTTTGTGGGATCACCTTCAGAGGGGAAATGGGATTTGAAACAGACTGCAAGGAACTACGGAGTAAGAGCGTGGTGAGACAGACCTCGTCATTATAAGAATCATTTTGCAAGAGTTATGTATGGAAAGGAGAGACAGCTCTGTGGTGCTGTGAGGGCGGAAGACACCACTGGAGATCAGGTTGGCCTCGGCTGTTGCCCTGGGAAGCCATGAGCATACCTATGGGCTGAGACCAAGGGTGAGGAGAGGGTTTCTGATGCAGATTCCTAAAAGAGACAAGAGGTAAGACGGAACTCAAGGGAGGGGCAGGTTAACTCCGGAAAAAAATGAAGGATCGTTCTCTTCTGAGTATCAGATCCAGCTTCTCAGCCATGCTAGGCACACAGTTTGCCTCTAAGCCATGCCTCAGAGCAGGATTGATTGATTGATTGATTGATTGCTATTTTTACTTAAAATATATAAGGTTTAAAAAAATATCTTCTAGGGACCAAGAAGTTGAATGTTACAACCAGATGTATGTATTTCCTTTCCCAGCTGCTCCAGTCTAGATAGTAGAGATAATCCCTCCCCTACCAAGAGTCAATCTGTAGCCACTCTATCGTATTTGTGGAAAATGACAGTAAGCCCTGGGTTAAGAACAAAGCTCTGATGTGTTAATTAGAGATACTGGCTACAAGTCCTTTGATCAGATTAATAGGGGACTAAGCAGGGCATTAGCAATTGAGAGTATCGTTGGCTGGGTGGTTTGGCAAGGCAAAACTGGGAAACGCCAGGCTCTGAATTCAGCAGCGCTTGTTGTTTGCATTTATTTTCAGAATTATATCTCTAGCATAAAAGGGGCCCCCAGAAGATCAAATTGGCTTCACAGTTACCATGATTCTTGTGAGCGTATGGTTTGCTCAGGCTGGCAAGATTCTGTGCTCCTTGAGCGTGCGCTAGTTGAGAGGCAGTGACACTACGATTATTTTTTTCCTGGTTGTATCCTGAAAGGTTGAAGTGGCTTCAGAAATCTGACTGCCTCTTCAGGTCATGTTACAGTTCTTAAAAATGCTGGCAAGAATTCTCACTGTTCGCAGTGCAGTAGTCCCAAATAGTCACCGAATGAAACATAGAAGTGTGTTTGTTGATCACGTAGAAATGTGTTTGTTGACCTTCTAGGTAGAAAGCAGTGGCCTGAGTGCTTCACTCTTTCTCGCTGTGGTGACTTCTTCCATACCCCACTGTCACTGATGCCTCTAGGAACAAATGGAATGTAGCATCTCCCTTTCAAACACCTGTGGATCTGAGGAGTTTTTGTTAATTCTTCCCTTACCGTAGTCTTAGTAGTTGTGATAGTGTCAAGGTACAAAATCTCTAGAAGACAACTTCTCTCATTGCAGACTGGGCAGGGATAATAGAGAAACTGGAAGAGGCAGCAGTTGGTCCCCTTCCAGCTTTAGTCTCCGTCCACCCTTCCCACCCTAAACCCGTCTTTTATGGCATTGAAATGGCCTCTGCCTGAAGTCGGACAGGCACAGCACTGAAGCCCTGGGGGAAGATGTGCTCCACGTCTCCGGGAACTCATACTCTGTGACAGATGGTGGCAAATTAAACTGGCGATTGAAAAAGCCAGGCTATTTCCAGGGCCTCTGCTGGAGGAGTCGTTCCAGAGGGTAGAGTCCGGGAAGGGGGATAGCTGGAGAGCGGCCCAAAACATTATGTGTGCAACATCAGTTTGGTCAGTAAACATTTCCTGAACACCTGTGTAGAAGGAGCTGTTCTGAATCCTGGAGGTGTATACAAAAGTTAAAGGGGACATTTTGCCATATACTCCAGTAAACCTAAGGCAGAACAGAAAGAGAAACAACAGTTTATAAGACAGTGGGGCATAGCACAGAAATGTGTGTTTGCTGCGGAAGGCATCAGTGACACACAGAGAGGCAGCAGAATGGAAATAAAATAAAAAATTTACTTATCGATAATGGTCAAATTGCACATAAACCGTGCCCGGATCGACGACCTACTGGGTTACAACTCCTCCTTTTATAGGGTTTTACAGCCTTGACTTCATTTGGGTGGTTATGTTTCATTCTCACAGTTCAAATCATGGTCACAGAATAGTTAATCTTTTCAACCCAGACGTAACAGTTCTTTGCAATTGGAGAGTTTACCTTTAAGATTTGCCTAGTTTTCTATTCTAGCCCATAGGAAGGGGGTGTTCAGGGTCAGGGGAACAAACGTTAGCAATGGGTTCTTTCATTGAGACACTTTTACAATCAGGTGGCTCTGGTCTCATCAGAGCTCAAGACCTTGACTGTTACCTCAGGGTCAGACCCAATGCCTCATTCAGCAATTAGTGCCTTCAGTGCCTATTAGTTTTGAGCTAAAAAAAATAAACTGCTGTGAGAGACAGCAGAAGTCACTTTACATTGTAACATTTTATAGGTTTTTGCTGTTTACCAAAGTTTTCCCTATCATGTTAACAAACGGGAGGGGGGAGGAGATGAAGGGAGGGCAGGGATATGGGGAAAAAATGAACCTAGATCTGTCATGTAAAGGTACCAGATCCGAATGATAAAAGTAAGTGTACTGTATACCTAAAATATACCAATACACTCAATGAGAAAAAAAAACGTGTGCTAACTAGTGAGCTTTGAATGACAGGATGAGGAAGGGAGAAACAGAATTCCATGGATGCTTTGGGCGATGCCCTCCACTTAAAGATGAGGAACATGGGACCCTTGCCTGGCAAGGTCACTTGTATACTTGGTAGTCAGTGAGTGCCAGCATAAATACTAAAGATGATCAAGCATTTATATAGTATTAGGCACTCTTCTAAGCGCTTTAGCATATTAACGAGTAAGTCTCACAGCAGGTCATTCTTTTCACCTCCAAAGTAAATACCTGGTCCCAAGTCACAGCCAGTAACTGCTGGAGCCAAGAGTTATACAAGCAATTGTATAATTGATCTGCCTTCTTAAAAAAAATTGTGTTCAGTAGAGCTTCCTTCCTTTTCATAACTTCCTTTGTCTTCCTGGTCTTTCAAACCGTACCTCAGTTTATAGGAATAGACTAGTCTACCTGGCAAAAAAGTAGCTAAGCTTTTGAAAGGAAAACTCAGATGCTGATCCTAGGAGGCATGGAGGATGGTGGAGATAGAGCTACGTTCTCTGGGGAAAACTCTCAATCTGGACCCCTAGTTCATTGTTTTCTGCATGGTCCCTCCACTCTTCCTTCCTGTGAAAGCCCTTGCACACCCAAATAAGGGAAGAGGAGAGAGATTTCAGCCAGTAAGAAGCCCCTCTATTTCCTTTAGATTTAGCTTTTTTTTTTTTTTTTTTTTTTT
>NW_022900941.1:14631658-14635232 GCF_012274545.1 Fukomys damarensis | reverse complement strand
TTCCCCAGTGCTGTTTGTCCTTGAACTGGACATCTAAGGGACTGGAAGACATGTTGTTCTGAACAAGGAAGTACCAGGATGGAGTTCAAATGGGCTTGCTGTGGTGTCAATATTCAGCGTGGACTAGAGAAGAATTGGAGAAAAGAGCAGGCAGAAGATCATCTAAATCATGTTATAATGAACGCCTGGATGGCCACAAGAAGGAGAAGGTTGCATTGGGCCGAAACAGTTAATTAGGCATCGTGCACTCCATGGTAAGAATTAGTCTGAATGCTGCACCTCCCACAGGTGTGCTATGTCCGTGGAGGGTCGCACTGAGCATGAAGACGCTCTGCACAAGGAATGACTACATTTCTCGAGAGTTCTCAGAGAAGGGTATCCATGATTCAGAGGAGCAAGAATTATGCTTGGGGGAGAACAGACCATGAAGAGCTATTTGACTTGTGAACTGGACAGGTTAAGAAAAATAAGTGTCAGAGCCAGGTGTAGTGGCACAAAACTATAATCCCAGCTCCTCGGGAGCCCATGGTAGGAAGATCACAAATTTTAGGTCAAGGCAGAGAGACACTGTCTCAAAGAAGAAGAGACAAAGGGAAGAATTAGATTAACAGTAGAATTGCTTGCTTAGCATATGTGAGACCCTGGGTTCAATCTCAAGCACCTCAAAAAACAAACAGAACTCAAAACCCAAAGAAAAACTCAGTATATATTTCTAAAGATTTTTTATTTTTAATTGGCATTTATGAGTTAGAGTGTGGTAACTCAATAAATGTGTACAGTGTGTAAAGATTAATTGAGGGTATTTAGCATATTCCTCTCTCTAACCGTTGATCATTTGTTTGCTTTGGGAGCCTGCACACTCCTCTCTTGCGGTTCTTTATAAAATATATGTTGAAACTACAGAAGAGGCACATATTTAGGGAAATAAGCCCATGTTGAATGCCGAGTTCTCTTTCAGTCTTAGGGTGACATTTCTGTAGTCCTTCACAGAAATGTGTCACCCCAAATGAAGGACGTGACCAGTTTCACAACTGTCCACCAGATGGCACTGTCCTACCAGAAATTAGATGTAAGGATGTAGAAACCCGAGTTGTTTTCCTACCTCAAGGATGCCTGCCTGCTCTGACATTACAGTCATCGCATAGAAAACTAGTCAGAACTGTCCCCAGAGGAGAACCTACACTGCTTTGATCCTACACAATATGAAAGAGAAATTGAAGTGTCTTGCTTGGGGGGGGGTCACATGTAGGAGAGTGGGACAGAATCACAGAAAAGGCCAGCATATGGGAGAATGTGAGGTCAACTCCTGAGAAGGATTCAGTAAAAACGTCTTCGATAACTTCCAGGTCTTATAACTCTGGTTGCCCAGATACCTTTTGAGTCTGCACAGTGCTGCTAGAATGGTCTGACATTATCAGTTGCCCTGTGAAACAGCTCTTGGCAAAGGCACTTCGTTTTTTGTCCAGCTCTTTGGAGTCTTTCCCAGGTGGTTAGCCTCCTTGAACTGGGAGGTCTCTTATGCTGACAATAGTGTGCCAATCTTATCCTCCTTAGACTGGTGTCACCTGCCTTTAGCCCTGAAAGTAAGCTTGGACTGTGGTTTACTGAAATACATGCATGGAAACAAGGCTACATCCTCACCCATCTTCAGAGAGTTGAGCGATTACAGCAACAAGACACTATGTTCAAGGGCCAGGGATTTAGTGGTGTCACTGCCTTCCTGGCAAGCCCAAGGTCCTGAAGGTCCTGAGTTCAATCCCCAGTAGGAAAAAAAAAGACTTTTCAAGTCATCATCAGTACATTCCCAGTATCTTCTTGGTTTTTTTTTGGTACCGGGGATTGAACTCGGGTCCTTGCATTTGCAAGGCAGGCCACCGAACAGCTGAGCTAAATCCCCGGCCCCCCAGTATCTTCTTAACATTCGCACTGCCTTCATTCGCACATATGTCAGGCAAAGGAAGAGCAAAGAGGTCTTTTTGTGGGTTGTGAGTTTCAGAATTTCCTGCCTCCAAAAGGCAAATCTAATAGATCTGAGAGAGCAGTGGTAAATAAATGTAACACTCCCGGGCTGGAGAGAGAAGAGAATAGCGGCAAAGAGGTGACAGCAGATGGGGGGCTGATGAGTCAGGGAGCTGGGAGCCTCGTGTCTTTCCCTTCATCCATGCCTCCTCGTGAGGAGCGGACTTGTAGGCCTGGGACCGTTTTGTTAGGCAGAGCACAGGAAAAAGGTAAAGGCCTCAGAGGGCAGGGGATTGTCTGTGCCCCAGAGCAGAGGGGCAGAGGCACCCAGGTAGAATCCAGAGGCACAGGACCAGCAGGGGCTGTGTGGGCTCAGTGTTAACTGTCAGGCGGTGTAGTGGTTTGTGCAGCGTCCCTTCCCGATTCGTGGCCGCCTGGCGTCTCAGAATGTGACCTGCTTAGAAAACAAGAGTCTTTGCACATGCAAGTTAAAGTGAAGTGTTCTGGGTTAGGGTGGGCCTAACCTAGCAGCTGGTGTCCTTCTCAGGAGAGGCAACTCTGGGTGTAGAGCCACACGCGGTGGAGAAGGCCAGGTGAGGACGGAGGCGGAGACTGGCACGGTGCTGACACAACCCGAGGAGCGCTGAGAACAGCTGGCACCTCCCGGAAGCTAGAAGAGCCGAGCGCCTTCTAGCTGGAGAGTCCTGGAGCCCTTGGAGGGAGCACGCTGATGCTCTGACTCCAGACCTCGAGCCTCCAGAACCGAGAGCGATACAGTCCGGGTATTTCAAGCCCTTGGTTCTTTGTTAAGGTAGCCAGAGCAGGAACAGGGACGATGTAGAAGCGGTGAGTGTGGGCACACTTGAGAAGCAGATGAGAACATTGGGGTCTCTCCAGATGTCACTGCGGACGGAGGACCCCTGAGGGCTGGGAGCCCACCTCGATGGGATCTCCGGCAGCAGGAGCCCTCACCTGCACGAAATGACATCTTCTTTGGGCAGAATGGGCCTGAAAACAGAAACTGAGCAAGAAAAAAAGTAAAAATTATATTTCTCAAGCAACCTTGCGTTTGTGGACTAAAATTGAGCATGAGATACACGTCCACTCTCCTATTTCATCTCTGACCAGGAAGGGCCTTTACCCACACTGGGTGATCAGGGAGTTTTAGGAAGCCAATGAGGACACCTAGCGGCCCACTGTGGCCGCGACAACAGGCCAACTTCCCCTGCTGGCCCATCCCCACCTCCTCATATTGTGGTCTGCCTGGTATTTTGGCCATGCAGAACTAGGCCCTGTGCCAGAAATACAGCCTTACGCTTTCTGCTTGACCCTAAGATCAGGTTGTACCTTTGCTAAACAGGCACTTCCTTTCATGTTTCCCTGTCAACTCTGGCAGTTTTGGAGCACTCGTCAAAGGCTTTGGGGGCAGCTGCGGCCCCTCCTGCCTTGTGTTCCCCTGTGGCAGGTCTCGCTGTGGCCCCGTAGATTTGTATGTTGCTATCATGGCTGTGCTCCTGCAGACAGTATCCTCTGGACTGAATGACGCAGGTGTAATTCACATGATCATGAAGGTTTAAGAGGGGAGAGAGAGAGAGAGAGAGAGAGAGAGAGAGAG
>NW_022900941.1:14625758-14631610 GCF_012274545.1 Fukomys damarensis | reverse complement strand
AGAGAGAGAGAGAGAGAGAGAGAGACAGCCTAAACAAAACAAAATGATCATGTAGGTGTGAGATGCTGATAGTAGAATTTTTTCACTAGCACATGTTTCACCATTGGAGGAGGCTGGGAGGGAAAAACAGAAGACATGGGGCTGGTCAATCCTTTACCAAGGGCTGTGAATCAGTGGATGGCAGGACAGAAAGTATGGGGCCTAGAGTCAAAGGTCATCTCCCTTTGTTGCCAGTGGCCCCTCTTGATTCTGGTGTGCTAGGTGAAGGAATCACTAAATTTTTTCGCAAGGCTAAAAAATAATTTTCTAGGAACATTCTGGAGCACCAGAAGGTTATCCATTATTAATTTGATTACATAAAAACATTAACGATAAGCAAAACAAAAGCCCTGTCACATATAGTTACATTCATGTGTAAAGCAAAAGATGTTTTAAGGACAAAAAAAAAGTGGGAAAGACAATCTCCAGGTACTATTTTAAAGGATGCTTTTAAATTGAGGGAATATGGTTTTACCTTTGCTATGACTCCATGAAATGTTGGCAGAGACTGGTTTTAGGAATTCATTTCCCTTTTCTTTCTAGTAGTAGCTGTGGGAAATCTTTATTTCAATATAGCGTCTAGTAACTTGTTTATTTACTTATTTAGTTCTGTTCCTTCAGCTTATTGGTACATTTGGGTACACATTGTGATCGCGTTCCTCACTGGGGTCTTGTACCTGTACATGATGCATCTTGGCTCTTGTGTTTCCTATTCCCCTTCCCTCCCTTCCACCCCTCCACCCCTCCCTGTTTACAACAGCTTTGTTTCCTTTTTCCCATCTTCCCCATTTCCCCTTCTTTCCTTTCCCCACCCTTCCTCCCTCGTCCCCCTATCCCTTTGAAACTTTTCTTCCCATGTCACAATATCAGTTATACATTTTGGTCCTCATTTACACTTTGAGTTTCTCACACCAGAGAAATGATTGGTATTTACATGCATGCGTCCTACTTATTTCACTTAAGATATGGTCTCAAGGCCCTCCATTCAGCTATCAATGTTTATTATTCTGGGGTTGTGGGGAAAAAGGAAGCCTTCTCCACTGGTGGTGGGAGTGCAGGCTGGTGAAACCACTGGGGAAATTAGTGTGAGATTCCTCAAAACACTAGGATTAGAGATCTCATTTGACTGAGCTATTCTCCTGCCGGGCACTCCCCCCCATACACACACTGAAAGCATCGTACCACAGCCCGTGTTTATAGCTGTACAGTTTGTAATAGCCAAACCTTGGAAACAGCCCAAATGCTCATCAACTGGTGACCAGATATCTATAGACATTTATATATATATGAAATGGAGTACTGCTCAGCCATAGGGAATCACTTTCTATGATGAAGCCCAGACCAGTTTGTCATTTGAGACACTATGCTGCCTCTTGGCAGCCACAAGAAGTTACTGCCGCCAATAACAGGGTCTCACCAGCACAGAGACCCTTCCTTGTCCCGCCGTACTTTCTGTGCTGACTGAACACTCGTGAGTGATAAGTATGGGACCCATGAGGATGGCGAGAGCCAGGCCCCTGCAGTCAGGGAGCCTTCCTGTAACATGGATACTTCAAACAGTTAAAAAAAGTTTGGGTCTGTGTGTTGAAATGTCCCTTCAATTCCACTCCAGGGCTTCCCCTGCGCCTCCTCATCACCACGTGACAGAGCACTGACCTCGGCATCGTAGTACGCTCAAGCCTCAGCCCCAGAGAAGTCCTGTTGTCAGACTGGATCCCTGCTGCTTTCTCTCTGGCCTTGCAGGGCAACAAAATGGCCCAAGGACTCAAGTTGCCGGGTGTTTCCCCCAGGCCGTGCCTGCTCTCAGCCCAGAAGACTGCCATATCCCATGTCTCCAGGCTGCAAGCCAACTTTTTCCGTGAAGTCCTGGTGAGGGAATATATCATGGTGGACAAAATGGCTCACCTCCTAGGCAGGAAGCAAAAGAGAAAGGAACAGGAGGAGACCGAGTTCCCACAGTTGCCTTCAAGGGCTCACGCTCAGTGACCTGAAAACTCCCACTAGGTCCCACCCCCAAAAGGCTTCACCACGTCCCAACAGTACCACCCCGGGGAGCAAGCCTTTGCCATCTGAGCCATCAGGGGACACTTGACGCTCAACAAGCAGCAGGGAGCTGCTCATCAGGTGGCCAGAGAAGAGACCACAGTAGACTGCATTAGCGGTCACCAAACACTGTGGCGCCCAGCTCTGAAAGGTCTTTCCCTGGGGTGGGGATGATATGTCTGGGTCATGTTGACTTCAATGTGGCCATTGGACTGACTTAAACTAATGACACATGAGAGTAAGTGACAGGTCTCACCTCAGAGCAGAAGGATGAAGAATCTTTGTGTTCACTTTTCCCTCTGCTATGGCGCTTGACAGTGTTTTCAGGTGAATCTGCCTTCTCAGTATCGGTCCTGGAGTGAAGATGGATGTAAAACAAAGCCGCACTTGACCCACAATGGATGCAGCATACAAACCCTGGAAATAAATTATTAACGGAGAAGCTTTGGTTTTGGGGGACCCTGACAAAGCTTGGGTCTCTTTTGCACAGTAGCTACTACCTGTAAAAGGACACAGTCTTTCCATTGTCCAGTTTCACTGTCCATTCTGAGAGATGATTGACCTCCCCACACAGTTCAACAAGCTTCATCAGGAAACAACTGACGGAGAGCATTTTGAGGTCATCCACCTCCGTATGGTCTCCTATCCACATAAACATTGCTATGAGACAGAAACTGAAGACTCTGGCTTTCTAGGTTTCAGGCTAAAGAAAGCTCGCTGGATACAGCCAGATATTTTGTGATGGTGGCAAGTCAAGGGATCCTCTAGACGCTGGGTGTTTTTGTTGCTCTGGTGATCTCTCACCTTTGCCTTCCTCGATATATAACCAAGACATTGGCAGTGGCATTGGGTGGGTGAGAGGATGGAAAGGTGGTACTCACAGCCTTTTCCACTACAAAGCAGAACTGAGGCTCAGGTATCAAGTACATTAAAGATGGCCACAAATTCTCTGCTCCCATTGCACTGAACAGTGAAATTTGATTCCTCTTCTTTTGTTTTTTGTTGTTGTTGTTGTTTTTTGAGACTGGGTCTCACTATGTAGTTGAGACTGACCTGGAACTCACTATGTGGCCCAGGCTGGTTTCGAACTCATAGCAGTCCTCCTGCCTCAGCCTGAGAGTGCTTGTATTACAGGCATGTGCCACCACATTTGGCTGATTCCTCTTTGGAATCTGGGTCAGCATTAATAACTTGCTTATCCATTGAAAGGTGGTAGAAGAGTTGCTGTGTGACTTCTTAGTCTGAGTCAGAAGAAGCTGTACTGTTCTTGCCTTGGTCTCTTGGACACTCGTGGAGCCTGACCTTTCTATATAAGCATGACACCACCATGTTGGCACAGCTACAGTGAGGTGTTTCAGTGGACAGTCCTGGCTGAGCCCAGCCCTTCAGCCCTTCCTGTCTCCAAAATTATGATGGCCCTTCAGTCCATCCCACTTGCTGTCTAAAAACCACAGGCTGCCCTCAGCTGATACCACGTGAAAATGAATCATTGCCCAGCTAACCTCTGCCAAATTTCTGACCAGCAAATTTACAAGTTATAGTAAAATGGTTGTTTTCTTAAGCCATTAAGATAACAGAAGAGGTACACATACCCTAGCACTGATTCCCTGGTTCCTGCTTTCCCCACCTCCTTTTTTTTTGGTACCGGGGATTGAACTCGGGTCCTTGCACTTGCAAGGCAGGCCACCGAACCACTGAGCTAAATCCCCAGCCCCTCCTTTCCCCTTTTTAATAGACATGCATGAGTGTTCTAACCAGACTTCATAAATGATGAGTTCTGATTAGCCTGGGATATCTGGTCTCAACTGATAAACTCTTCATTCAAACTGAGTTTGGGCTACGCTGCAACTCCAGTTGTATTCTCAGCAGAAATCTAACAAGTGACCAGTCCAGTATTTAGCTAGTACCTCCCTGTGGGAAGCAACTAATTGGTGCTTATGTAAAAAGACTAAATAAGATGAGACAGCTCACTAGAGCCTAACAACTGTTCCCAAGTAATTTGTTTTTTCACAGTTACTGTATATGATGAGTAGTATTTCCAATACACAGGAAAGCAAATCGAGGCCAGGCTGCATAAGCTTAAGTACCGAACAGTAAATCTGTGAGGATGTTCTGGATTCCTAAGTTACTCTGAAGACCATTCCTGATTTGTCCTAGATCTCTGAGGTTGCCTGGCCAAGCTAGCACCCGTCAGCAGCTAGGAGAACTGGGAAGGGGCTTCCAGGGATATTAAATACTTAAAATAGAATGGGGACCCTATGTGACTTAGGTAAGGAGAAGTCCAAATGGAGTCAGAAATGCAAAGTTGAAATCATTCTGCAGATTCGGTATTTACAAGACACTTTGTATCCACAAAATAAATCCCAATAATTTGTCATCCAAACTTACAATATCACAGTAACATATAAGGATCTGTGTTATGGCTGAAGACCCAACCTTGAACTATAGCGTGCAAAAAAAAGGGATGATTTTATGTACTCAGGTCCCACTTTAATACTATTGTAAAGCAAAATCAAGAATTTTAAATAAATACCCCCGAGTCTTAACACATCTCCATGATTACTATGCAAACCTGTAATTCTCCCCAGTGGTACTTCTGAAAGTGTTGGCTGGTGACAGCGGGAGGTGAATTCTTTGATGGATCTCTAACGACTTCTTTATCCCACAACCCCTGATTTGCTTTGTGTAGCTTTATGTGTTCTGAAATGACTGGATGACAGATTGGGATATTGATGTGTTTGAATATGCATATGGCAGAGAAGATCACACCAATTGGCTTTCACAAAGAATTCAAGGTGAAAACTGCTTTGGCAATGCAAACTTTGTGAAAAACCAGAGACTAACTGTGGCTTTTTTAGTTGCTGAAGAGCTTATAGGAAGCCATAGCTACACTTTAGTTTTTCTCTGACTATTCAAATCACCTCCTTTTCATAAAGACTGCTCTACTTAATCTACCTCATATCTCTAACTGTTTAAAACCTGTCTTCACTTTTGGCTAGAGTTATTTATTGTGGAGTTTAAAAGAAATTTCATAGATCATTTCATTTAACCTTCTTATTTTCCTAATGAGGAAACTGGGATTCTAAAGATTAAAAGGAGACTAGAATCCAAGCATTGTAAGTCTTCCATTAATTTTAAGATTGTTGGTGCTTAGTTTGTATCCCATAGCTACCCCGAATGTGTTTTACTTTAGATTCTTCAACATGCACAAGATGCCGTGTGTAGAGATAACTAGCACAGATTGGCATACGCAAGTTCAAAATCGCCAGTATCCCAATTGGCAGTTCATTGGCAATGTCTGCTAAGAGAGCTGTGTTAAGGAGGAGGCAATGGGATAGCTATTGTCATTGCTTGTTCTCTCCACTGATCAAGTTTCTCCACAAATATGGCTTCTCCTGAGCTCACCCTGGCTAACAAGGGTCTTCCCTCCCATTTCCTTTGTCATACTCTATCCCCTTTCCTTGCCTTGTTTTCCTAGCACCTCTCATGACTGGAAATTATCTTTCCCATATATTGCCCTTTTGCCTTACTCATAAAGAAAGTCAAAGATGGCAGGGACTTTACCTGGAGTGTCCACTGTGCTTATTAGATTGCTGGCATGTAGGAAACACTCACCACGTTTGTGGAATATATGGCCAAAAGCTGTAATTGATTAGTGATGTCTGCCATGAGCAAAGGAGGGACAAGTCATGGAGTCAGTGCGAAGCTTTGTTTTTGATTGTCATTCTTTTCTTTTCTTTTCTTTTCTTTTCTTTTTTTTTTTTTTTTTT
>NW_022900941.1:14589403-14625692 GCF_012274545.1 Fukomys damarensis | reverse complement strand
TTTTTTTTTTTTTTTTTTTTTTTTTTGTACTGGGGATCAGACTCAGGACCTTGCGCTTGTGAAGCAGGCAGCAGAACCACTGAGCTAAGTCCGTGGCCTAATTGTCATTAGTTCTTTGCACATCACATATGCACAACAAATATTTATGTGCTGGCCACTGATTCTTTTCAATATCTTTTTGAGAGATTAAATATTTTCCCTGCTAATCTGGAATAGTTATACCATGGTACACAGCATGCAGTACACAGCACATAATATAAGTTGGTGTGAGTAACTGAGATGCAGGTGTGCAAAGTAATGAGAAAATTTCAGATAAATTTCCAAATAAGCCTACTCTACAGGAAAGTGAGCAGCATCCATTACCACAGCCCCAAATATTGGCTGTTTTCTTCCATCTTCTCTTTGAAGTCAATATTTGAAATAAGCTACATGAGGCAGGAGAGGCTTAAGAAAAATAAAAGACCAGAGAGGGATTTAGTGCTTAAAAATATTTATGAATTCATCTCAATTTTTCTTTACTTCTTTTTAAAGCATTGTGGTATATGTGGAAACATCTGTAGCAGGTGGAGGTTTTTGGAAAATGGCTCATTTTTAAACCAATCAATACTGTTGCTTCATGTCAAAAGCAAGAGATGGTGCAGTGCCCTGATAAATCGGATTTAATATTCTCTAGGACTCTGGCATTGTATACCATCTATACTATCTTAAATTTGATGGTATCAATATGACCTGACATTTAATTATTTGCATAGCCTGTTTAAAGTTAATATAGCAACAGTCTCTGAGTTCTTTTCAAGCTTTAATATACTCTCCTTTTAAAAACATGTTTTTTCATAAATTACTCTGCCGTGTGGCAGGTCATCGCATTCTTCAGTTCCCGTAACAAAAGGGATGGTGTGGTGTGGGTGAGAAGCATGGAGAAGAGTGCCGTGGTTAAACAACAGCAGACACTGATCAAGTCCATTAATCAAAGTGCCTTTTAAATCTCTGCAAGTTGAGAACTGTGGCATCCAGGGATTTGATTAAAGAGGAAATATAAAATGGCAGATGCTGCCTGAGCAGGTCACATCTCAAAGCCCCTGATTAATACAACGTTGCTTTCAATGGGATTTGTTTGTCTTGGATCATCTTTTGGAACTTAATTTTCTTAGAAGAGTTAGTTGTATCTGAGCTGCAAAGTCCCCTTCTTATGGCTCTCAGAAAGGCACCAAATCAACATGACACCAATTTGAGATCTTTTCCATCAGCTTAGTACCTTTCCCTCTTTGGATCACCTTGGCTCTACGGACGTCTATGTTACCCACGACTTTACTATGATATCACTGTTCAATTCCAATATTCTATATCCAAAACTACAGGGATTTGTGAACACTTATGAATCATGTGTTCACCCTAGAGGTAACCTCTGTTGCCTTTGGTACCATTGAGTCATTCTTTAGTTTTCTCCTTAATTAATTAATCAACTCATCCAGAAATACTAATTGATATATATGTCTAAATCCAAATTACACACCAGAAGAAATGTTTGCCCTCTAATTGTTTATAGTAGATTGAAAGAAAGGTCAACAAACTACCACAAAATGAGAAGTCTGGCTGTCACCATGGCTGTGCCCTTGAGGTAGAACAGGAGCAAGTAGAAAAAAACTTGAACTCTCTGGGGTGGTGCTAGATGAAAGGTGAAAGCTGCAGGTAGCAGAGGAATTGAGAGCCAGGGTGAATGAAGTCATCTGCATTATGTGGAAGTGACAGAAGGTAGGCGCTCAGGTGTGGCAGGAGTGAGGAGACTGCAGGCATGCAGGTTTAGATCGGCTGGGAGCAGGAGGGTAGTAAAGGCACTCATTCCAGAGGACAATGAGAAACCATCTCAGCATTTGTAGGGGCCACATCAGATTTGGATGCTGGAAAAATGGCTCCAGGGCAGTGAGGAAGGTGGTTGAGAATCCAGAGCAGTTTGAGCAAGGGAGAAGACCAGAAACTGAGTCCTAATCTGGGAAAGGAAGGGCTAACTAGTGTTGGAAAAGGGAATTAGAGACATATTTAAGAAATCTACAGCACCTCACCATGAGGTAACCAAATCTGGTGAGAAGAACTTCAAATGAGATCAATGCCCATTTTGCTTTAGCTTGCTTATGAAACCTCAGATGAGCAGATTAAATCATTATAGACAGCTACATTAGACGGAAATTAATATGCAGTCAGAGAGGGATTGGGCCTTCGAGGAGGTCAGCACAAAAATTAGACTTCAGAATAATGGCTGGAGGCATAAAAAGGATGGAAAAGCTAGGCCTGCATGCCTCCCTCCCTAGAGATGAACAACTACTTGATATTATACTGTGATTAATACCATCTGGTTCACTGAACCCAGATAGGTATACCAGGGTGACCAAGCCATTCAGTGCCATGTGGCTTGTTTCCCTGTTGGTTCAATATTAGCCAAGCAGCTATACTTGTAAATCTATAGGTTGATTGTAGTCTCACCCCCACGGTGATTTTGTAAGAATTACCCCTGACAAAGAGCCTCAGCCACCCACTTGGGATCCTTTCTGGAAATCCAGGAGCTATTCTTCTCCTTATTTCCAATACGATTCTCCTCATTTCCTTCTTTGGTCTGCAACTCCATTCTTCGATGTTATGAGACCACAAACTGAACACATTTGATATATAACAGGTTAGTTATATTTTTTCCTAAATTATAGTGGTATTTGTAAGACTGGGACAAAGGCCTCCCACTGCTTGCTTTTTCCTGGAGGTGTCCCATGTTTTCGTGCTGGAAATCACCTCAGCAGGAGGCCTATTAGGTCAAGAACTCTGGCTACTTCGGCCTCATCCCATCAGCACCTACGTGCCAGAGCTGCGCACCAGGTGGTCACTCTTCTCAACCTGGATTCCGAATTCTGGGTCTGGAGATTGAGCAGCTTCTCCTTTTCTCTCTTTTTGCATGAACACTTCTTATCTGCTTGGTGGGTTTTCTATATGTAGAAAAGTCCAAGGCTAATGACAGCAGTACACATAAAAGGGAAGATCTATCCTACCTTCCAGACTTGCAGTTCTAAATGGGAAGATGGTAATACTGCTTGTCCACACTACTGGTGGGGACAGCGATGAGCTAGAATTCAAACAGAGTGGAAACTTTAGGGTATGTGCGTGTATTGCAAATGCTTGCGGGATTTGGGGGAGACTTACTGCTGGAGTGGAGTTTAAATTTCTCTGGGATGTATAGATTTGAGATTCTCAAAAGATGGGGCAGAAACCATCAATACATGTAAATGATGGAAAGTGTATACAATATTAGGGCAGAGTCCTGAAAAATTCATATTTAATTAGAGAAAGGAGGTGTGTTATGGGTTGGTGTTTGTCTCCCCAATTTCACATGCTGAGGCTCTGGCCTCCAGTATGATGGTATTTAAAGATGGGGCCTTTGCGAAGTAATTAGGATTACAGTAGGTTATGGGAGTGAGGTCCATTTATGATGGCATCGATGGCCTTGGAGCGGGAGAGAATGTTCCCTTTCTCTCTGTGGGAGTGCATCAAGAAAAGGAATCTGAGGACATGATAAGAATGCAGCATTCTGCAAGCCCAGACCCTCACCAGACACCACCACGCAGAAACCTTGATGTTGCACTCCTGAGCCTGCAGAGCTGCGAGGAAAAACTTTCTGTTGTTTAAATCGCCCGTCTTGTTACTGGTATCTCGTTATGGTAGCCCAGACTTACTAAAGCAAAAAACCTATGAAAAAGAATGAAAAGTGCACTGTGAGGACTAGGGGAGAAGCAGAATACAGTGACTTTGTGAAGGTTGAAACCTTAGCTGGTTGAAGAGGAAATGGCCTTGCAATTGTGTTACGGAGGATCTGAATGGGAGGTGTCCCTTAGACTTCTTCAGTCCATACCGGGCTCGAAGGTCTCTGTGGTTCTGTTTTGTAGGATGTGTGGCACATTCGGGTAGAATAAACTGATTCAAAAACATTAGAAAAGGTGTTTCTTACTCAGCTGTGCCTTTTCTAATCATCAACCTAGCTTTGATTAAAATTTTATGGCTTTAAAAATATTACAATGGTGCAAATTGTTTGTTATAGGAAAAAAGAGAAACAAAACTCTCTCTCTCTATCTCTCTTTCTCTCTCTCTCTCTCTCTCTCTCTCTCTCTCTCTCTCTCTCTCTCTCTCTCTCTCTCTCTCTCTCTCTCTCTCTCCCTATGCAGAGAAACTACTCTAGCATGATAATGCGGTGAAGGTCCTCCCTTGAATCCTTTCTCTTTTTCACCTCCGTCTCACACACTGAATATATAAATACAGTGGGATCATATTGCTTTATAACTTGCTTTTTCAACCTAATGAATTCATTTTGTGCCAATAAATATTTATACACAGAATCATTTCTTTAATGACTATAACTAATCTTTTATTGTTGCACATTTAGCTTGGGATTATAAATAATCATAATGGCTATTCTTATAGCCAAGTATTAATTCATATTCTTAATTAGTTTCTTAGATTAACTTCCTTAAAGCAGAATTGTAGGGTCAAAAGTGTTCATATTTTTAAGAAAACATAGTGTTCACCTGTTTGTGTACTATATTATGTGAAATACTGAGTTATTCTTCAAGTCAGGGTTTGCTGAGAGCAATGAAACCATTATCATTTTACTGAGGTCTATGTGTAAAATTCACCATCCATATTTATGTAACACGAATACTAAAAATTTTAAAGCAAATTCTGATGGCAACTTCTCGTTCTTTCACATCAAGGAAGTAACTAGAACTCCTAACTTGTGGAGGTAAGAGTGTAGTCTCTCTTACAGACTATTTCGGATATTCTTCTTCTTTTGATAGATATGCTGAACTTACTGGTGCTAAGTTCTTAGTATTTGCTTTTGCATTTCTTCAAAGTTCTGTCGTAAGATACTTCATTTTATTGTTTCTTTGGGAGATTTTACTGTTTCCAGTTGCCTCTGTCTCTGTTGGTGAGAAGGGCACTGAGGGTGCACATTCTGTCCTTCTGGGTTGTGCTGCGAGGGGTTAGGAATCCTTCTGGGAGCAATGAAGGCATTTAAAGTCTGTTGTGCTGTTGCTGTTGGATCTTTCACTGAGTAATACTGCAGCAATACCTTTTGAGCATGTTTAGCCACATTGCTTACTCAAACAGAGAATCTTTATTGAAGATCTTCCATGGGTGGGGCACATTTGAGAGCTAAACAACAGACCTCTGTCCTGACAGGGGTTCCATTTTTGTAGGGGAATCGCAGTTAAAAGAGTCAAGGTAATTTTGCACATAAATGTCACAGTGGCGATACTGCCGAGGAATGCGTTATTGGATTTAGTGAGGAGACGTTAGAGCAAAGAATTGAATAAGGAGAAGGAGGCAGCCATCTGAAGAGCTGAGCAAGAGTGCTTATTGGAGAACATAAGTGAAGAACCCTCACAGGACTGTTAAGGCTTCTGTCTAGATGTCCCCATAAAGCCTGTGTGGTCATAGGTGAGGCCTTTCAGAGGTGGCTGGATCTAGAGTGTGTGATGCCAGGATTGATTTTCCGTGCAGTGCTAGGAGGAAGGGTGGGAGTGCTATCCACCCTAATGGCAGGTAGTCTGGATAAGATATAAGGGACAGAAAGCCACGTGTAGCTTGTTGTTTGCTGTTTTGCTGTCTTCTGTCTTGTCATGGACTGTTTCTACTTGGTGATGACCCTCTGCCATGCCACCCTGCCTTAGAGCCAGCAAATTATGGACTGAAATCTCTACAAATTGTGAGCCAAAATAAACCTTTCCTCCTTTTACTTTAGGTTTAGGTTATTTCATCTCAGCAATGAGAAAAGTAACTGAAACAAAGATCAAGGTAGTTATCCTTGAGGCACAGGAAGTCCAGGGTAGCAAGGGTGCAGTGAGGAGAGTTGCTCTAGATGATCTGGAGACCATCAGGGTCAATGGCATGAAGTCTTGCAGATCATGGCAAAATGACTGGTTATATGCAAAATATGGTACATGCCACAGTGTTTTAAGTAGGAGAGTGATGTGTCTGGTTTACATGTACAAAGAATTGTGGAAAATGAAGTTTGAGGCCTCAGGGGGCTCTCATCAAGGAATTAATAAGGAATTTGTAGAAAGAGGAAACACCAAATTGTGTTGAAATCTTCCGAGTAAGATGAGGATAGAAAATCATCCTTTGGATTTGGCAAGATAGAAGCCATTGAGAACTTGGAAAGAAGGTCTTCATGGTAGAAGTCAAAGAACTGACCAGAGGGTGTTGAAAAGAGCGTGATGCCCTGGAAGAGGCTGCATTGGGGAAGCTCTAGGCTTCTGGACAGCCGTGCAAATAAAGATTAAGTGCAGACAATAGAATGGAAAAGTAGGACCCAGGGAAGCTACGTTCCGGTGGATGACCTCCAGCTCTCATTGCCTTCCTCAGTCATGCTGATGTGCGCAGGGCAGGAAGTTGGAGGACTTTGGCTGGGAAAAACAGTCAGTGTAAGTCCAAAGACCTCTATATGCTGACATTTCAGGAAACAAAACAGAGGAGTCAGACACCCACTCCCTGACCCCCTGAGTGGACAACAGTGCTCATCAGTTAGCGCACTGCCCTCTGAGCCTCCTGGTCGTGTGTGTGTCCAACTCACAAACATGAACAGAAAGCCGAGGGAGTGCTGCATCTGAAGGGCTCTCCACACAGAAATACAGAGAACAGAACTAACAAATACAGTCAAAAGAGAACCCGGGGAAAATATGCAATGTAGGGTTCGGACAGACACTTCAAAATCCATAATTTATATCTTTGGAGACTTAAGATAACATTTTATATACATGAAAGAGTTACTGTAAGAAAGAAATACTCAGAGAAAAAGATAGAAGATTAAAAATTTAAGCTACGATAGAAAGATTGGTTTATAAAGTTGAAGGAAACTTCTAGAATGTAAACCATGACCAGAAGAAGAAATTGTAAAGAAAAACGCTTAAAATTGATATTATTTTGATAAAATAAAATTAAAAGATTGTCAAAACCCAAGATTTTTTGCTATCATAAAACATAAATTTTAATGCTAGATATTAAAATTAAAAAACATATTTATTGACATAAGAGATGGGAATAATCAATTCGGTAAAAAATACAGGTTACAGAATATTAGTTTGTCTTTTTAAAAAAGCTATAGTCACATAAAATAAGCTATTGAGTATAATATCAAAATAAATATATCACTAGACTGTGAGATTAAGGGTTTTATTATTTACTATAGGCTGTATTTATAACAATGAACTATTCAAAATTTTTCCAACAGCTTTGTTGAGATATAATTCACATATCATACAATTACCTTGTTTAAAATGTACAATTAAATTTTAGTATACTCATAAATATGTATAACCATCACATCAATCTTTGAGCATTTTTACCACTTTGAGGAGTTAGGTATTCTTTAGCTATTGTTCCACTACTACATCACTGCCATCCTCCCAACCAGAAGCAGGTGCTACTGATTTAATGTCACTATTCTGAATATTGTTTTCTGAATGACTTCTCTCACTTACTGCAGTATTGTTAAACTCATGCATGTTGTGCCATGAACTTCAGTTCTTTTAACAGTGGAATAATATTCCATTGTGTGTGTGTGTGTGTGTGTATATATATATATATCCCTGTGTCAGTCAACTTTCCATTACCATTACAAATGAATGAGAGAAATCAACGTAAAAAGGGCAAATTTATTTGGGCTTATGGTTTCAGAAGCTTAAATTCACGATCAGCTGATCACTTTGCTTTTGGACTCATGGGAAGGAAGTACACCGTGGCAGGAACACTTGGAGGAAGAAGCCGCTACTTCATGTGGCTGGGAAGCAAAAGGAGAGAAAGATGAGGCCAGGGTCCCACTGTTTCCTGAAAGGGTTTGCCGCAGCACCTTAAGACTTTCTGCTAGGCCCCACATTTTAAAGTTTCCACCACCTCCCAATAGAATCAAGTTCAAAACTATGCATTTAACTCACAAACCTTTGGGAGGGGTCATTTAAGATACAAACCGTGCAACGTCATGTTTTTTTTCATCCATTTATCAGCTGATGGTTGAACTTTAGGTTGGTAGAGCATAAAGTTGTGGGAACAGGAAGGAAATATTTTGCCACATTAATGGTAATGATGAGTGATACTATTCCTATTTTCACCCTTCGATTCCCAGACTTACAAATCACAGATAAGGGAAAAACACTAACATATATCAAATGGTGATTCAAAGCATGTCTCGAGAATCTTGCTTATCCTTGTAAAGTGTTCTCACCTAGATGGCACTGTATCTATGTCTTCAAAAGGCCAGTCCCATTGCTCATAAGCTAGCTGCTTGAGGATGATGGAAAAAACCAGCAAATTTCTGGAGCTTGAGCCCATGGCTCCATTTCTTTGGTTGTGACTGTCTGTGCCTCCTTTCTCCTGCAAAGAGAAGTGATAGCTGAGTGAGTCATCCTTACCATCATTGTTTGGGGTAAGGGAGTAGCCATGGGACCTGTGGTCTAGGTGCATGTGCAGTGGTGACAACACTGCGGTCCAGGGTATGAGCATACATGAGGTGGTGCCCAGGCAGCGTGGGTATGTGGAACAGCCACACTGCTGAGCTGTTGGGGAGGTAGATGAAAAGAGAACCCCAGACTAGGGATGGAAATAGTTCTTGCTTTGTGTGGGTGGGTAGCAGTAAGCCCTCTACCCTGGACTGCTCTGTAATTGTGGGAGTCCTTGGTGGCAAAAGCTTTGGGCTTTTTCAGTGGCAGCAAGGGCTGCTGAGATCTTTGGTGGTGCTGCAGATCCGTGACTGGGGGGCTCAGAGTGATGGAAACAAAATGCTTCCTATGCTTTCCTGCATGGCCACTTTCATTTTTTATGCTCCACTGGGTTTCCAAGGCTTCATTGTACTCTGGAGTTTTCTCAGAGGTATATACGTTGGTAGGTAGTGACTGGGGAGTCGCAGTCTGGGATTTCCTTGTACGTCATCTTGCTGGTGTCACTCTGTGAAGGAGGAGTATCTGAGGTCAGTGTCTGATGTGTGTTCTGATGCCAGGAGAGTTCCTGTTGGCCATTTTATTCACCACTCCTCTCCTGAGAACCTGTATTCTAATAAAATGCAGAACATAGAAGAAATGGACAGATTTCTAGATACATATGAATTATTAAAGTTAAAAAAAGAAGATATGAAAATTCTGAACACCCCAATTACAATCAGTGAAATTGAAAATGGAATTAAAAATTTACCAATAAAGAAAAGCCCAGGTTCTGATGGCTTCACTGTTGAATTCTATAAGACATTTAGAGAAGAACTATTGCCACTACTCTTTTAACTTTTCAGTGAAATTGAAGGACAAGCAATACTTCCAAATTCATTCCTGGAAGCAAGTGTTACTGTGACCTAAAACCAGGAAAAGACCTAAACAAAAAGAGAACTACAGGCCTATCTCCCTAAGGAACACACATGCAAAAATCCTCAATAAGATACTGGCAAACAATACAGAGGGTCACCAAAAAGATTGTACCCCCTGAACAAGTTGGATTTATCCCAGGGATGCAAGGATGGTTCAACATACATAAATCAATAAATGTAATACACTATATCAACAGGGTCAAGAACAAAAACCATATAATCTTATCAATAGATGCAGAAAAAGCATTTGACAAAATTCAACACCCATTCATGATAAAATCTCTGCAGAATATTGGAATAGATGGTCTTTATTCTCAACCTGATAAAGGCTATCTATGAAAAGCCAACAGCCAACATCACACTAAATGGTCAAAAACCGAAAACCTTCACACTAAAATCAGGAATAAGACAAAAATGTCCACTGTCACCACTCCTTTTCAATATAGTTTTAGAAACATTAGCCACAGCAGTTAGACAAGAGAAAGAAATAAAGGAATAAAGATAGGAAAGGAAGAAGTGAAACTGTCACTATTTGCTGAAGATATGATCCTCTACATAGAAAACCCAAAGAACTCCACCAAAAGACTTCTAGACTTTATTGACAGATTCAGTAGAGTAGCTGGAAATAAGATAAATGCTCAAAAATCAATAGCCTTCTTGTACAAAAATGACAGAATCACTGAGAGTAAAATTTGGGAAACAATCCCTTTCACAATAACATTCCCCTCCCAAATGAAATATCTCTCTAGGAATCAATCTAATGGAGGAGACAAAAGACCTCTACACTGAAAACTACAGCACTCTGAAAAGAAAAAGAGATTGAAGACGATATACAAAAATGGGAAAGCACCCCTTCCTTGTTCCTGGGTAGGAAGAATCAATATAATGAAAATGGTCATACTTCCAAAACAGTTATAAAGATTCAGTGCAATCCCTATTGAAATCCCAACAGTCTATTTGATATAACTAGAGAAAATAATCCAAAAATTCATTTGGAATCAGGAGACCTAGAATAGCAAAAGTAATTCTAGGCAACAGTGACATGGCAAGGGGCATCACAATTTCCAAATTGAAACTGTACTGCAAAACCACTGTGATTAAAAACAGCACTGTACTGGCAAAGAAATAGACCCAAGGACTGGTGGAACAGATTAGAAGATGCAGAAACATTTCCTGACATACTCAGCTACTTCTTCTTTGACGAAGGAGCCAAACACCCTCTGAAGGAAAGATAGCCTCTTAAATAAATGGTGCTGGAAAAACTGGATTTCAACTTCTCAAAGATTAAAAGTAAACCCTTTTCTTTCATTAGGCACTAAAGTAAAATCTAAGTGGATTAAAGATCTAAATATTAAAACAGAAACACTAAACTTGCTGGAAAATAAGTTAGGTAGAACTCTTGAAGATATTGGCATAGACAAAGACTGTGAACAAATCCTTAGTAGCACAGGAACTAGTACAAAGAATCAATAATTGGGATCTCATCTTTTTAAAAAGCTTCTGCACTGCCAGGAAAATCACAAGCAAAGCTAAAAGGCAACCCACACTGTGCGAAAATAAATTTGCCAGCTGTTCCTCAGACAAAGGTCTACTATCCAGAATATATGAAAAACTAAAAAAAAAAAAAAAAATCAGACCCCCCCCAAATATAAAGACCCAATCCAAAAATGGGCATCTGAAATGAACAGACATTTCTCAAACAAGTAAGTAAAAGCAACAAAAAATCATATGAAAAAGTGTTCAGCATCATTGGTCATTTGAGAGATGCAGATAAAAACAACACTGAGGTTTCACCTCACCCCAGTAAGAATGGCTGCTATCAAGAAATCACACAATAACAAATGTTGGTGGGGTTGTGGGGAGAAAGGAACCCTTCTCCATTGTTGGTGGGACTGCAGACTGGTGCGACCACTATGGAAATCAATGTGGAGATACCTCAAACAACTAGGATTAGAAGTCCCATTTGACCCAGCTCTCCCTTTGCTGGGTATCTTCCCAAAAGAATTAAAAGAACCATAGCCCAGCAATATATGCTCACCCATGTTTATAGCAGCATAATTTGTAATAGCTAAAACTTGGAAACAGTCCAACTACCAATCAACAGGACACTGGATAAAGAAGTGTGTGTGTGTGTGTGTGTGTGTGTGTGTGTGCGTGTGCACGTGCATATATGTGTGTGTGTGTGTGTGTGGGTTTATAAAATGGAATACTACTCAGCCATAAAGAAGAAGAAACTAGAGAGTGGATGCACATAGAGGCCATAGTCTTTTTGTTTGTTTGTTTGTTTTTGGTACCGGGGATTGAACTCGGGTCCTTGTGTTTGCAAGGCAGGCCACCAAACCGCTGAGCTAAATCCTTGGCCCAAGGTGATACTCTTAAGTGAAATAAATAAGTTACACATGTGTAAATACTGAATAGGTTCTCTGGTGTGAAAAAGTAAAAGTGTGAATAAGGATAAAAATATAATAGATATTGGGTAATAGGAAGAAAAATCTATAAGAGTGGAGAAAGTGGGAGGGGTAGGGGAAAAGTGAAAAGGAAAAAGAAAAAATATGTGAAAAGGAAAAACATGGAAATAATATCTTTGTAACAGAGTAAGGTGGAGGGCTGGGGAATGGGGAAAATAACCTGATAAGTCCTGTGTATGTACAAGGTCCCGATGATGAATGCAACTGTATTGTATACTTAGAAGGTACCAAGAAACTCAATAAAGATAAAACAGTTCAGAGGGGGCTAACATCTGAACGAATTCCGGATGGCTAGCATCAGTTTGACAGCGGTCCTGGAGAGAGAGTGTCATAGTCTGGGAGTAACATGATGCCTGGAAACAGGTGGAACTGGGATTTGGCTTGAGTATGCCTGGTTGTATTAGTTTCATATTACTATAGTAACAGTCCTGAGACAGTCTACCCACGAAGTAAAACAAGATGTGTTCCGGAATACAGCACAAGCTTAAGTCCCCACTGTTTTTGGCCTCCAGGGAGAGCAGTTTATGGCAGAACCATGTGGCAGAGAATGTGGTCACACCTCTAGCTGAGGGTGGGGAGAGGAGAAGAAGAGGAAGGAGGAGGAGGAGGAGGAGGAAAGGGGAAGGGAAGAGGGCGGAGGGGAAAGGAAGGGACGCAGGGACGGAGGGAGAAGGAAAACAGGAGAGGAGCGAGAGGGAAGGGAAGGAAGAGAGAGAGAGGGAGAAGGAGCAGGGCTCCGCGACACGCTGTGAAGGACCCTGCGATGGCGTGAGCACCGCCCTTTAGGTCCTGCCTCTCACGGTCCACACTGTCCTCCGGAACTGCCGTTTGGGAACCCAGCCTCCCAGAGGGCCCTTTGCGAGGCGCTTAACATCCAACTGTAGCGCTTCCAAACATGCGGAGGCGCGGTGCACGGTCAGCCCAGGGGGCAGGGTGACAGCCACAGCACAGAGGTTCGAGGGTCTTGAATGAGATGTTAAGGAGTTGTGCTTTTTACTCTTAGTTTGGGGCAGGCTTTAGAGAAACTTCTCTAGCAGCACTACAGGTGTAGGGATGAGGAAGGGAGAACCGTTGGAGGTGACAGCCTCAGTCTGAGTTCAGGAGGGGATGAAGAAGTTGATTGTACTGGAATAAAGAGATGTGGGGAGACATTGAAACTCTCACACAGTGTGAAGAGGAGTTTCTGCACCTTCCAGGGAATAAAGTGTGATTAACGTTCTGCAAGTAAAAGTGGATGTCATGGTGGATGCCGGTAGTCTCAGCTCTCAGGAGGCAGAGGTAAGAGGATCCCTGTGATTTTGAGGCTAACCTGGCATACACAGAGAAGTTAAGAGAGCCTAAACTACCTAGGGAGATGCTGCCTCAGATACAAACAAACAAACAAACAAACAAACAAACATTCTGCAAGTATCCCTGATCTTTTTCCAGATAGGGAACAGAGGAAGTTAGATGCTAATTTAAGAGCCAACACATGGATTCTCTCTGTCCATAGTGTGTCCCTGCAAACTCTCAAGTGCTTCATATTGTTAAAGTTTTACAAGCTGTGGCATAAATTGTTCTTCAAGTGCCAGATGGACTGATCAACAAATCACTATGAGGATTCTCTGAAGTTTGCACTTGTGAAATTTTTGATTTTGTACCCAGTCTTGAATGCCTTGTGCTGAGTCTGCTCCGAGGCTTCGTGCTGCAGCCTTGCCCCATCCAGTCGCTGCACAGTGATTTGGAGAAGTCCGGTTCTTTAGCTGGATTAAGTCACAGAGGTCTTTACAGGCAAACACCCAGGTAAACTCCAGGGAACTGCCCTGCTTGCCCTGGCTGACTGATGCTTAGATGCTTTTTGCTAACCAGTGCTGGCTGTAAATGAATCGTTGGTGCTACCACTCTTTCAGTCACCCTATCATTTTTTATTCACTGCCTCACTTTCTGTTAGCACTGCCTCACATCCATGGAGCCTGGTTGCTTTACTAGGGGGCCCACAAGTGGATACTAAGACATGCAAGGTGGGGAAGCCAGGCAGATTGGAAATTGTAACAGACTGGAATTCTGACACACGTTTGATGGGGAAAGCCCAGGGTACCAAGGAAATAAGTGGAGAGGTCTTGGGATACTGTCTCTTCCCACACCAGCCCCCACATCATCACTCTGTTGATTTCCTCCATGACATCTGTCTGCAAGGTCAAGTATTTCCAGTTCCTCATCTTCCTATACAGGAATTTTTCTAGTAGCCGCCTTGGGAGGAAGACTCCTAGGAAAACAGGCAGGTCCATGAGTACCCAGCCCTGTGCCCTTGAGGAAATGACTGAACCCCACTGAGTGTCAACTTCTCCAACTGAAAAATGAGGGCAATACCTTCCTTATAGATACACAGTGAAAAACAAATAAAACAGTATTTTTAAAATAGCTCCAGACCTGACATTTAAAAGACAAGTTTTTTTTTTCAGTTTCTTTCCTGGGCCTGTAGACTTGTCCTTTGCTCAACATGCTCTGCTTATTGTGGCTGGAAACTTTAATCTTATTTGTCCGTTGCCTGAACAGTTTTGGATTCTGTAGCATATAAAATCTGTGTCGTTCAGGATCCCTGTAAGAATGGCAGACAAGAATTCAAGGAAGATGTAAAACGGGCTCTGGGAGCACAGGGCAGGGTCGGTACTTATACAGAAAGGCTCTTGAGCATCTGGAAGTTTCCCTGCGCAGCCCTCTGTGGATCTGAGATCTAAGGATGAGTAGGATCTTTGCCAGGTAAGAAATGGGGAGAGGGCATGAGAGATGGGCAGATTCTTCCAGACAAAAGCTCTTAGTAGGGCTGAAATGCTGAAATAAGATAGGAAGGAGGCAGGATGAGCCAGAGGCCCTTCTAGTACCCAGAGGCTGGTAGACGGAACATTTAAATTTTTATTGTTTATGAAGGAATGGGAGCCAGAGACACTTTTAAGCACTTGTTGACCTTTTTCTTGCTAGGTCAAGACTATGCTAATTTCATAGTTCACAACATAGGTACTCAATTAATTTAACTAAGTGAATGGAGTTGGCATTGTAGAAATGGAGGAAAAGAATTCTGATGACTAAACTTTCTTGTAGTTTGGATGAGTATTCACTAAGGTTTTACTGCAATTCGCCAGCCACAACATGTTTTTAAACTGCTTTGGATCCAGTTTGAGTTGGTTTTGCTCTCTAGGAACACACAGATGTGACTAAAAAAATATGCATTTCTTCAGAGTAAGACAACTGCCTCTACCCCAGAGACTCAGGTAAAGGGAAATTAAACTTGTTTCAAACTGAGTCTATAGAGCAGGATGCTGACAGAGACTTTGAAGATTCTTGGGTCTCCATGGAGATCAATTCTGGGAAAGTTTTCTTCGTGGAGAGAAAGGCAGTATTGGCTGCTTCGTTTCCTCTGGACACCTCAGAATGCAAAATTCATGAAGCAGCTGTGTATAGCTTCTCTTTTGCACCCTTCCTGACCTCTGCAGAGCCTTCCTGCAGAGCTCTCTGCCACTCCGCAGTATCCAGCTACCTCTACACACATCAGTTAGGGGAGTCAAACCAGGCCACATGTTTGGTTCATCCGCACGTCCCAGGGCCTGGGATAGTACCTTACGTAAAGTGAAAGCTCAATGCATTTTTAGCAAAAGATGTGTAAAGAAGGCAAAGGAGTTTTAGTTAAGCTCCCAGGTGGCCCTCTTCCTTAGAGCAGAGAAACAAAAACACATAGCCCAGTCTTCTCAAATTTTAAGAGCCTAGTAATTAACCAGAGAGCTTGTTAAAGCACAGCTTCTGACTCAGTAGGTGTGCACTGCAATGCAGAATTCTGAATTTTTTAGACCCACAGGAGAACGTCCTGCTGCTGGTCCCAGGACTCATTATAGGACAGCAAGGAAATTCACAGAGCTGCTGATCAAGACAGCCTAATTCGGAGAGAGGGCAACAGTCACTTATAATGTATTACAAATGAGTTGCCCACCTAATCCACCTTTAACTGTACGAGTCTGACCTTACATGCGTAAGGTCCAGGGTAGTTTTGGAATTTTCATTTCTTTTGTGCTTGTGGTAAACATGTGAATGTACACAGCAACCACTAATATGGAATGCTGGAATGCCATCACCTCTACACACCAAGAAGACGAGTCTTATGGGCAGTCCGCTAGAACACATAACTTTTAGTACTTCTGTGAATATTTTGAAATTGTTGAATAGTTATGAGTTCCAAGGTGTTTTTGGGCCAAGGCTTCATTCATTCAGCAAATGTTTATGAAATATTTGCTACTTGTGAAACATCTCTCTGGGCTCTGAAAGGTACTATTCCTGATCTTCCTAAAGTGAGACAGAGATAAAACAAATGACCATACAAGGTAGTGGACAGTCCTTACCACTATGAAATGGCAGAAATATGACATGAACCACAAGTTTGAGGCACCAAGATAATTTAAAATTTTCTAGGAGTTGTTAAAAAAGCAAAAAGCAAAAAAAATACCCATGTGAAATTCATTTTAATAATACATTTTATTTAATGCACAGTGTGCAAAATATTGTCATTTTTGATATATAATCAGTCTACAAAGGTATTAACAGGATATTTTACATTTTAAAATGCAGACTTGTCAAAGCTTGGTGTGTTTTTGCCCTCACAGCGCATCTCAACATGGAATAACAATGATTCGAGTGATCAGTAGCCACATGGGTCTGATGACACTGTAAGGAGCAATGCAGGTCTATACTATGGAGTGGGAGGCAACTCTTTTTGCCTGGAGAAGCCGAGGGCTGGGTCAGGGTGAGGAATAATCAAGTACGCTGCCCAGTAAGGGTGAGGGAGCCAAGCCTGGAGGGCAGGGAGGAGATTCAGGAGCCAGCCTTTCCACTGGCTCCAAGACGTAGGGGTGGCAAGTGAGCATCTGCACCAGGAAATGGTTGATGCCAGACTTTCGTGGCTGGGGTGCAGGGTTTTGGGCTCTTTACCCCTTTTGCAGTGGAGCACTATCTTCTGTCAAAGTTGGCTTGGGTGCCTTGTCCTCCTGCCTGATTTTCTCTAGCTCTTTCTGGAACTCCTAAGGAAATGCTTCCAGGGAAGCTTTGGCCCTTCAGTAAAGAAAGAAGCTGCTCTCAGCTGATTGGGTCCAACACACAATTACTCAGTAATTGGAGTAGTGGCCGTCATTGAGAGGAACTAATTCTCATCCTGACTCAGGAATCAGCACAAGTCCTGGACCATTCCTTATTTATTCCTGTAAATAAACCAATTGGGCAAGTATTGTCGTGTTCATTTTATAGTGTGAAAACTGGGGCTGAGGAGAGCTAAGGCATCTGTCCCAACGCACGACAAAAGATAGAACCAGGATGGAAACTGAGGTGTGTGTATCTAAGCTCCATGCTTTCTGTGCAGCACACTGCTGCAGACACCGAGATCCTAGTCGGAGATCTACACTTTCATTTGCGTACAGTAATCAGTAAGAGCTTAATTAACCCCGGTGGGTGGAAAGAATGCTGTGATAGATGTGAAACATAGAGGTCCCTTCTTAGGTGCTTACGTTCTAGGAAGGATGACATAAACAAGTCCGTGAGATAGCAAACAAATAAATATCAAAACAGTACTAGGAAAAATTCACCAGTAAGCCTAGGCATGATCAGTTCGACTTTAAATTCAAAAAAGCTTTAACTTTGCCTGCAGGAATATGTTGGAGCAGCTTGGAAGAGTATGAGGAGCAGAGGGAGCTTCCAAGACTCCAGTACCACACTTCAGCCCTGCCCAGAACTGAAAAATCTTTTTATTATTTCCTACCCATTTAGGCCAAATATTTGGCCAAAGTGGTAAGTGAGGAGGCCACTGTCCCTGGGTTTCTAGAAGTCATGTAGCCAGCTGCTGTAATGTCTATGAAGACATCAGTGGGTGTGTGTCAAGAGAGAAATGGCACAAGGTTAAGAACACAGAACTTGAGGCTAAAACCTCCAGCCTTCCTTGGTAGCCGAGAGTGGGTTATCTGCATCTTCTTGAGCACATAAACGTAGTTTCTAGTCCCCTTGCTCCTTAGTACCTTTACTCTAGAGAGAAGCGTCCAGTGCTTCCAGCAGAGGTCATGCAAGTCAGCTGTGTCCCATTCACTCTTTCATGCCTCCATGCAGCACCTATCAGACAGTATGTGGACCTCACAACATACATGCCTGGCACTGTTCTGGTTACTGGGAGGGAAGAATAAGATAATAAACAGGTAACTGTGCTGATTACAAGGATGCAAAAACAGTAAAATAAAACAAGGAAGGGATGGGGGATAGGAAGTTAGAACTGTAAATTGGATGGTCATGTAGTTGAGCAAAGGTTTAAGAAGTGGGGAACAAACAAAGCAGTCATGCAGGAGAAGACCATGCCAGGCAGAGGGAACAGCAACTGGGAGTCTTGTCATGAAACAGTGGGGGTCTGGGGGCTGGAGCAGAGGGAGCCAGGACAGTGAGCAGCAGTTGAGGTCAGAGAGGAGATGAGGCAGCCAGGTCCTGCAGACCTCTGAAGGCTCTCTGATGACAGTGGAGTTGCCTCCTGAGCACCTGGGATGCCCTTGGAGGGTTGGGCCCAAGTTGTGTTATAAGCTGACATACTGTAATGTGCTCACTCTTGCTGTCATACTGAGAAAGCCAGAATGAGGGCAAGCAGAAGAAGGTGAGAGACAAGCAAGCCACTAAGATGGTGGGGTGGCAGCTTGGACCAAGAGTAAAGTGGAGGTCAATGGATATCAACTTGAGGGTTCTGGACAAGTGTTTGGTTTCCTAATACAAAGAGACAGATGTACTGAAGTGTCCCCTTCTCATTGGTTCTTCCTCAAGGCTGTGAGGACCTGACTTATCACAACCGCTTTTGGCCAGAAAGCATGCAGAGATGCCTGAGGCACTGAACCAAGGACAGCGCCTATCTCCATCTTTCTTGTTTTGTGAATGAGTGAAACCCAGCACTCAGCAGCCACGCCCTTGGAGGCTTGCAGGTGAACGCCTCATCTTCAGTGAAATGGTGCTTTAGATGACTTTCTCTTTCTCACAGCCCTTTTACTTGAACCTCACTAGCACGGACAGCCAGACGCAAAGTTGCTCATAAGCTGCTCCAATGAAGCAAAGGGCCTGCAATGTTATTGCAGGGAAAGGAACTAAAATCCACTCTCTCTTAATCTCCATTCATCTGAGCTAATCTCCAAATGGACAAAGTAATCAATTTAAGTAATAAATATGGCTTATTCAAAGAGCTGAATAACTGGCTGGAACAATTCCCCAAACGGTGGTTTCCATTGAATAATTGAAATTATGCAAGGGCATGGAAATTTTTCAACAAATAAAATATGTCTGAAAATCTATTAAAGATATGTCTGCAAAAATCATTTGAAAAAGCCCAACTCAGCAATAAAAAATAAATTACATTTCCGTTCTTGCTGTTGCTCCCTTTGGGAAAGAGCACATTACTACCCACTTTGTGGACAAATGGAACCAGCAGACTTTTGAATAAATGACTCTCCCCATTCTAATCATGAGGCTTAGACTGCTAGATAATAATTTGACACTAAAAAAGAAATAGGGAAAATTTTCCTCACTTAATGTTGCACGATAATATATCTGCTGTTTGGTTTTATCCATGAGGTTTTTGGAATCTGAGTTTTCAATCTGTGACTTTGAGGGACAGACAACTGAGAGTTTTTTTGTTTTTGTTTTTGTTTTTGGTACCGAGGATTAAACTCGGGTCCTTGCGCTTGCAAGGCAGGCCACCGGACCACTGAGCTAAATCCCCAGCCCTAACTGAGAGATTTTGAAGCTTGTTTGGACCAGTTCAACCAGCCCTATGGTACCAAAGAGTCCAGTGCAATCTCTTCTTTCTGTTTTCATCTTCTCCTGAACAACTGAGCTCAGAGGTGAAAGGACCTCCAAGGGCCAGAAAGTGGACCAAGGGGATATAATTTTTGAACTATGAATTTAGAAACTTTCTGACTAGTGTGATTGAACTTTGCATATCGGCTTCAAAAGTTAGTAAGTGTTACAGTTCCATCAACTTCCTATATTCTCCTGGTCATGCTGGTTTCAAAGCTTCTTACACAACTCTCCTTCATACAAAGACCACATAAAGAAGATTAATGCCATAATTCTTCTGCCTCCATTTCCTCTTTCAACTCACTTGTTTTTTTGTGTTGTTTTGGGTGTCAGCCTAGGCTATGCTAAATACCTTAGGTAGGGCATACTCTGTGGTTTTCTCTCCATATGGTCACCAGAACTCAGGAACCACACATTTTTGCTGGTCTGGGTTGGCTGTGCTCAGCTCCACGCGCTGCTGATTCATTCTCCAGGAAACAGGAATGGGAAAGAGACCCGGGCCTTCCTCTCTATGAGTCCCCATTCTCAACTGAGAAATAGTAGAGACATCATTCTGTTGTTTAATAGAACTCATTGCTTCTGGCTCCAAAGTAAGAAAAGAAATCAATTTCCCACATCAGTTGCTGGGTGCATTGAAGGCAGCTTATGGGGGCTAAGGCCATAACCAGTGGCTTAGCCTAAAATAGGACTGATGTGACGTCAAAGGCCGCTCCTCCAAAGAAAGAAAACTACAAAATTTGCATCTTCCTTTATCCTGTAAGCAAGGGAAATGGGTTTGGTTAAATAAGACCATGGCTTTTCCTGGAAAAGGGAAGGGGGGTGAAGAATGGTTATTCTTTTCATCCGTGGTAACAGGAAGCTTATCACGTTTCACAAAAAGAGTTCCTTGGTAATAGAGTGTGGAGTACTTTCTATGCTAGATGCCGGGCCTCGTACTTTTTATGTGATTTAACCCACAACACAACCCAGTGAGGGAGTGTGTTAATCACCTTTCTGTCGCTGTGACAAAATACCCAACACAAACAACTTAAAGGAAGAAAGATTTATTTTGGCTCACAGTTTCAGTGGTTTCAGTCCACGGCGGATGACTGTCTGTTGCTTTTGCACCTGAGATGAGGCAGTATCATCATGGTAGAGAGGTGTGGTGAAGGAAAGCTTCTCATCTCGTGGAAGGCAGGAGGAAGGGAGAGGGGAGAAGAGTTAGAGAGGAAGAGGCCGGGACCAGTTATAGTCAGGCCTCATGATTTATATTCCCTTTAGCTAAGTCTTGCCTCCTGGTTTCCCTCACCTCCCAGTAACATCATCAAATTATGAATTGATCAGTGGATTATTCCACCGATGCAGTTAGTGCCTTCATGATCCCATCACCTCTAGGGGACCCATCTCTGAACACTTTCATGAAGGATTAAACCCTTGAGTCATGGTGATACTTCATATGGAAACCATAATAGGGAGCTTCTCTGATTGCCTCCATTTGACAGACGAAGGAGAAGAACTGTGGAGAAGTTAAATGATTGGTCAGGGTCACAGGAGCAAGGGCTACAGCGGGATTTGGAGATAGGTGTTCTCAAGATCATCACTTTGCCTTACGAAACTGCTTTGAGGATAACTGGTTGGCTTCTGAAGATGGTTGGCTATGAAAGCCAACAGAGCTGCCCTCGTAGAATTGCATTCCTATCTGTTGGTGGCCTGAAATCTACTGTCTCACCAGACATGTGCACCTTGTCCTTGATTCTCCCGTTTCTTCCTCACTTGTTTCTCTGTAATCGATGAGGGGCATGGCAGTAGTTTCCCTAAACAGAACACTCCCTCTGAGCTTCTGGCTTACTTGATGTTGTGCTTCTCACCTCAGAGATTACCCTGTCAGCTCAGGGCAGGCTGCCAGTCGCACTGGTTTCTCTCCTTCAGAGGCGACCTGAATGTGAACACACCTATGGCCTGAGTGGCACCTGACACTTTCGTGCTTTGTTTTCTGTCATGGCTGGAGGTCAAGGTAGGAGAAGCCCGCTGGAAGTGCTGCAGGAGGAGGGGAACTCCATAAGGGAGCAGCGCGATGGTGCATGGAACGCATTCAGCCACGGTGGTGAAGCTGGGGAAACGACTGTGACTTGGGTGATTTCTGGACCCCAGGAAGGGTCCAGTTTCTGACCATTTATGTGCCTTCATTCCAGCCTTGTTGCTGAGAGTCCGTGAGCAAACATTTATTCTTGCATTTAAGGTTTTTACTCTTAAAAAGCAAAGGTGGGTTATTTAAGAAATAAAGAGGAAGGAGAAAAATTTCATTTTGAGAGAAAGAACCAGATTTTTGTAATCAGAAAATCATAAGGAATTCATGGTAATTATGCCACATATGTAGGCTATGTGCAATTCCAAGAAAAAAACATTTTATGTTGAACTACTTATGGAAGTGACAGTGGGATGCCAAGATCTTTTACAGCTTGTAGTGCTTTTTAGTGCTTTAGGTCTTAATATAGGCTTAGTTAAAATATGAGTTCTCTTGAAAGTCTACAACTTTGTATTAGTTTTCTGTTGATGCGTAATGATTTACTACATATTGACTCACTGAAAACAATATTCATATATTAGCTTTGTGATGTTGCGCAAGACATTTTCATTTCTGGACTTCGTGTTTCTCATCTATAATGTGTAGTGGGTGGCATTGATGTGATTTTTTTAAGCGCTTTATCAGCTTAGTCATTGTGAAACTTAGTTTCCAGATCACAAAAGATTCTCTAATTTTATAGAGTCTGGCATTAATTACAAGGAACACGCTATGACTTGGAATGGTTTAAGTGTCTCCTCCCAGAAGTTCATGTGTTGGCGGTCCAAAGGTGCCAATAGTGGGACACAGTATGGACTTTTAAGAGGTGAGGCCTAACGGGAAGTCTGTAGGTCACTGGGACTCAGTCTCTCTCTTGGTTCCTGTATGAGGACATGATCACTTGCTCCCACACGTGCTCACACCTCTGCCATTGCCCGTAATGTCATACAGCCGAGTGGGCCTTCACCGGAACCAAGCTGATGCCAGCACCAGTCTCTTGAGTCTCCAAAACTGTGAGTTACGTACACCCCATCTCATTTATGAAGTTAGCCTGTCTCGGGTACTTTGGTGTGGTAAAGAAATGCTGATTAATACAGAAACAGAAGTGTAATTTCAAAGTTCAGGAAAATGAACTATATTAAATTCTAATTGCCAGTAGAGTCCTGTGGGTCAGTCACCTTGTTATATGAAGAGGAGCTTTCAAAAAGTATTATATGTCAAATGACAGGGAAGGCCAGAGTGGCTAAGTCTTAATTCCAAGTATTGGAAAAGATTCTACCATGCACTTGGCTGTGAAAAATGAAAGTAAAGATAGGCAATAACAAGATATCTTATATTTAGGAGTAGATTAAATATGGAAGATGATGGTCCTCTAACAAAGAGTTCCTGCTGTCCCCATTTAAGGCATGCAACAAAATCTATGCCTCCCATCCTTGGAAGATGGATGTTCCATGTGATTTTTTTCTGAGTCAATGAAATACTAGGGGAGAAGCTGTAGGTCATTTTGGGGTGGAAGCATTTGGGAGCTGGTGCTTGGTTCCCTATAGTGCCTCTTCCCCTCTGTTACACTTTGGATCTTAATTGTCTTCCAAAAGCTCATGTGTTGAAGACTTGGTCCCCAATACAACAGTGATCAGTGCTAAGATCTTGGGAGGTATGAATGCTTTAACCTCAGGAATGGATTCATCCATTTATGGATTCATAGTTTGATGGGTTTGTGGGGAGGGGAATTGTTATAAATGCTCTCTCTTTGTTTCCCAGCCACCATGAGGTGAGCATTTTGCTTCACCACATGCTCCCCACCCAAAACCAAGGCAGATGGACCTAGGAACAATGGAGTCAAGTGTTCATGGGCTAGAACTTCAGAAGCCATTTGTCAAAATAATCCTTTCCTTCGTGAAATTGTTTTTCTCTGGTATTTTATCAAAGTTATAGAAAGCTGGTGAACACAGTGACCTTGCAAATAGTAATGATATGGCAGTGATGAGGACCACAACTACTTGGAGGGTTTCAGGACTTGGGGTTCCTTTTGCATGACTGAGAAATAGAGCACTGTCTTTTCAAGCTTCTAAGATCTGGGGGTTGTTAGTTGATGCACCTGAAACAGCCAAGAGTAAACCACAAAGTTTGCAAATTGTGAACATTGTGACCTAGAGAAATATCAATTTACTGACAGGAGAACAACTATGGCCCTGATAATCCAAATTTCCTGATGAACTGTTGTGATTTTTCTCTTCCTCTTTGAAAGGCTTGAAAGTCTTGGTGAAGCATTCATGAACAGATAGCAGAAATCTGAAAGAGAAGAAGAACTAGTTTGGATTCACAGATCAAACTTCCAGTATCTGGCCAGTGGAGACCTGTTAGTTTGCAAACCTGGATGCACCTTTTACAATATTGTCTAAGATCTTATCCTGGTTCTTTTGTTTTATTTCTGATGGGTTGCAACCAATGAAAGCAATGGAATTCTGTCTTTCAACTAAATAACTTGAGATTTTTGGTACTGTCTTTATGTTTGGTCTTCTCAAAAATCTTTTTCTGCTGCTTCTGATGCAGATAGATTTCCTGGACTATCAGTCTAAGCTAACTCCTTTGCTCTAATTTTTCTTTCCTTCTTCAGGAGAGGGACCTGTTACAGGTAAACCTCAATCCCAAAATCTAAAATTTAGGGGTCCCCTTATGGAAATGGATTCTGCACTGGTTTTCTCAATATATAAGATAATTATTTTTCAGACCCCAGAAGAGGTGACATGAAGTTCAAAGTACGTAGAAGTAAGCTTCGAGAAAGGTGTAATAAAAATAACCAATTTATTTGCTTACTTATTTTTACATCAAGTACTAAATCAGTTCCATTCTTCAAATTTTAAAATTTAATGTTTATATTCATAATATATTTACATGATTCAAAATTATAAAAATGTAAGTAGATATGCAGTGAAAGATCTTATTCCCACCTGGATCTTTTTACTATCTAGTTTCTATCCAAAATTATCAATTACTTACGAACCTTTAAAGATATAAATACTATATATAATTCATGAATATAATATGTAAATATATCTGTCCATAAATATGTTTATATCTTTTATGTGTCCCCTCTTTTCTCTTTTATAAATCCCTATCTGCCTGCTTTTGCTGTTATGCTCTTTCCATTTCTCCCTTAATCTACTTTGTAAATCTCTCCACATCAGTGCATAAAAAGCTTACTTGTTATTTTAAATCCCACTGAGTTTACTCAGTGGAGCTTTATGTTGGCAGACATTTGTTTCCAGACATTGCTATTGCAAACCATGTTACGATCAAGTCAAGTCTCTGAGTCAGTCCCATCTGTGTGAGAATATCTGTGGAAAGAATTCTAGAAGTGGGATTGCTGATTTAGCCTGATGGTGAGTTTGTGGTATCGCTGAAGGAAATCGTAGTGAATGTGGTCAGAATATATTCTCACAAACAACATTGGTCAAGTCTGGCACGTATACTTGTTCATAATTTTAAAGTGTGATCACATTGTACAATCACTATTTTGTACTTATTGTGTGTCAGGTACTGCGTAAGTGTTAGAGATGAAGAAATAAACCAAATATTTAATCGTTATTCCTTCTTGACAATTCAGGAAATGACAAGGGCAGTGGAATGGTAAATTTTCTATGTCAACTTGCCTGGACTGTGTTGACTAGTTCTTTGGTCTAGACACTGTGAAGTTTTTAGATCTTATTAGCATTCACTATCAGACTTTAAATAAATCAAATTACCCATGACAGGTGGGTGGGCCTCATCTCATCAGTTGAAGGCCTTGTGAACAAAGAGTGAGTTTTCCTGAAGAAGGAATTCTCTTCAAGGCCTCAATGCAATAACCTTATCTGGGATTCCAGTATGCTGCCCTGCAAAATTTGTCTTTAAGACTAAGACATCAACTCTTACCTGAATTTCTTACCTTCTAGCTTGCCCCACAGATTTCAGGCTTGTCAGTAATCATGCTCTTAGGAGCCAGTTCCTTGAAATAATTATTCTGCCTGTATACTGCTTTTGTGGAGTGTTTCTGGAGAGTTCTGACTAATGCTGACAGTAATGGTGATCCCTATCCCTCAGACGAGCAAGCAGAGACTGAAAGAGTACACATCACCTACAGCCCCAAGTTTAGACTCTAAAACCTAAGCTCTTTTCTCTGCCTACCTTGCAGTACTACTAAAACTCAGAATATGCACAGTGGTACTTTCATTATGGAGTACTAGACATGTTTAACGCAGTCACCAAAAGGGTATTGCATATTTCAAATTTTACTTGGCTTGTTGTTAAAATGGAAAATGGGCAAGTGCATTCCTACTGCATAGCTATTGTCTTGGAAATACTTTCCCTCATGGGTGCTCTGTTTAATATCCTCAGTAGAGTATCAGATGCTGCCTGAAAATCCTTGTCTTCTACTCTAATTTCCCCCTTTGAAAATAATCTATCAACACTTAAAAATGTAATTTTCCTTTATTCTCCCTTTTAGCTTATCAAGAATCTGTACATGGCAGGCCAGCGCAGGAGCTGACCTGGCTTGCAGAAATTCTTAGATATTGCAGTGTATAGTCATACATAAAGTTTGTTGTTCATATTTCACATACTAGTTTTGTTTCTATGGACTATTAAAAATACTTACACTGCACGTAAGTCTCTTTGTAGCTTGTCCATTTTTATTTTGGTATTGAACTTGTTCTGGGGTGAGGATGGGCACGTTTCACCCCACTGGACCCCTCACCTTGGAAAGATTACTGGACACCAGGATGGGTTAGTTGCTTCCTTTAAAATAAGGAGGGAGGGAGGGTTGGTTCCAGAGTTGTTTGATTCCATGATATTTGGATTTCTGAGCAGCCCTTCCAGGCATGGAGTAGAGGAGCATGCTTAGCACCATCTGTTGTTGGAACAAGGCAACACAGCTATAGAAGCTTCTTCCAGCAGGATGATGACAGCAAGTGCAAAACTTTTGGCCCTGTACTGAATCATGTAACATTTTGAGGATGGTTTTGTCAGCCCATGGATTAAAACATTCTAACAGTTTAAAAGGGAACTTCATCTATGCTGAATTTCTTGATTGTCGTACATTCCCTTTCTTTTGTTCTCCTCTTATTTTATTTTTATCATAGCAGCTACAACCTATGATTGACATAAATGTGGCTCGACTGTTGCATGCTCTTGCACAGCACGACTGATGAATAGTATGGAATGCTCCCATGTGCGCCACACGTTGGGTTAACTTTTCTGCCCAAGTGTCACTGTGAACTTTTTATTTTGGGGACAGCTCCATTGAGGTTTAATTCACATATCTCACAAGTCATCCATTTCAAGAGCATAATTCAGTGTCTGCTGGTATAATCCTGGAGTTGTGCAGCCCTCAGCACAATCAAATCTAGAACATTGTCCTCAACCTAAAATGAAGTCCCATATCCATTAACAGTCACTGCTCATCTCCATTTCCCAGTCCCTGGCAACCACGGATCTACTTTCTGTCTCTATGGATTGGCCTGTTCTGGGCATTTCATTCAAATGGAATTGTATAATAAGTGGTTCTTTCTGTCTTCTTAGTGTTTTTAATGTTATCCATGTCCTGTTCATTAATATCTTATTCCCTCTTATGGTCAAATAACATAGCATTCTATGGATATAGCACATTTTGTTTATGTACTCACCAACTAGTAGATCACAGTTTCCTTTTTTCCCTCTTTATTTTCTCATATTCAGCCTGAAAATTCTAATAAGATATATTTAGGTTCATAATGACAGCAGACAGGAAGTCCACAGCCATTTCTTCTCCCAGAAGCTTCCTTCTGTGTAGGTTGGAGGGCTCCCAAAACTGTGTGAAGCTCCATGAAAACTAGTTGACCCTTTGTAAGAGCACAACACTTCTGGGACAGATTACTTGGACTTGAATATTGGCTTCACCCCTTACTCCAAGTAACACTAAAGTCCTTTCAGCTTTCATCTTCAAAAATGGGAATTATAGCCAGGCATGGTGATGCATACCTGTAATTCCAGCATTATAGAAGGCAGAGGCAGAAGGATTGCTAGTTTTAGCCCAGTCTGGCAATTTAGCAACTTAAAAAGACCCTGTCTCAAAATAAAAAAATAGAGGGCTGGGGCTATAGCTCAGTGTGAAGGCCCTGGGTTCAATTCTTAGTCTACGCACACACACACACACACACACACACACACACACACACACAGAGAAATTATACTAGTAACCTTCTATAGCAGAGAGTACCAGTCAGCCCTTGTTACTGTTCTTTCTTCCAAAGTGATAAAGACTTATTTTTGGCTAGGCACACGAGTGCCCAGGAGACTGTATTTCTTAGTTAGTCCTGGTCATGTCATATGGCCAGTGACATTTTGGCCAGTGATATGCCAGCAGAAGCATCTGTTAGCAACCCCTAAGCACCTTCTTTCACTGTCATCTGGAACATGCCTTTCCCTTACTATTTTTTTTCCTTTTTCTGTCTTGCTGTTTGGAAGCTAATACTTACAATCTCAAACTCTAACATCAGTGCCAAGAATGTCATATTTACAAGACAGAATTCGGTACCTGAATGGAAGGTTGAAACTAATGGAACCCACGCACATGGAATACCACTAGTCGAAGTGGTCAAATTATAGGTGGGCCTGTGGCCTGGTATATGATTTTCTTGATGATCTTCTGCATTCTATTTGCCAGTATCTTATTAAGGATTTTTACCTCTATGTTCATTAACGAGATTGGCCTATAGCAGGCTGGAAGATTGGTGAACCAAATAGTTGGTTAAAAAATGTTTCTGCTAGTTGTTTGGGAAGCAGACCAATGACAGATGGAATCTGCAACATTAAGGAACTTTGGGAAAACTTCATGATATGGTGTGCACTGGCTGTTTTTTTGGACACTCTTGACAAGACAGATGAGCTCTGGCCATTGCCAACAACCTATAGGCACGGGTGGGAAGGATATGGCTTTGCTGCATCATGCAGTCTAAGGGAACAGAGTTTAGCATCTGGGGATCTAGGAGGGCTGAAAAGGCCAGTTACATCTGTACTGTGAGCTGGAGCAGTTATAGTGGCTCTGAAAGAGCAGCTTACCAGTGATAAACTTATCTCAAGCATCCTCTATTACGATTTCCCTGGCAAACACCATCATAAGCCCAGTAAAAAGACAAATGGCAGCAAAGATCACTTGAGGGTGGTTTTCCCTCTATAGCCGTTTAAGCTTGCCCCACAGTGACTGTTCTTAAGATGCACAAGAAAAGTGTAGAGCAGAGGGCGGCAAATAACTGACTCAAGCAGGGCTGGGAAAATGGGTAATCTGCTAGGCAGACCTGGCTTGCTGCTTGTTCTGGATTTTAAAAAAGTTGGGAAATATCTGTGGACATTTGTTTTCTCTCTTATTATGTAAGTACATAATATCATCAAGTTTTGCCTTTTGACCAGCAAAAAATTAAAATATTTATGATTTTGCCCTTTACAGCAAAAGTTTTCTGACCTCTAGAGATAGGGTCTTTGGTGTAAATAATAGGTCTAGAGATGATCTTACACACTGAATGGCTGTTGGCAAATAAATAGATAAGAAGCTCAGCAAGATTTTGAGGGAATTTTATTGCTACCAGAAACTACTATCTTTACCTGCAAAAGCCTATAATTATTCCACCTCTGCAACAAGGCCCCTGATCCCTAGTAACTTCTCTCATTTGCAAAGTGATAAGGCCTTGTTTTTCTGGTTAGGAATATGAGTCCCTGGGACAGAGACTGCACCATGCAACCTGGCAATTGCCAAGGGCACACTCTGTAAGGCTTCATAATCCAAGGGGAAAATGCAGGTGCCCAATGGGCCACCAGACACTTTAGCAGCCTGCAGAGGGGTCTTGCCCTGTGGGAGTTGACAGACTATAATGGGTTACTGCCTATTATGAGTTCCCAAGTCTCCTTTTTACTAGCAGTGCTTTTATTTGCCACTCCCGAGTCTTATTCTTTCATTTCTTACTGAAAGTCTGTGTGTCCTTTAGTGGATAAGTCAGTGAGCCACAGGGAGCTACCTGTGTACAGTGGAAGGAACTGAGCACCCCCTGGAGATCCTGGACCTTGGGGAGCATATTGTGACTGGATGTCTCTAAGTGAATCCCAAGAGAGAGAACCCTTACATTACATTTTCATTGAGACATTTCAACTATTTCTATGTTGTTTGCATTTCATATAAACTCCTTTATAATGTCTGTCTTAAAAAATAAAAGCTATAATGTAAAAGGAATCTCTGTAGTGCATTTTTGTCCATCAGCTATCTTTATAGGCTCCCTTTGAACTTTGGAAACATGGAGGATACAACTTTTACATTTTAACATGCAACCCTTAGGGGTTCCATCTCAATCTATAGTCCCTCCTGGGAAAGGAGTCAATTTTGTCACAGCACTTTTGAGTTACTAATGTTTTAGAATTGTTTCTCATTTTGCTGATGTACTACTTTAAAACAGAAATTCTTTACTCTTAGTTTTTTCATTAAGGAAGAAGTAATTTTCATTAGCTAATTGTACAGTCATTAGAACTACAGTTTTAAAGTTTAGACTTTAGGAAACCATGTTACCAACCAAATATGACTTACCATTGTGACTGTTCTACTTTAATACAGTTTTGCAGTAGTTACAATTACAATGTGAGTATTTTTTCTCTTTTTCTATTTATATTATAGAAAAGAATCTATGGTTCTTTAAAGAAAACAGTATTTTAAACTGAGCTTTTAAATGGCTGCATCACACTCTATAGAGCAGTGATTTTTGTTCTGGGTATTAATTAATTACCATTCAGTAAACCACATAGAAAGAATGCAATAACTTAAAGCCATAGCGATCCTTGTATTACGTCTCTTAGTGTCTGTGCAGCAGGGGCTTGGGAAGGACTTGGCTGGTGGTTTGAGCTCATGCTGTTGTAATCACATGGCTGGATCTAGAGAAGCCCCCGGACAGCTGGGGATGGCTGTGCAGTCCTCTTTCTGTGTAGTCTCAGAACATGACCATGGGGTTAGTTCTTGGGCTTCCTTACAGTGCAGCATCCTCAGGATGCTCAGACATCTTGCTCAAGTGGCTCAGGAGTTCAGCATGAGTATGCCAGGTGGCAAGTCAAGCAGAAGCTGCAATGTTCTAGCACTACTTAGCTCTACACTCTTGGCTAACCAGGAATCAAGATTCAAGGGAAGGGAACTTGTCTCAATAGCAGAGGGACTGGAAAATTTACAAATGTTTTTAAATAGTGACAGTTCTATAACCTAAGGTTGCTTATTCTTTTATCAATGAACATTTGTTTTCTGCTATGAATATTGTGATAAATATCTCATGTATGTAGATTTTTCCATATTTATCATGAAAGTAGGATTATTAGTCATAGGATATAATCTGAAATATTTATTCATATGATTTTCCACAAGACTTATGTTACTTTAAAATGCTATATATATGCAAAGTGGGTGACAGTATTTTTTTATATACTCATTATTAGCAACTTAAACTAATTAGGTTTTCCTTCTGCTAATCTACATAAACTATAAACCTTACTATGTGTTTAACTTGTATTATTTTTGTAGTTGGCAAAGTTGATTTTTGTGTTTGTAAATTTTATTATTTTATTGTTTTCTAGTTTGTCTACACAAGTGTTAGTGTTCATTGCCAAATGCATTAACATTTACACGTTAAGAACTCATTTCTTCTCATTGCTTATGAGATAACTTTTGTATCCTTGTCATAGTTCATTGTGGAGCCCACTTGAATACAAAACACCTCACAGGCTGCTTTATCATAGTTCTGGATAAGAGGGAAGACACACCTGAATGTGGGTGGCATCAACTCATCAGCTTATATCCCAGAAAGAATAAAAAGTGAAAGAAGGAAGTGTTGCTTATGATTTTTCAGAGAAATTTGGTCATTACCATTGCCTTTGGACTTCTACTTCTAGGCTTCTAGCATAGACCCTTTACCTTGCCTGCACAGATACCCAGGTAACTCTGCAGCAAGCTCTAGGCCATGGACTTTTGATTCAATCCTCTTGCTCTCCAGCATGCCAAAAGACCTTTTGGATTTTTCCACACCTGACTCTGCGGACAGTCATCTTACCCAGGAAAGAGCTTCAGAGTTGCAAAACCTTCAGTCAGAGACCCCATCCCATAGCACTGGTGGTTTGAACCCAGGAATTGGTGTACTGGTGAGCAGCAAAGAAAAGGCCTCTTAGTGGCTTGCTGAGAATTGAAGACTATTGGGTAAGCAAAAAGTTCTCTCAGTGAAGGCACAGCAGACTGCATCTGTTGAATGAGAAGACATGGAATCAAGTTCCAAAACCAGACTTTCCATATCACCCAGGGCAACCCTAAAGGAAAATAAGATGGAAAAATCTGATACTCAACCACCTGGACTCCCTGAACTGGCAACAAAAGAGGATCTGGGAAAAAAATGAAGTCAGAAATAATTTCTCAGGTAAGAGCAGAGATCGTGCCTATAATGCAAGACATGATTAATAAATCTAGAGCAGATATAGATTAAAAAAATAGAGGAACTGAGGAACATGATGGTATCCCAACCTAGGAAACAAATGGAATCCATAAAACAGATGCAACCAGATATCCAGGAGGTTAAAAACTCCATTGAAAGTTTTTAAAAATCTTTTTTGTATATAAAGGATTATAAAATTCCCTCATTATACAGCAGAATGAGCCAATGTGAAGATATAATTTCAGCTATAGAAAATAGGATTGCAATTAGTGACAAGGCAAATAAAAATTTCTTAAAAATAGTAAGGGACCATGATAAATTAATCCTACAGCTGCTAGATGATGCAAAGAAGAATAATATACTTATCAGAAGTCAATAAAGAAGCAGGATTGAGTGCAGAAGACATAAAAAAACTGTTCACAGCAGTAAAGGCAGAAAACTTGTCAAGTAGGGGAAAACAATTTGACATACAGATAAGTGAGGCATATAGGACTCCAACTAGCCATGATTAAAAAAAAACTACACATAGACATATAATAGTTATGATTCCAGAAACCCAACAGAAGAACAAAATTCTACAAGCCACCAGAGAAAAGAAACAAATCACATACAAAGGAAATCCCATCAGAATCACAGCAGACTTCTCAACAAAAACCCACAAGGTAAGAAGAGCATGGAGTGATGTATTTCAAGCCCTAAAGAAAAACAGCCTCCAGCCCAGAATGATGTGCCCTGCAAAGCTATCTTTCAAAATTGATGGAGAAATAAGATACTTTCATGACAAAGAGCACCTGAGGAACTTCATGAATACCAAACCAGCCCTCCAAAAATTTTTAAACAATGTTCTATGAAATGAAAACAAGGATCACAACCCCAGGAAGCCCAACAGAATGAATCCATCAGACATGACAAGAAATTAAATGCAAAGGGGGAGAATCCAACAAAAAGAAAAAGTCATGACAAGATAAGTCAATCCATACCAGCTATAACAATCAATGTTAATGGTCTCAATTCACCAATCAAAAGAAATAGATTGGAAAATGGGTCAAGAAGCAAGATCCAACAGTATGCTGCATACAAGAAACACTTAAATAAAAAAGAAACTCATAGACTGAAAGTTAAAGGGTGGAAAACTATACGCTCTGAAATAGGAATCCCCCAAAAAGCAGGAGTAGCAATCCTCTTTGCAGATCAAGTGACTTTCAAACCAACTCTGATTAAGAGAGACAAAGGACACTAAATCTTTGTATAGGGAACAATCCAAGGGGAAGAGATGACAATCATAAATATATACACACCAAACACGAGGGTGCCAAACTATATAATGCAAATACTAACGGACATGAAAAATCAAATAAGCACTAATACAGTAGTAATGGACCTGAATACCCCACTGTCACAAATAGACAGATCAATAAATAAACAGCAAAGTACTACAACACAATCAACCCTTGAACAAACGGACTTAACAGATGTTTACAGTGTTCCACCACACAAAATCAGAATACAGAGAGGAGACTGGCAGCAGCTCATGACACTCGGGCAGGCCCACTCCTTTGCTCCTTTGTACCAGAGAAGACTGGCAGCAGCTTGCCACCCTCTGGCAGGCCTGCTCCTTTGGCCCAGCAGGCCGGAGGAGACCAGCAGCAGCTCAAGACCCCTTGTTGGGCCTGCCCTTTCAACCTAACACACCAGAGGAGCCCAGCCACATGGGCCAACACAGTGGTGTTCATGCCACCCTGGGAACAAGAGAAAGAGGGCCTCTCTGATGCTCCTCGATGAAAATTAAAGCCCACTGGAAAAGTGCAGAAAATCTGCAATAAAGGCACACCACCCTACCATAGCTGGTAAGTCAGAGAGACCAGCATCTCACATCAGAATCTAGTGTAACTTCAGAGGAAAGACAGCTGAAACCCGCAGTAGAAACTTGCAGAGCTCAACCCAGCAGGAGGTCAGAGATCTCAACTTGGGCCTTGCAGTAAAAAATCAGACTAAACCTCAAGGGAGAGCTTCTGGCTTGCTGAGACTAACTTAGATCTGCACACTCCTGTCCACGCTGTCTATTGTGTCAACAGAGACATACCTTGAAGGAGACACTCTATTTCTATTTGTATTTTTTATTTTCAGAGTAATATTTTTCTGTTATCTTTAATCATTTAAAAATATTTCTTTATCTATCTTTATCTTTTCTCAAATTTTTGTCATTTTGGGGGGGGTTATTTTGAGACAGGGTCTCACTATGTAGTTGAGACTGACCTGGGACTCACTATGTAGTCCAGGCTGGTCTCAAACTCGCAGCGATCTTCCTGCCTCAGCCTCCCAAGTGCTGGGATTACAGGCATGTGCCACCATACCCGGCTTGTCCTTTTTTAATCTTCTTTTTCTTATCTTCTTTTCTTTCTCTCTCACTGTCTCTCTCCCACCTTGATCTCCATTACTCTCCCATTTTGTTCCTGTTCCTATCCTAATAAGAATTTATTTTCTTTCTTTTCCTTTTCATCTCTTTTTCCTTCTCTCAATTGCCATTAGTTTTAAAAGAAAGTGATTACAGTCTCTAACTTCCCTATTGCTGTTAGTTTGTTCTGTTCTTGGATATATTTATTCAGTCTTCTCCTCTTCTCTTCAACAGCTCCCTAGAGTTTGTGCCATCTTCCTGTGTCCTCTGACCTCACTTCTAACCTTTCTCTATCCTATCTATTTATCTCTCCCTCCCCAACTCCTTCTAAATCCCCATCCTGAAGGGTAAAGTTGCTATATTGAAGAGTTTATTCACTATAAACATATTTTGGGCTGGTCTTTAATTTTGATAAAATTCACATAGTTAAAGGTGATAGATTAATAACTACCACAAATTGTCATTTCCTAAGCCATACTTGATGCTATTGTGTTGCTGATTGTATCATTTGGGCTAAGGTGTTGTGATTGATCTAATCAGTTGTCCTCCATGGTATAATGAAAATGAGATTGCCTCAGAGACATTAAAGACTCAAAACCTAAAGACCAGCTATATCTGGAAGATTGAAGTATTAACTCAGGAGTTAAACCTAGGGCAGTAACAATGAGAAAAATAGAAATGAGAAGACATTTAAATAAGACACAAACACAGACATCCACCTCACCAAATGTAAACTCTTGGGGAAATGAGATGGAAAAGTCTGACAATCAACCATCTAGACACCTTGAACTGATAGCACAGGAAGTAACAAAACAGATAAATAAGGCTCTAGAAAAATTCAAAACAGAAATAATTTCCCAGACAACCACATACACGGTGAGAAGAATGAAAGACATGATTAGAGACTCTAGAACAGAAACAGATAGAAAACAAAATAGATAAGCTCAGGACAATGATGGAAACCATGAATGCCCAGCATAGGAAAGAAATGGAAACCATGGGACACCCAACATAGGAAAGAAATGGAATCCATGAAACAGATTCAAACAGATATCCAGGAGATGAAAAATGCTATAGAAAGCTTTAGCAGCAGGATGAATGAATGTGAAGATAGAATTTCTAATATAGAAGATAGATTTCTGGTCAGTGACCATGAAAAGAGAGATCTTTTAAAAAACAGTAAGGGACCATGAGAAATCAATCCAACAACTCTTAGATGATGAAAAGAAGAATAATATAAGACTGATAGGAATTCATGAAGTAACAGGGAAAAGTACAAATGATATTAAAAACTGTTCACACAATTAGTGATGTAAAACTTCCCAAACAGAGCAAAAGAACTTGACATACAGATAAGTGAGGCACATAGGACTCCAACTAGTCATGATAAAAAAAAAAAAATCTACAGCTAGTCATATAATAGTCAAGATCCCAGAAACCCAACAGAAGAACAAAATACTACAGGCAGTTAGAGAAGAGAAAAAAAAAATCACATGAAAAGGAAAGGTCATCAGAATAACAGCAGACATTTCAACACAAACCCTCAAGTTAAGGAGGCCCTGGAGTGAGGTATTTCAAGTCCTAAAAGAAAACCTCTAGTGGGCTAGGGATTTAGCTCAGCGGTTCAGTGGCCTGCCTTGCAAGCGCAAGGATTGGAGTTCAATCCCCGGTACCAAAAAAAAAAAAAAAAAAAAAAAAAAAAAAAAAAACCAA
>NW_022900941.1:14557400-14589328 GCF_012274545.1 Fukomys damarensis | reverse complement strand
GAACACCTGAAAAATTTCATGAACACCAAACCAGCACTCCAAACACTTCTAAACAATATTCTGTGAAAATGAAGGCCAAAACTCCATAAGGACCAACAGAACAAATATACCAGGCAAGGCAAGAAATTAAAAGGAGAGAGGGAAAAATACATAGTAAAAGAACCAACAACAGGAAAATAACATGACAATGAAAAGTAAATACACACTAGTCATGACCATCAATGTTAATGGCCTCAATTCACCAATCAAAAGAAATAGGCTGGCAGAATGGATTAAGAAGCAAAATCCAACAATGTTCTGTATACAAGAAACCCACTTAATCCACAAAGAAATTCATAGACTGACAGTAAAAGGATGAAAAACAGTTCTCCATGCAACAGGAGCCCAGAAAAAAAATCAGGGGCAGCTATCTTATTTGCAGACAGAATAGATTTCAAACAAAAACTAAGAAAGACAAAGAAGGCCACTACATTCTTGTAAAGGGAACAATACAAAAGGAAGAAATGACAATCATATATATATATGCACTGTATACAAATACCCCAACTATACAAAACGAATATTAATGGATACGAAAAATGAAATAAGCACTAATACAATTGTAGTGGGGGATCTCAATACTCCATTGACACAAATAAACAGATCATCTAGACAAAAAGTCAACAAGGAAATAACAGAACTAAACCAAGTCTTAGAACAAATGGAATTAGTAGATATCTACAGAGTGTTCCACCCCCAAAATCAGAATATACATTCTTTTAGGCTGCACTCAGGTCATTCTCCAAAATAGAACACATGCTAGCTCATCATACATGCTTAAGTAAATGCAAAGGAATTGAAGTTGTCCCCTATATATTATCAGAGCACAGTGGAATTAAACTGGAGATCGATAGCCTAAGAAACTACAAGAACTTCAAAAACATATGGAAATTAAATAAGACCCTGATGAACAACCATTGGGTCACAGAGGAAATTAAAGAAGAAATTAGACAGTTTCTACAATTAAATGGTAATGCCAGTACAACATACAGGAATCTGTGGGACACAATGAAAGCAGTTCTATGAAGGAAATTCATAGCAGTAAATGCCCATACTAGGAAAACAGAGTGAGCTCAAATAAACAACCTAATGCTTAACTTTAAGCTTCTAGAAAAAGAAGAGCAAGACAAACTGAAAGCTTGTAGAAGGGAAGAAATTATAAAGATCAGAGCAGAAATTAATGCAATGGACACTAAGAGAATGGTACAAAAATTCAATGAATCAAAAAGTTGCTTTTTTAAAAGAATAAATAAAATCAATAAATCCTTAGCCAACCTTATCAAAAAAGGAAAGATACTGTACAGAAATTAACAGCCATATTGGTCTAGAAATGTTAATTTATCTTTTAAAATTTATTTATTTTTTTCCATTTGTAAGGGGTAATGCACTGTATTAAATATTTAAGGTCATATCTACGTGGGTTTGATTACAGAAACTAATACAGTGTTCTCTAAATAATAAAGAAAGAATAATATAAGACTACAAGAGCAAGAAGCAATTTAAATATGTTCAGGGACCATTTTCATCTTCAGAATTAAGGATTATTTTAATTTTACATCCCTGCCTTTTCTCTTTTACTTTCCTTTTTTATTTTTATTTTAGGATTCCCTATTTTTAATGTTCATACAGAGATTTCTTTAACTGAAATAACGAATAGTTTGTCTGGTGTGAAAAACTATAATAGTACACAAGATCCTAATGAGATAATTAATAATGTGAAATAGGAAGTAAAGGACTAAAGGTGTAGGGAAAGTGGGAAGGGTGGGGGAAAGGTAATAAGAGAGGAAAAAATATGAGAAAATGAAAAAATGGAAATAAAGTGTTTGTAAATGAGGAGGGGAGGAGGGGGTGAAGGGAGGGCAGGGACAAGGGGAAAAAATGAGAATCAAGACCTGTCATGTAAAGGTACAGGATCCCAATAATGAATGTAACTGTAGTGTATACCTAGATTGTACCAATAAACTCATTAAAAGAAAAAAAAAGGAATAAAGATAGGAAAGGAAGAAGTTAAACTGTCACTATTTGCTGATGATATGATACTCTACATAGAAGATCCAAAAAACTCTGCCAAAAGACTTCTAGAGTTTATTGATAGAATCAGTAGAGTAGCTGGATACAAGGTAAACACTCAAAAATCAATAGCCTTCTTGTACACAAATAACAGACTCAGTGAGAGAGAAAATAGGGAAACAATCATACACCATGACCTAGTAGGATTCATCCCAGGGATGCAGGGATGGTTCAACATACACAAATCAATAAATATAATGCACTATATTGATAGAGCCAAGGACAAAAACCATATGATCATATTACTAGATGCAAAAAAGCATTTGAAAAAATCCAAAGTGCATTCATGATAAAAACCCTCCAAAAATTGGAATAGATGGTTTCTTACTCAGTCTGATAAAAGCCATCTCTGAAAAACCAACAGCCAATATCTTACTAAATGGTCAAAAACTGAAATCCTTCACACTAATATCAGGAACGAGAAAAGGATGTCCACTAACACCACTCCTGTTCAAAGTAGTTTTGGAAACACTAGCAATTAGACAAGAGAAAGATACAAAAGGAATAAAGATAGGAATTGAAGTCAAACTGTCCTTATTTTCAGATGACATGATACTCTTACATTGAAGACCCCACCAAAGAACTCCACCAAAAGTCTTCTAGACTTAATAACCAAATTCAGCAAAGTAGTTGGATGAAAGGTTAACATATAAAAATCAATACTTTTCTACAGGGAAAACAGATTCACTGAAAGAGAAATGGAGCAATCAGTTCCTTTCACAACAGCATCGAAAAAATTGAAACACTAGGAGCCAACCTAACAAAAGAAATCAAAGACCTCTACTCTGAATACTATAGCACTCTGAAAACTGTGCAATGAGGATATCACAAAATGGAAAGACAGCTCTTGCTCCTGGGTAGGAAGAATCAAATAGTGAAAATGGCCATACTTCCAAAGACTGCTATATAGATTCAATGCAATCCCAATTGAAATCCCAGCAGCATACTTCACAGACTTTGAGAAAACAATATAAAAATTAACTTGAACGGAAGAGACCTAGAAAAAATATAGCAATTTTAGGCAATAAAGAGAAATTAGGGGATATCACAATTCCCAACTTGAAACTATTCTACAAATCTACTGTGATAAAAACAACATGGTTGGTACTGGCAAAGAAACAGACCTGAGGAGCAGTGAAACAGATTAGAAGATGCAGAAATAAGTCCAGGCATACTCAGCCACCTCATATTTGACAACGGAGCCAAACACCCTCATTGGAGGAAAGATAGCCTCTTTAATAAACGGTGCTGGAAAAACTGGGTTTCAACTTGTCAAAGATTAAAACTAGACCTATATCTCTCACCATGCATTAAACTAAAATCAAAATGGATTAAAGATCTAAATATTAAAACAGAAACACTTAACTGGCTGGAAGAGAGGTTAGGTAGAACTCTTGAAGACATCGGTGTAGAAAAGTATTCTATAAACAAAACCTCAGTTGCCCATGAGCTAGCACAAACAATCAAGAAGTGGGATGTCTTTTTATTGAAAAGCTTCTGTACAGCAAGAGAAATGCCCAACAGTGTGAAGAGACAACACACAATGTAGGAAAAAATTTTTGCCAGCTGTTCCTCAAAGGTCTGCTATCTAGAATAGATAAAGATCTAAAACAAATCAGCCCTCCCAAATTTAAAGACCCAATCCAAAAATGGGCAACTGAAATAAACAGATATTTCTCAGACAAAGAAGTAGAAATAGCAAATAACATTTGAAAAAATGTTCAACATCACTGGTCATTTGAGAGATGCAAATGCAAACAATGCTGAGATTCCACCTCTCCCCAGAAAGAATGGCTGCTATCATGAAATCAACCAAAGACAAATGCTAACAGTGAGGTGGAGAAAGGGGAACACTGCTTCAGTGCTGGTGGGAGTGTAGACTGGTGCAACCACTGTGCAAAGCAACGTCGAGGTACCTCAAAGAGATAGGACTGAAAGTCCCATTTGACCCAGCTATTCCCCTGCTGGGTATCTTCCCTAAATAATTAAAAGAGTCACACCACAGTGATATATATGCACCCATGTTCATAGCAGCACAATTTGTAACAACTAAAACTTTAAGCAGCCCAATTGCCCATCTATGGAAGACTGGTTAAAGAAAATGTGTGTGTAGTTTTTTTTTTTTAAATAAAATGGAATACTCATCAGCCATAAAAAAATGGAAATTAGAGACATTTATAGTTAAATGGATGTACACTGAGGCAATATTCTTAAGTGAGATAAGTAGGACACACAGGTGTAAATACCAAATAGTTTCTCTAGCGTGAGAAACTGAAAGTGTAAATAAGGACTAAAAGGTACACTAAATAATGTGAAAGAGGAAGGGGAAATGGGAGGGGTAGGGGGAAGGAAAGAAGGGGATGGAATTAATATGGGAAAATGAAAAATAATGGAAACAAAGTCTTTGTAGATAGGGAGGGAGGGGAGGGTAGGGGGATAGGGAAAATAAAAGAACCATCTTTGATTAGGTAAAGGTACAAATTTCTAACAATTAATGTGATTATATTATATACATTAAACGTAGCAATACAATTAATAAAAAAAACCCAAAACATTTACATGCTAAAAGTACCAATCATTTCTACATTGTATTTGTTCAGTTGAATCTTTGTCTTTAGATTAGCAGTTTTCCTTGGAGTTTAGATGTTTTTAACTTTTTCTATAAAATCTATTAATCAGTCTTCCTAATTTCTTATCGTCACACTTATACTTGGAAAGTCTTCTGTCTTTTTTTGGAAATGGGGAAGGAAGTCCTGGCAAGGTTGGAGAAGGTAGGGTAAAGAGGGAAAGGGGGTCAAAAGTGATCAAGATATGATATGTATTTTAATTCCACAACACAAATGTAATTACTGTGCATCACTAACATATACTAATAAAATAAAAAAAGAAAATCTTCCTTCTCCCAAATTTCTGGATGTACTAACCCATCAATTATATCAGTGTTTACACTCACATTTCTGTAGCTGGAGCTTTGCCTTTAAATTCTTCATGCATGCAAGGTCTACTGGCTATATTTGTTGAATTTAAATTGATTATTCCTCTGATTCTAGTCAGTAAAATCAAGAAGACTGAATGTTTCTCCTGCACCTTCATTGGTCTATGAGATCCTTTTATAATATATTAAATTATTATTTTACAATATCTTTTGCAAAAGAGAAGTGGACCAAGAGATAGAGTGGTAGAGGGAGGAAGAAGAAAAGGGACAGAAAAAGAATTAAGACGTATTATACACATTTATCAACTCCCACAAGGAGTGTAGTCATGTACTGCAAACAGTAAATGACATTGTTTAAATAAAACAAAATAAAATGAAATATAATCTAATTAGTGTCTTTTGCTGTTTCCTCTTGATATACTCATCTATTTTGATTCCTCTTAGATGAACTTTAGAATTAATATTTGTCAGGTTTGAAGATACAAAATGAAGAATATGATTGAGATTGCATTAAAACTTGAAATTAATCTTGGAAGCCTTCTTGTTTTCACAATATTTAGTTTACCAGTGCATACACATAACATATTCTTCTCATTTACTCAGTATTTTACAAATGCCCTTTCATTTATTGTATCCTCCACATATGCCTACATATTTGATTCAAGAACCACATTTCTTTTTCTTAAGGGCCATTGTCTACAACAATGCTAATGGAGCAGGTTCCTGAAAGTTTTTTAATGTTCACGTAGTCAGGTTTTCTTGAGCAATCCCTCCAGCTCAGAAATGTTTTTGGCATCTTACATAAAACACCTGTATCACTATTTTAATTCGTTTTTGTGTGGACCGGACGTTAGGATCCAAGTCAACATCGATGGCGTGGGAGGGAGGACTGCAGTTTCATTCATAGCAGAGAGGAGAGGTGGGAAGAGCAGAGCTTGCTGGGGGTCGGTGAGGAGCCGCAGCTGTCTAGGATGATACCAGGTTCTGGGCACAGGCTTGAGGGGCTAAGCCAGCGTATCTTAAAAAGAGGCAAAACAGAGCCCCGTCTCAAAATCCCTGACTCTCTCCTGGGGATCACCGAGAATGTGTGAAGCATCGATGCCTTCTGCATGGCCTGAGAGGATGGCAGAGCTCCAGAAGTAACCCACACCCTACCCTACCAATTAGTCCTCTGCTACCTGTCCGATCGCACCTGACGTGTCTCTGAGAAGAGCCTAAATATTTTCCTTTATAGTCAGAAATGAGGCTTAAAATACCCGGGAGAGAGGATCCTTATGGCAAGGGGTAAGTGTCTCTGACGGCACATCCTCTCTGATCCTTGTAAATAGAGGGTCGTTCAAAATATGTGGAGGGGCAGGCAATGAGGGGACTTCAGCCAAGGGAAGCAGGAACACTGGGTAACGAACACCTAGCACTCTAGATTAGCATTTCCCCTCATGGGCTGGGTCTGTGGAAGGGGAACCAGAACAGGGGCAATAATGAAGGGACCAGTGAGTAATTGTCTCCCCTTACCTGCCCAGTGGGTGCACCTTGGGCACCTATTGTATCAGCACTGCCTCCTTTTAAAAGTCTTGTTCTCCTACATATCACACCTTCCCTACACCTTTAGCTCCTTTCCTCCCATTTCTAAATGTCAGTAATCTTATTAGAATCTTATGCATTGTTGCAGAATATTCACACCAGGGAAACTATTTGGTATTTACACATGTGGGACTTATTTATTTCACTTAGGAGTATATCTTCAATATGTATCCATTTTCCTATGAATGAATCTATTCTCTCGCTCTTTATGGCTGAGTAATAGGGGAAGAACAAAAAGGGAAAAGAAAAAAATGTGAGAGAATGAAAAGATGAAAATAAAGTGTTTGTAGATGGGGAGGGGAGGAGGGGGTGAAGGGAGGGCAGAGGTAAGGGGAAAAAATGAGAATCAAGACTTGCCATGTAAAGGTACATGATCCCAACAATGAATGTAACTGTACTGTATCCCTAAATGTACCAATAAACTCAATAAAAAAAAAAAAAGTCTTGTTCTCCAAAATGCGATGCGCACTGGCACACTTCACTTCCAGCAAGATAACCCTGCAGTGAGGGCATTTGAATTGACAATCAGTTCCAGTAAGAGCTGAGGGCCACTGGAACCTCAATCAGAGAGAAAGTGAGAGAGAGAGAGAGAGAGAGAGAGAGAGAGAGAGAGAGAGAGAGAGAGAATGTAAGAGAGGCTGAGAGAGAGCGCAAGTTAGAAACTCATCAAAGCCATCTGTTTGGTCACCTCTGCTGTGCACTAAGAAAACACGGGTCACACTGTGTCACTACCAGTGTCACCTCTGCTGAGGGTCACACTAAAGCCTGTGACCCAGCAAAGGCCAGACAAAGCTATTTCATGTTCAAGGCAAAACCTCCCATTTAATGGTTAGGGAGCCCATACATCACACACCATTAAAACTGCCAGTTTCCATCTCTTCCACACCATTAGTAGAAAATATATATCATTAAAGGAAGTGAGTTACAATATAAAAATATGGTAATTCAGAATGTCAAGTCACAATTGACAGCACATTCAGGAGGCCGCATTCCTGAGCTGTCTCCAGAGACCTTATATTTAGTGAAAAGACGTTTCCCAGAAAAGTTTTCATAAATATTCTCTGTGGGGGAAATGTATATTTATCACTCCATATAGAAAGAAATCTGAAGCAAATGTTTTAGAAGCTAGCTTCTCAGAAATTTCATAGATATTTTTAATCCATAGCTAGGAGAATTTTTCTTATCAACTTCATAGGACTCAGCCCCCCCAAAGGTTATTAGCAGCATCTCTCTCTCTCTCTCTCTCTCTCTCTCTCTCTCTCCTCCCTGCAACCATATTCCATGCACTGATCCTGGTTTTGGGAAGGGTATTAATCCTGTTTTCCTGTTTTCTATTTCCAGACTCTTAAGGTACTTTGACTTCTGGGCCTTTTGAGGATCGGGGAGAGACATTGTGAGTGCATCACCTGTCACATGCAAATCAGTCAACCCAATGACCTCAGCCTTCCTCTTATGAGAAGGCATTTCAGGCAAACATGCCTCTAACCACTCACTCCAGAGTAAGGTACCAGACAACTCCTGACAACCCCTGGACCTCAGCATCCACTGACATTGTATAAACTAGCCAATCTTAAATGTTCTTAGCCATCTTACCCTGCCACTTGTTTCTTCCATGAAAACCCACATTCAAGGCTAGCACCTCCACCCTCTCTTTGGCTCTTTCTGCCTCTTACCTGACCCTGGTGCTTTGCCTCGTGTCCCCTCCAATGGTGTGACATCCTTGTTTCTCTTGAGAACTGTGAACATTAAGTTGCCTTTTCAATGGCAAACCTTTCCTGATCTGTTGGCCTCCCTAGAACTGAATAATAGTAATAAAGCCTTTGCTTCAAAACAGAGAGGAGAAGAGTTTCACAAACCTTTGCTCCAATGGCTCAAAGTAGTGGGTTTAAGGGTTATCTTCCAAACTGTATATAAATAATTCCACTGGCCACTACTTTATCCTCTTCGGTCTCAGTTACAATGAGATTCTTTAAAAAAACAGATCAATTTGTAACTATTCATTGATGACAAACATTGAAAATCAATAGCCATAGGAGAGGAGTACGAGGAAAATGAAACTGGAAAGGCTAACATTAGGCAAGGTAGGGCCAGACCAGTGTGAGAAGTTTAGTGAAGAGAAGAGACTATAAACACAGCCAGATTGGGGGGAAAAGGAGGCGCCTTCATTTCAGGTGGAATGAGGTGGAGAAAATTTAATTTGGCAGAATTCTCTTAGGGAGAGCACGGGTCCTGACGAATGCCTCAATAAATGAGCTGATAAATGATAAATGGGAAACAGGCACATCCTCAGAGAAACAGAGATAAAAACTGCTGAAGCGTGGGGGGGGGCTTCACAGTGTCTCAGGTGAGCTGATGTGGAAAACTGGCAGCGGTTACTCAGTGTGAGGGCCTCAAGGGTAAGTTTAGAGGCCCTGTGAACGCAAAGGCGGGAGGCTAGGGAAGCCATACTCTAGGACCCACAGGCATTTGCCTGCAGCAGAATGAGTGGAGGAGGGAAGACCACTTAAAGATAGTTTTAAGCAGAAAAGAAGAAAAAATGAACCAGGGAAATGTTTACACAGATCAGTTCTATAAATATATCTTCATTTAAAGACTTAAATTGTGTTAAAATGCATTTAATATAAAATTTACAGTTGGGGGGGCTCTATAATGTTTGGGATATTCAGATTGCTAGTATTTTTCATTTTGCAATCTGAAATACTATACCCTATGAACAATAAATTCTTATCTCTTCAAACTCTATCCCTGGTAGGTCCCTTCTCCTTTTAGTTTCTCTGAGTTTGACTAGTTACCTTATACAAGTGAAATCACAAAGTATTATTTTCTGTGACCGTCATATTTCACTTAATGTCCATAATATATTGTGTGTAGAATTTTCTTCCTTTTTGAAGCTGAGCAATGTCCTTGTATGTAGATACCACTACTACAGAAGGCTAAACTAGATAGAAATTAATATGTAGTCAGAGAGATTGGGCCCTTGAGGAAGTCAGCACAGAAGATGAGATGCACAGAGACTGTGGCTGGGGGGAAATCCAAAGAGAGCCAGGCCTTGAGCATGAGAAGCAATAGTCAGGCCTGTAAACCTCCTAAGAGACAAACAGCAGCTTGAGACTGAACTGTGATTAGCATCACCTGGTCCTGGGAGCCCAGCTAGGCATCAGGTATGTAGGGAAGTGACCAGAAAATCTGGGCCCATCCCTTTCCAAGAATGTCTTCGTTTTTTCCGTACACCCTTGCTATGTGGCTTGTTTTCCTACTGGATGAATATTAGATAAATGACTATAGGTATAATCTATAGGTTGATTGGGCTTTGGTCCATGCTGCACCACCCATCTTGAGATCTTGCTATGTAAATTATCCATGATGAAGAGCCGTGGTAGCTACCTACTGGGGGCTATTTTTTAACCCTTATTTCCAGTAAAACTCTCCCAACTTCATCCTTTGGTTTAAGATTTAATTCTTCAATATTGTGAGACCACAGACTTGGCACATCTGACATCTGACAGATTGAGGGTTATTTTCCTGTATTGTTACAGTCTACTCTTCCGTTCATTCCTCCCTCGATGTGTTATTTCCAACTGTGGTTATTTGAATAAAATGGATGTGCCTTTGAGATCTTGTTTTCAATTCTTTTTGGGTAATATGTATAAGTAGGATTGCTGGATCGTATGGCAGATTTTCACGTTTAAAGATCCTTCTAAAAATATTCCATGAGATCAATATTGAAACAGGGAGATGTACTGAGCAAGAAATAATGTCTTTGTAAAATAAGGTAGCAGAAATAGAGAGAATGGATCCCATACAGAATGGTTACGACTGCGCTGTCTGGGTGAATGGGAGGTGAGGAAGGCCACCAGAGGTAACAGTGGCAAGGCTCAGGTTTTGATCTGGATATCTCGTGGATAATGGAGACTTGCGGTGGAATCACAGGAAGAAGAGGTGGATTGGATCTCGAGTGTGTTTTGGGAAAAGACTGGCCATGTAAAGCCTCAGTTTCTCTGTCCCAAAGACGGACAGAGCCGGAGTGATAACAAGAGCAGAGAGGAGAGTCCAGGTTGAGAAAGCAGCCAGCCACAGGTGGAACCTGGAGTGCTCTGGAGGACTGCTCAGCGATGTGTGTGTGTTTGACCTTGACCCGTCCGTGTCTGCAGTACGTAGTGACTGCAGTTACTGTAGGGGATTAGTACGTGCGCATCACATCCCACTCCCCTTCTCCTGCCCTCCTTCCACGCCCATTCCCTTCGTCCACAGCAGGGCCATTTCTTTATTTTGTAGGCCGATAAAGTTGGGTATGGTCTATACAGACGGACAATCAGACCCAAAGGCCAAGGAACATATAAAACATGTAAGACAATTATACTAAGTGAAGGTACACTTTTAGACATATTGTCTCCACTGGTTTACAGCATCTTCTCTTTCTTTTTCTTATTATCTATGTTTTATTTTGAAATTAATATGTACATTGATTTGTTCGTATAAGAGAATCCATATGATAATTAAGCTTGTGTGTCTGAGTCATTTTACTTAACATTATGGTCTTAAGGTGCATTCATTTTCCTATAAATGACTCAAGTTTATCCTTTTTTTGTATGGGAGAGTAGTTCTCCATTGTGTATAAATATCACATTTTAAAAATTCATCTGTTGATGGAGATATAGGCTGTTTCCAAGATTTAGTTATTATGAATTGTGCTGCCATAAGTGTGGTTATGTATACATTACTGTAGTCTGATGTCTTTAACTCTTTTTTTTTCTCACTGAGTTTATTGGTACATTTTAGGATGTCTTTAAGTCTTTTGGGAAGATGCTCAAAAGGGGGATAGCTGGGTCAAATGGAATTTCTACTTTTAGTTTTTTGAGGATTCCCCATACTGATTTCCATAGTGGTTGTAGCCCCATCAACAATGGAGAAGATTACCTTTCTCCCCACAGCCCTGCCAGCATTTGTTATTGGTTGATATTTTTGTTTGTTTGTTTTTGTCTTTTGAGACGGAGTCTCACTATGTAGTTGAGAATGATCTGGAACTCACTATGTAGCCCAGGCTGGTCTTGAACTCACAGCAATCCTCCTGCCTCAGCCTCCCAAGTACTGGGATTACAGGCATGCGCCACCAGGCCCAGCTCTTGGCTGCTTTCTTGATAGCAGCCAATTCTTTCTGGAGTGAGAAGGAATCTCATTGTTGTTTTAGTTTGCATTTCTCCAATGGCCAGCTATGTTGAACATTTTTCTCTTGTATTTATTGCCATTTGTATTTCTTCAGCTGTGAAGTGTCTATTGCTTTTCCATACTCATCTCAACTGGATCTTTAAATTTGGGGGGATTCTAATTTTGTGAGCTCTCTATATACGCTAGACACTAGTCCTTTGTCTGAGGAGTAGCTGACAAATGTTTTTCCATTCTCTTCACTCTGAGTGAGGTTGTCCCTTCATGCTGTTGGTGGTCTCATTTGCTGTACTGAAGCTTTTTAATTGATGTGATCTCATTTGTTCATTCTTGGTATTATTTCTTGCCCAACTGGGGTTTTGCTCAGAAACTCTTTGCCTACATCTGTGTCTTCAAGAGTCTTACCTATTCTGTCTTTCAGCATATTAAGTGTTTCTGTTCTGATGTTTAGATCTTCGATCAATTTTAATTTTAGTTTAGTACATAGTGAAAGATGTGGGTCTAGGTTCAATCTCCAGCATGCAGATATCCGGTTTTCCCAGCACCATTTGTTAAAGAGGCTGTCTTTCCTCTAGCAAGGGATTGACCCTTGTCAATAAAACACAGCTCGGTGTGCCTGGAGTTTTTCTGTATTGTCTATTTGGTTCCACGGATCCATGAGTCTGTTTTTTTTTTTTTAAATATTATCCTGATTTTATTATCACTGTAGCTTTGTAAAATAATTTGAAATCCAGGGTTGTGTTGCTCCCTGACTTGCCTTTGCCTTCTGCTATATAATTTATTTTATTTCAATAGTTCAAGCGCACCAAGGAAAGCAGAATAAAGACATAAGGACAAAAGCTGTGGGACACTAACTTTTTAAGCTCAAATAAAGAAAAAACCAGAAAATGAAAATTGAAAAGGTAAAGTATGGAACAAAGAAGACTAATGTCAGAGAAAACAAGAGAGGAAGAAACACAGCAAAGAGCAATTTTGGGGTTGGTGGTCAAACCTTGTCTAAAGGTGTGTTATACAAAATGAGAGAATTAGCCTCTCCCTGACTTCAGCAGTTGAGTAAACCTTGTAAACACAAACTTTTCCCACACTGACAGTGGTTATTGCGGTTTAGGTACGAAGCGTCCCTCAAAGACTCATGTACTGAGGACTCGATTCCCAATGCAGTGATACTCAGTGGTGGGGCTCTTGGAAGGTGATCAGATCATGAAAGTGCTAACCTTATCAGTGGGTTGATTCATGGATGCCGTTAAGGTGTGAGGCCTGCTTGGAAGAAGTAGGTCGCTGGGGGTCTAGTCTGGTTTTTGAGACAGGATCTCACTGTGTGGTTGAGATCAACCTGGAACTCACTATGTAGCCCAGGCTGGTCTTGAACTCACAGTGATCCTCCTGCCTCAGCCTCCCAAGTGCTGGGATTACAGGCCTGTGGCACCACGCCCGGCCACCCTGGGGGGTCTAGTCTAGAAGTGTGTATTCTCATCCCTGGTCCCTTCCTCTGTCTCTGGCTCTTTACCTTTTCCACGCGTCCTGGCTCATGAGGTGAGCAGTTGTCCTCCACCATGGCCTCCTACCACGATGTTTATGCTGTGGGCTGAAATCTCTGAAATCATGAGCCAAAGGAATCTTTTTCTCTTTAAATTGCCCTTGTTAGATATTTTTTATGCCTGCAATGAAAAGGTGATTGTCTTAGTTACTTTTCTTGTTGCTGAGGCAAAATACTCAATAGGGGGAAAGATTTTTTTGGCTCAGTTTGTAGAGGTTTCAGTCCATAGTTGGCAGGCTCAAAAGCAGGGTGGCATGGCAGTCAGATATCACAGAGGAGAAACAGTTCATGGCAGGCAGAAGGTAGCAAAGCAAGTGACCTTAATGATGTCTTTTTGCCCCTTTTATCTTTTTAATTTTTTAATTAAATTTTTAATTCAGTAAGTTTATTGGTACATTTTAGGTATACAATATGATGACATTCATCATTGGGAATTTGTAGCTTTTCATGTTATATCTTGGTTCTTATTTTTTTCCCATTCCCCTGCCGTCCAACCCCTGCACCCCTTTCTATTTACAAAGATTTTGTTTCCATTTTTCTTTTCTTCATATTTTTCCTATCCCTTCTTTCCTTTCCTCCGCCCCTCCCACATCCCCTTCCCCTTTGAAACTTTGCTCTCTACTTCTCATTATTATGCATTTTGATCCTGACTTACACTTTCAGTTTCTCATATCAGAGAAATGATTCTGTATTTACACATGTGTGTCCTATTTATTTCCCTTAGGAGTATGGGCTCAATGTGCATCCATTTAGCTATACACATCTCTAGTTTCTCATGCTTTATGGCTGAGTAGTATTCATTTGATTAAAAAAAAAAAGTACCTTCTGTACCCAGTCATCGTTTGACGTGCCCCTTTTATCTTATCCAGGCTACGTAGGGTGAGTAGCACTCACACCTTAAGCCTAGTAGTGCACTATGAATCAATTCCACTGTCACATAGTCTAGATGCAGCCACCTCTGAGAAAGCCCCACCCTATGACTGCATGAAGCTTTGGGTGACGTCTAGACACAAGTTGTGATACTGATTATACAGGTTATTGGCTCTCAACTGTATGGAGGGGCTATTTCGTACCCAGGAATGATACATTTTTGGTTGGTGGAGCAAGGCTGTTCTTGGCATCTAGTAAGTAGAGCCAGGGATAAATACCCTAATTGCAAGGATTGCCTCACAAATGGAGGAGCACCTTGTTTTATTATTAAAAAAACAAAACAAAACAAAACCAAAATTTTTGTTTATCCAGTCTCCAGTTGGACTGTTTCCAAATTTTAGGTATTGCAAACTGTGCTGCTATGAGCATGCGTGCAAATTTATCACCGTGGTATAATTCTTTAGGGAAGATACCCAGCAGGGGAATAGCTGGGTCAAATGGGACCTCTAGCCCTAGCTCTCTGAAGTGGATCCACATCTTTTTAAAGCCTTGGGCTTTGTGTTTACAGTGAGAACTCTCCGCTGCCACACGGCGTTCTGGATGTAGTGTGTGATATGACAACAGGGTCTTCTTTGAAAGTGGATATTTGAATGCTTTTGGACAGCTGTCCTACCTCTTTTTCAACCAACTTGCTGTATACATTAGTACAGTAATTTTAGAAATGATTTTAAGTAAATTCTGTAACATACTGAAGGGAAATATATTCAAAGAATTATGTATCTAAACTCAGCAAGATTATTCTCTACTTGGTACTCCCTTCCTAGCTGCTGCTAATCCATTCACTGTAGAGTCTAGGTGTGAGAATAAATCTTCCCGTTCTCTGAGTACACTTGGAAGTGCTGGTCCTGCTGATATCCAGGCAAATCGGCTTTGGGGCCCTTGAGTTTCTTCCAATCACCCTAAAATGTTTCATTTTTTCCTTTTCTGATTGAGAACACTCACTATTTCCTAGAAAGCAAACAGCGTTAATTTCTATTCTGGGGTGACTAAGCTCTCTGATTTCCTACCGATTCCTATTGCTATGATTTATTTCTGCTCCATCAGTAGATTGAAGCCAGAGCAGAGAGACAATACAATGTATTCAGGTCCTCTTATGTTTATTTTTTTTAATATGTATTTTTAATTGAAACAGTAGCCATACATCTTTATGGGGCCCAGCGTGTCATTTCAATACATGTAAACAATCAGATCAAGGTAACTGACATAACTGTCACTCAGAAATATGTCATTTCTTTATTTTGGGGACATTCAAAATCCTACTGTTTTAAAATATTCAGCTGTTACCAACTGCAGTTCTCCTACTGAGCTGTAGTGCATTAGAAATGCTTCGGTCTACCCAAGTGTATCCTGTGCCCATTAACTGATCTTTCTCCAGCTCTCCTTCCCCTACGTCCTTCTTGGGCTTTGCCAGTTACCCTCTAATTCCATTTCATTGAGATCAACTTTAACTTCCACATGTCTGTGAGAACAAGCTGTATCTGCCTTTCTGTCCCTAACTTATTGTTTAACATAGTGTCTGCGAGCTCTACTCATGTTGATGCAAATGACTAGATTTCATTCTGTTTATGGCTGGATAATATTCCATTGTCCATGCCATCTCTTGTCATTGGTTCATCTCAGCTTACACTCTCAACTCCTAGAGCTCCTAGTTGAAGAGTCCATGTAGGGGCTCTAGAGCTTGACTAACTGCATTAGAACCTGCTCACCTGCTGCTAAGCTGGAGAAAAAAGGTGGGCAAGAGATTTAATATCTCCTTTGGTGCTCATTCCTCATAGGTAAAAATGACAATACCCCCCTTAAAAGTTGTTGCAAGATCAATGAATAAATAAATGCAAGGTGCTCAGTGCAGTTTAGGGCACATGGTAAGCCCTCAAAATAATGCTGGCATCCCTGGTTGGTAGATATTGTTTCAGTTTCCCAGGTCAGATGAAATGAAGAACTCCAGACTGAATACGTCGAATAGCAGAATTTTCTTACAGTTCTGAGATCAGAAGTCCAACACTAAGGTTGAGAGGTAATGGTCCATTGAAGACCCCAGGGACAGTCTCTGTCCTGCCTCTTCCCAGCTCCTGCTGGTTGCCAGCTGTCCCGGGCATTCCTTGGCTGGTAGCTTCACCACATTCTAGTTTATGCTTTTTGTCTTCACATGGCCTTTTATCCTGTGTTTGTGTCTGTATGTCTCCATATCTCCCTCTCCTTCTATGATAAGCACAGCATCAATGGATTTAGGGCTTTGGATCAGTAGGACCTCATCTTAACTCCTCATATCTATAAAGACACTGTTTCTGAAGAAGGTCACATTCTGAGGTTCTGGATGGACAGGGAAGAAACTCTTCAACCCACTATGGTACCCTGAAAGTTAATCAGCAAAAACATATTTGTTTAGCAAGTGCTTCTCTTAGTAAACAAAATCAATAAAATGTTTAGGTATTTCAGAGAAATTTAATAAGCTGTTTCTTTAAACCATCTTGCCACCCCCACTTTTTGACACATCTTGGTGGATTGTACAGGATGGCCTCGAGCTCTTCCTGCTTCAGGCTCCCAAGAGCTGAGATTACAAGTGTGTGCCACCACCACTGACTAAAAGATCTTACCTGCGATAGCCTGGACATGATCCTGCAGAGACAATTAATACAAAGTGGAAAATAAAAAATAGTATTTGATTCAAAGTTCCTCTAGCATGAAAACTGGCATGGACAGTTGGGGTGGGAAGAGGGGGCTGAATCCAATTCAGCCACCACCTGTCCACACAGGATGTGACAGTCTCCATAAAATCAGCTTGGACAGAAGCATCTTCTGTAATGGAAAAAGGCATGCTTCTGGCTTGTGCTAAAGAGAGCCGAGCCTTAGAACACACCAAGCTGCATGGGGCCCCGGTGCAGAAGCACGTAAAAGACAGTGGTGCCTGCCAACCCCGCCCATGTGCAGAAAATCCCGACATATGTCTCTTTGGATGGGTGTTCCAGTCCCCAAGTTTCCCATGTGGGAGAGACTGTCAGGCATGGAGCCCTTATCTATGCATTTGCCAGCATATGCTGCTTGGAGTTTGTAAATTATCTACTTAATCTAAAACCTCCTGCTGGTGTCTTTTCATTCTTGTTGTGCACAAGTCCCAGCTGACACTTGCCAAGTCAATGTCTGAACATAGTCAAATACATAAAATACTCACTTAACTCTACAGAGCACACCTGAGGACATTTTACTTCTTAATTTCTGTTAATGACTGCCCTTATGGGCACATCTTCTAACATGATGGTTTGCAAAACTTTACTTATATACATATCGCCTGGGATGTGGTGAAAGCAGTCATTTAAATGCAGTATGTCTGGGATAAACCCAAGAGTCTGCATTGCTAACCACTTCCTGGGCGCTGCTGCTCCTTGCACGTGGAGAGGGCAGTGGAGAGTCTGACTAACAAAGCTCTATGCTAACTGCACTGCTTAAGTCTTTCTTCAACAAATCTGCGGCCTGAGAAAGCACACTTGTGAAGTAAAGCAGACGGAATCTGTGACTGAAAAATACATTTGTAAGCGCTGCTATCTAGAACATATAAAGAATTTAAAGAAATTAGACCCCCAATTAAAGAGCCACTTTAAAAATGGGCATCTGAAAAGAATAGACATTTCTCAGACAAAGAAGTAAAAGCAGCAAATAACATGAAAAATGTTCAACATCACTGGTCATTCAAGAGATGCAGATGAAAACAACACTGAGATTTCACCTATAGAATAGATAGATCTCAGACAAAGAAGTAAAAGCAGCAAATAACATGAAAAATGTTCAACATCACTGGTCATTCGAGAGATGCAGATGAAAACAACACTGAGATTTCACCTCACCCCAGAAAGAATGGCTGCTATCAAGAAATCAACCAACAACAAATGGTGGTGGGGTTGTGGGGAGATAGGAACCCTTCTCCTCTGTTGGTGGCTTTGCAGACTGGTACAGCTACTGTGGAAGTCAATATGGAGATACCTCAAACAACTAGGATTAGAAGTCCCATTTGACCCAGCCATTCCCCTGCTGGCTATCTTCCCAAAAGAATTAAAAGAATCATACCTCAGTGATATATGCACACCCATGTTTATAGTGGCCTAGTTTGTAATAGCTAAAATTAGGAAACAGCCCAATTGCGCATCAACAGAAGACTGGAGAAAGAAGATGTGGTCCAAAAAAAATAAATGAATAAAATGGCATACTACTCAGCCATAAAGAAAGAGAAACTAGAGACATTTATAGCTAAATGGATGCACACTGAGGCCATACTCTTAAGTGAAATAATTAGGACATATGTATGTAAATACCAAATAGTTTCTCTGGTATGAAAAGCTGAAAGTGTAAATAAGGATTAAAATGCATAATTGATAATGTGAAATAGAAAGAAAAGAACTAAAGGAGTAGGGGAAGTGGGAGGGTAGGGGAAAGGAAAGAAGGAAAAAGAAAAAATATAAGGAAAGGAAAAGATGGAAAAAAGGTCTTTGTAAACGGGGAAGAACGGAGGGGTTGAAGAGAGGGCAGGGAAATGGGGAAAAATAAGAACCAAGATCCATCCTGTAAAGGTCCAAGATCCCCATGATGAATGTAACTGTACTGTATACCTAAAATGTATCAATAAACTTAATGGGAACAAAAAAAGGAAAAGAAAAACACATTTGTATCTGCATATACAGAAAATAATGCCAAACTAGATCTTACCAGAGCAGGCGTTGGTGTATAATTCCTGCCTTTGCTACTGGGTAGCTAAATGATCTTGGATGCACCCTTTCCTTCTCTAATGCCTCAGTTTCTGAGTCTGAATAGTTGGGAGTATCTCTGCTTGTAACCTTTCATTCAAGCTTGGTGAAGATTCACTGATATGCATATTAAAAATAAGTCCTTGGAAAAAGCACTGCTAAAAGTAAGTTATTCTTTGGCGCCATGCCTGCCTCGCAAATTCAAGGTCCTAAGTTTGATCTCCAGTACCTCAAAAAAAAAAAAGGAAAAAAAAAGAACAATTAGGGGTTGGGGATTTATTTCAGTGGCACAGTGCCTTCCTGGCAAATGTGAGGTCCTGAGTTTGATTCCCAGTACCAAAAACAAACAAACAAATAAAAATCAGAAAAATTAGTTATTCTTGGCAGGAGATTTACCTCAGTGGCACCGTGCCTGCCTCATAAGTGCAAGGTTCTGTTTGGTCCTTGGTACCAAAAAAAAAAATTTATTCTTTCCCTTCAGGCTGGCTAGAGAATGAAAAGGTGGTATTGTCCATGTGGGAGCATATGTAACATTAGGAGCTCTGTTCATGATGATTCTCAATGATTCTTTGAGAAACGTATTCTTTCGTGAACTCTAGGACAAAAATATGCTCCGACATAATGCGTTTATCAATAATTTTAGCAATTCAATATATTCAGCATCTACTCTGCTCTTTGTATGTACAAAACAATGTCCAGGGGCTATCACTGTATCAAGATAACGAAGGCAGGGCTCTGGACTCGGAGGAGTTTGAATCCATATGAGATACATCGTGGGCCCAAATGGTTCAAAGCACAGTGGAGAGTAGACCATGTGGACTAGGGGTGAGCGCCTTCACTGCCCGCTGCCACTTTGTTTCTGCCAGCCTGCTCCTCTCCCCAGTCACTGTCGCCCCTTTGGTCCCTTCCTGCTGTTTCGGGGAGTCATATGTATGTAGTGGCTGAAGCCAGGGGATCTGGAGTCATAGCACCTGGGTTTTAAATCAAGCTCTTTGTGACCTTGGGCACTCTATTTAATCTCTCTATGCCCGTTTCTGCATCTGCACAGTGAAGATGCCCTAGAAGAGATTTCTAATTCTTCTATGAAGATTTGCTGGCTCCATCCTGGAGGAATTTATTCATTCATTCAACAAGAGTTCCTGATATACCTTCCTTTTTTACTATTCTGGGCAACCTAAGGCCATTATCACATTTCTCATTATTGTTTGACTACTATCTTTCTTCTAACAGTGTGGATCAAAATGAATGTGATTTTTAAACGAGAATTTCAGCTTGTCAAAGCGGAAAGAATATGCAACGGGATTCTGGCTCTGCTTCTCACTGGCTGTACGTTCTTGGGCACATTTTGAATTCAGTTTTCTCACCCACCAAATAAACATAGTAGTACTTGCATGAGGTAGCCTGGAAACTCATAGTGAAATACCAGTAAAATACCATGGTAATTTAACAGAAATCTGCTTTCTAAGAGAGGCTGAAGTCCCAGATCAAAGTCCAGCAGGGTTGGGTGCTGGTAAGGACTCTCTTAGCTTGCAGATGGCCATCTTTGGTCATATGTATAGAGAGGCAGACAGATGGGGAGATTGGAAAAGAATATTGCATTCTTCTTTCTGGAAGGACAGTAATTCTATCAAGTCAGTGACCAACTCTATGGTCTCTTTCATTGTGCTTCTTATATTCTCTTAAAGGCCTTTGCTGTAAATATAGTCATACTATGGATTAAGGATTCAACATATGAATACTGGGAGGACGCACTTCAGCCCATAGCAAGATGCACGCAGCCTTTTTCCACAAGTTTCTTTCTCGGTGGAAGAGGTGAGTTCTGTAGAACGCACCCGTGCTGGCCCCAGCCCTGCCCAGGGAGGAGTAAGGCCCGAACTGATGAACACTGCCCGGAGTGGATGCCAGTTCTTTCAGGGACCACCATTCTCCTTTCCTGACTACTGTCGTTGGTTGGCACATCTGATTAATTTTAAGTCAGGCAAATCTCTGGAAACTCCTCCTCCTGTCACGTGGTTCCAAAGCCCTGGAGTAAATTAGCAGATGCAAATATAAACAGCAGGAAAGGCATAGATTGTCTTGTTTCATGTCTAACACTGAGCCCCAGCTCTGAGTAAAGTAAAGGCATCCAGGCACACTCTTCTTGCAGAATGAGTGAGCACTTACCTTCACACGAGTAATTTCCTCAACTGCTTCTCAAATAATCAGCTATTCGGCGGTGCTATTTGTGCTGCTAGAAATAGGAAGAGGCAGAGTGGAGAAAGTCAGTTTCCTTAAAAGTGATTAAAAGCTTATTTTCACATGCAATAAAGTTCCGCTTTACCAGACATCACTATATGTCTTTTTTTCTCCAGCTTTATTGAGAAATTATTGATAAATGGGAATTGTATATATAAAGTGTACATCTTGATTTTTTGTTATGGTTTTTTGAGACAGGGTCTCACTATGTAGTTGAGACTGACTCAGAACTCACTATGTAGCCCCGGCTGGTCTCAAACTCACAGCGATCCTCCTGCCTCAGCCTCCTGAACTAAAAGTGATTAAAAGCTTATTTTCACATGCAATAAACTTCCGCTTTACCAGACATCACTATATGTCTTTTTTTCTCCAGCTTTATTGAGAAATTATTGATAAATGGGAATTGTATATATAAAGTGTACATCTTGATTTTTTGTTTTGGTTTTTTGAGACAGGGTCTCACTATGTAGTTGAGACTGACTCAGAACTCACTATGTAGCCCCGGCTGGTCTCAAACTCACAGCGATCCTCCTGCCTCAGCCTCCTGAGTGCTGGGATTACAGGTGTGTGCCACCATGCCTGGCTATAACTTGATGTTTTAACAGGCATTGTGGATCATCACTACCACCAAATTAATTGACTTTGCTCTATATAACTAGTATTTTTCTTTTTTTTCCAAATAGAAAAAAAATCACCCACTTTTTGCTGCTAGTTGAGTTCATTGTACTTCTAGTTGTTATATTCAGGTGTTATATTCAGGTTTCCTACTCCTCCCCACCCCCGATCCCCGGACCCAGGGATCAAACTCAGGCCCTTGTGCTTGTGAGGCAAGCTTGGTGCCCCTGAGCTAAATCCCCAGCCCATTGAGGTTTCTTTGCTGGAGAATGTGAGGAATGAAGGACGTGCCTCCCGCTCCTGGGAAGCCTTCAGTGTAGCTGGAAAGACAAGGTCAGCTCAGATGGGAATTAGTAGCCCTTTAGGACCAGATGAGCTGCCTGTCTATGCCTACTTCATGCAGTCGCGGTGAGAGGTGAACGAGTGAAGGCGGAGGTGGCAGGTCCCTAAGGAACAGCGACTAGATGAATAAATAAATGCCTGCTTGATATTCACCGAAGATAGAGCAAGGGGCATGGTCACCAGCGGGAGCAATACACAGCACAAATAGAGCCAGTGGGATGCGACAAGGTCTTCCTCGGGAGGCAGGGGGCACCGTTACCCAGACACCCACAGGCTGCGCTATCAGCCTGTCTGGGATCTTAGCCCCTCGCAGCCGGCGGAGCACTCAGACACCCACCCATTCACAGCATTCACCTGCGAGACAGCATGGGCTCAAGTTTCTTTATTGCCGTTCTTCCTACTTTTTGCTTTTCACGGGAGAGAGCAGATGGAAATCTTGTTCTCAATTACCCTTTGTTCTTATTTGATCTGAATTCATCTAGAAAAAGATTATTTGGATACATTTGATTTTTAAAAATGGGAGTGAAAACAAGCATGGAGCGTGGGGAGGGTTTTTATCATTTTTCCCCCTGCCTGGCCCATCAATGTAATTTCCCAAGAAACACAAAGAAATAAACTCTTACAACATTAAGTCACAGCGGGGAACTACTTCTGCTCCATTTCCGTCATCTCAGGATAAACTTAATTTATAAGGACTGGAAGGGTTACAGTGATATTCTGCAATTCAAATAAAACACAGCATGAGCACAGACACAGAAAGAAAGTTTTGTGCTGTAAATATACCCCAGAAGTTCAGAGGCACATAAAAAGTTGGGGCAGAAATGGGATAGAAGTGATTACACTGGAAATGAATTGCAATTTTCCATTTTTAAGCGAACATATGTTGCTACAGCTTGCTCTTCCAGGATTGACTAGTGGATGGCCTTTAGCCAGCTTTTTACCCTGATTGATTTGGCTGACTGTATTGGGTTTGAAACGGCCATGACAATTCTGTTCTTTGGGTATTTTCACTTCCACTTCCCTTCCTGCAGCCTGGGTAGTTCAGAGCAATGTCAACAGTGATTACAACTCGACCGTTTATTTCCCTGGCAATTAAAAGTGTGCTGACCAAGATATGACTGCCTTATCGAGCAGCGTGTGCAGCCATCACTTTTCTGAAATTCCGGTTACAAAGGCAAAAGCGAAGACTGAATGGTTAATCTTCTCTGACCTTGCTATTAAGTTAGTGGATGACATTTCGACAAGGCAGGAATTGAGGAGCAGCTCTCAGCAAAACAGTCGGGGGCAGGTTCGTCTTGGACGCATCCTGCCTTTCTGCCTTTGACCTTTTCCAAGCTTTCTTCCCACTATCTTTGTTTCTTGATCTGATCACTACTTCTTTGTCCAGGTGGGGCCATAAGCTACTAATTTTGAGAAGATTTATATATATTAAACAATGCATGCAAAGGATATGGCTTACACATTGTATTAATGGTGGAAGTTTGGGCACAGTAAATTTGGATTGGAGAAAATATTTGAGGGCATGAATGTTTTCTTGACACTTGAAAAGATCCATCTATGTGTGTGTGTGTATATGTATATATATATATATATATATATATATAGACTAATAATAGTATGTTATGCATCGATAGCAGCAACAGCTTTTCCGGGTTCTGCAGTCATCTGAACAAAATAGCTATGCTCAGACATTTATGAGCCTGGGATCACTAGATAAGGGCTAGGTACTGCCACCATGGACTCGATGTACACCTGTAGAATTCTGACCTACCTCTGCTCTGTGTAAGAGGTTCTAGTCACAGGTGAAATTTGAAAGGAGCAGTTTGGAAGGAGCAGTAATCGGTCTGTTGCACCCCTCCCTTTCTAGTTCTTCTTTTCCCCATATGTTATTTGGGAACACTAGGTAGACTTTTTCCTTATATTTGAAGTAACTGGGAGAGACTAACACTGCGAATGTCAGACGTTATACACTAAAAATCATTCGAATTTATTTTAATAGTATTAACGTATTTTTGACGAAGCTCAGTATTTAATTCAGGGTTGTTGCCCAGGGATCAAAAGGTGATTTCTGGGTGGCAAGATTGACCTATCTGTCAGAAGGTAGGAGCCACCTGTCTCTTGGGATCTTCCTCCTAGAAAATATTAGACTTTTTTGCCATGGGGTGTGGTTGATGCGATTGCGCTGGTCACTTGCCTTCTTTTTTGCCCCTTTGGTCATGCCCTGTGGTGTGATCACTTATTCCTCTCTACCTAGCATGTACACCATGCCTGGCACATTCCAAGTGCTTTAGAGTTATTAATTGATTTACTTATCATGATAATTCAAAGATACAGGTACTGTATTATTTAGGCTCTGTAGATAACTGAAGCAGAGAGAGGTTGAGTGATGCACAGGGTGACCTATCTTGTAAGGAACCCAGAAGGCAGTGTGAGCCAGGCAGTGTCTGACTTCAGAGTGTGTACTTTGAACTCTATCCTACACACTACGCTACCTGGCCTCTTACTTCCCCTCTGAGAGTTGACTTGTGTTTCCCATGAAGCTCTTACCCGCTTCATTCTTTCAGTGTGGTCATATCAACCCTGGGCCTCTTTCCCAGCACAACACGTGAACCTCCAGGGAGTGGAATTGCCACCACATTCGTGTTTGCAGTCCTTGTCACATGTTACTGGTAATAGCGGGTACACAATAAATGTTTGATAACTTATTATAAAATACTTCTAGAGTAGCTCTCTGGAAATAGGCCAAGCCAAAAAAAGCATGCTGATGTAGTCCCTGGGCTCTTCTGTCACTCTCCTCATCAGCCTAAGTGATTGGGAAAGGAGCCAGCCTTGGAGCCTTGGGCCTTTCTTACTAGGCTCCAATGGGGGATGAGCTGGAATTGAGAAAGGAGCCCTAGGTGGGGCTGTGAACCTCTTGGGTTTACTATATTTGTCTCTTTTTTTTTGCCTGGGGATTGAACTCAGGACCTTGTGCTTGCTAGTCAGGTGCTGTGCTGCAGAGCTAAATCCTTGGTCCCTATTTGTTTGTATCAATTGTGAGTTTGCCTCAATAGCGCAGGAGCAATGATGGAATCTGAGACTCATTAAGTTCTCTCCTGGAAGGTATCTCCAGGTAAATGACTCTCGAACCCGCTGGACAGGGTTTTGTTTGCTTCTGGAAGATCTTCAGGGCAAACGATGATGCACTTTTCCCCCAGTCATCCATCCTTGGTATCTCCTCCTTAGGACAGAATGTGAGCCCTCATGTAAAATTCAATACAATGTATAAGAGTTAGAATAAAAATAACAGTAGAGCTCATACTTTAAAAGGAACAACAGGAATAGATGTTCCCAGGCACCTAGGATGTGCTAATTTAACACTTTTTCATTGATCTTGGTGCTAAGTTTTCTACATTAAAATCAAAAAGTGAAATAAAATTACATAATTCTCCATGGCAGATAAAAGAAACCCTATGGAATTTTGATAAATGATACATGTTCTTTGAGACTAAATTTAAGGTGGAATTTATTCACAAGTTCCTTTAAAGGGAACATTTTCTCATTAGTAAGCAGTGTCTTTAAACACGAACAGCAGCACTTTAATGGGAGCTTCTTATCTCAGGCCCATCTCCGAGGCATGCCTTACCAGAGAATTGTTCATAGCTCTGGCAGCCTTATGCTATGTTAACATGTTGGTGACTAGAGCATAGGAGGGTGTTCAAGGGGTGGGCACAAAAATGAATGATCGATCACCCTGGCTCAGCATCAGGACCCTTTGGAGATCAGTAGCACTGATGCTATTACTTTATATCTAGTGGTGGATAAGTGGTAGGCCTGAGGCTCAGAGCTGGGGCCTCTCCTCTGAATTCTGCACACTGTACTTGTTGTGTAAGGTTCAAGTCCTCGGCTTTCTGAAGACCTAACAAAAAATGGGGTGAAAGCTCCTAGAATAACATGGATCAATTCCATCCATCAATAATTTCTTTTAAAAATCCAGTCGATTTATAATTATCTAACAAATGCCTACAAGCACCGATTCTTACTATTATGGAAATTCAGCATTTTTGATAAAAGTGGCTGGAGAGACAAGCTCTCCATTCTGTTGAGGAAGTAACAACGTTTACATTCTCACTCTGACAAAAAGTTACCCTGAAAGGCAAAAGGATCTTATTTCCTATTACTTTTGAAGGGCCAGTGTTGGTTGCCTTCCTCTGAGCTGCCTCTGAACTGGACAGAAGCCGGTAATGCGGACTGGGCAAAGGCAGTGCTGGCGCATGAACCAGTTACTGTTTAAGCCGGAGAGAGTCAATTTCAGTTAAAAGAAAAGTGAGCAACCAGTGTCACGAACACTGGCAAAAGTGAATGATAAAGATGAAAATGTGTACATCATTTATTATGAAAAAAATTAAAGCATGTGTTGCCAGCCAAAGAATTCATTCACTAAAGAAGAATTCTAGCATAATCTTGGTAAAACTTCTGACTTCTGATTTAGCAGCATCATTGGAATAGGCCCATTAGGATGAGTTTGATCCAAAGTATACTCTTAAGTAGACCATGGAATTATTTTACGGGCAGACTAGGCTTGTTTTTGAGAAATGTGGAAAAAATGTACCAAATGCAAATATCTGGGCTATTTTGGATAATAATTAGTTAAAATGTTCAAGTACTTATATTATTAGCTAACATTTCATTGTTGAGCTCTTTCTATGTACCAGTCACTGTCTTAAGCACTTCATGAGTGTTAGGTTATTTTTTTTCTTCTTAATACCCTTCTCAAGTAGGTACAGTTATTATGCCCACCTTGCTGATGAAGATGATGTGTTATAGGGAGAACTCAAAAAATTTAACACCCCCAAAACCCAAACAAATGTGTGAATACTGCTGAAAAATACTATACATATTGAGACCCTACACATGTGAAACTAGGGGAAGGGTTAAGAGAGGGTGGTGATGGAGAAATGATTAAAGTATGTTACATGCATGTACAAATCTGTCAACATGAAATACATTAATTTGCATAATCAATATTCAGTAATAAAAATGTAGGAAAAATTGTCTTGGCCAAGGCTGCGTAGAGGACATGTCAGGAAGCTAATGTCCAATCCCAGGTGATCTACATTATAGAGTCCATGAAGTGTGTAGTGCAGGAAGAGGGGTATTTGAAAGATCAATTTTATGGCAGCTGTTTGAGGCTTGCAGAGCATCTTCCCTACCAAGGATGTTTGACTTGTACTAGGAATAAAAAAGTACGTGAGTTTACAAGGAACTTTACAAGCCTGACTCCCTAATCTTAGGGTTGGGACGTGCAGAGTCTGATACTGCCTTGTTTCTGTCCATGTGACAGACATTATAGGTGGACTGGTGTCACATTTGAAGTTTTGCAGTAAGATAGAACCTGCAGCTATTGGACAGTTTCTTGACCCAATTTTTCAAAAAAGAAAAGAAAAAAATCCAACGAAAAAATTAAGAAAACAAAAAATAAAAGCCCCCCAAAACAAAATAACCCCTTATCACCATCATCACCATCATGAGCACTACCACCACCACCACCAACAATAACAGCAAATCAACCAATAAACAAATGGAAATAAAAAATTGCAGGGCCACTCCACAATGAAGAGGGAGAGAGTCTACTAATTGGGAAACAGTGTGCCTGCTACCGAATGCATGTAGCTTGTCCAATGGCCTCCTTTACCAGGCCAGCAGCTCCTGATTAGATCTGGACATGGCCATCTTACGCACCATTTAGATCTGAATTTGTTTCTACCATCAAATCATATTGCTTACTCAAATTTTAGGACTGAAATGTCAAATTTGTTTTCCTTTCCTCTTATGCCAATTTCGACCCTCTTAGACTGGCCTCTCATGATTACTTTTTCAGGTTTTTGTCATTTCTTTCCATTTGATTTCCTTCTATCCATTCTCTTTACCTTCTAATTTATCCTAAGAATCAATAATCAGCTTCTTAAGCACAGGACCTAACCTGTTATCCTCAGGTAAAAGGTCTTCGGTAGTTTCATAACTTCCTTAAAATCTAAGTCTTAACTGTTAATACTCTTTCTTATGACTTCTCTGGGTAACTTAGGCTTCTCAGCTAAATATTATGTTCCCTGCCTCTTTGCTTCTGCTCATACCGTTGTATCTAACTAGATTATTTTGATCCTACTGACCTTTGGAATATTATCTTGGGCCTTGAGTCTCTGTGATGCCTTCATTAATCAACTACATTATCTACAAGGGGCGATCAAAAGATGACGTGAATATTTAAATTTTAAAAAGTTGTTACAGTTACAGTCAAGAATGATAGCATAAGTGTATTTGTAGCAAATGGGAACATTTTGAAAAATTTGAGGGCAACTAATGACAATGTGTCTTTTACTGTAATAATTTTAAAAATTTAAACATTTCTAATATTTTATGATCACCCTTCACTGGTCAACTGTTTATAGTATTTGTGTGTGTGTGTGACAAAAACATCATCATCACTTCACTCACCACATTTGGCACAGATGACTTCTGCCTCTTCCCCAAGACAAAATGATCAAGAAAAGTAAATGTGTTAAATTCATTCAGGCATTGAGGCAGCCATGACAGCACAACTAAAGCTATTCATGAAAGAAGACTTTCAGAATTTCTTCAGAAAGTGGTGAGAATAAAGGGATAAGTATGTTTGAAGTCAGGGAGAATATTTTGAGGGGGTTAGTGGTGATGTTTTCATTGTAATACAAAATTAAACATTCCCCTTATTTTTATCACACCTTATATATGTTAGTGCCTTGTTCATAATTCCTTTTAATGCCATGCATATCTTCTGTGTCTATATTGTGCAGGGTAATTTGGGTTGCAGAAACAGAAATGAACTTTAGTTAGCTTAAGCAAAAAAAAAAAAAGTATTTTTATAAGGATATAAGGAGAGTCAAAAGCCTCAAGTACATGAACATAGCCAGTCAATAGGGAAGTAACCAGGAATCGTAATGTTCAGACTCCTCTCTTTCTATGTTTGTATGTTATCTCTCTTCCTTGTAGACTTTTACTTTTTCTCTGTTTCAAAAGGTCAAAGATACCTATGCTTTTAGCTACAGTTTGATATGATTTCCAGTGTAACTATTGACTCCCAGAGAGTAATATATGGCCTATCTTAACATACGGCCTATTTTCAGGACAAATGTCATTAATAGGTCCAGTGAGCCATGGTTAGCAAGTGGCCTTGCTGTATAGACATGGCTGTTGGGGACATTTGGGGAAGTGGAATTTAGTTCCCTAAGCAGTTGAGCACCAAACCATTTGGCCAGGTAAATAATTCCAAAAATTGTTCCACTACCATCTCTGCTAGCTTATGAGGGGTTCAAGAATACAAGTGATATCTTCCCAAAGTCTAAATATAGTTGTACTTAGTAAAAAAAAAAGCAAGTTTGTAAAGAGTGATACAAATAGGAGAGTAGCAAGTTGTTAGATGGTACTTGTGTTCTTGTTCAGTGAATATTTCAAAACCTGAAAGCAAACTAACTACTGCCAAGTATCCACTTACAAGACAATATGTTAGATGAGGCCACAAGGACTATATATGTAAAGAGCTCTTTATAAACTTGCTTTTTTTTTTTTTACTAAGTACAACCATATTTACACCTACACGTTTGTTCTGACTGGTGGGGGTGGGGGTAGGCGATGAAGCTTAAAGAACAGAGACACAGAGACGATTATTGGAAAGAGGAGGATCGGGGGCTCTCTGCTTCTAGTGGACAAAGAGCCTCACACTGACAGTGCTCCTCACTTTATTAGACTCACACAAAGAAGAAGCAAGCAAACATGTGATCCAGGGTTCAGGCGAAGTTTATCGGGTTCTCGTAATGTGCAGCCTATATCTGAATGTGTATTCTTTAATCAGATTTTTTTTTTTCATGGAGTTTCTTGGTACTTTTTAAGTATACAGTACAGTTACATTCATCACTGGGATCTTGTACCTCTACATGACAGGTCTTGATTCTCATTTTTTCCCCTTGTTCCTGCCCTCCCTTCAGGCATCCCCCCTCCCCTATTTACAAAGACTTTGTTTCTATTTTTTCCTTTTCTCATATTTTTTATTTTCCCTTATTTCCTTTCCACTATCCTTTCCAATTCCCCTACACCTTTAGCCCTTTTCTTCCTGTTTCACATAGTCAGTTATACAATTTGGATCTTATTTACACTTTTAGTGTTTCACACCAGAGAAACTATTCAGTATTTATAAGTGTGTGACATTTATTTCACTTATGAGTATGGTCTCAATAGGCATCCATTTTCCTGTGAATGACTAGTTTCTCATTCTTTATGGCTGAGTAGTATTCCATTTTATAGAATAACCATTTCTTCTTTATCTAGTCTTGAACTGATGGGCAATTGGGCTGTTTCCAAGTTTCAGCTATTACAAACTGTGCCACTATAAACATAGGTGTGCATATTACACTGTGGTATGTTTCTTTTCATTCTTTTGGAAAGATATCCAGCAGAGGGCTACCTTCGTCAAATGGAACCTCTAGTCCCAGCTCTTTGAGGTATCTCCATATTGATTTTCACAGTGGTTGCACTTAGATCTCTAGCTTCCAGCTTCCAGATCCTGGAGGAAATACATGTCTATTCTTTAAGTGCTCCAGTCTCTGGTTCTTTGCTATGATGGCAAAGACTGTTAAATCTAGTTTGTCAACTTCATTAGCAATAATGGAGAAGGATTCCTTTCTCCACACAGCCCCGCCAACATTTGCTATTGTGTGATTTCTTGATAGCAGCCATTCTTTGTGGGGTGAGATGGATTAAGAAACATCCAGTAGGTTAGTAAAGGATGCTCCTGGGTGTGTACAGGTGAGTCATGGAGGCATAGTCTTGGGTGCTATATATGGTCCCTAGCCAATTCTTCTCTGGCACTTTTCCCCTGCTCTGCTTCCCTCTTGGCATTAACTAAGCAGCTTTGCTCTGCCATGCAAGCTGTTTTCATCTGCATCTCTCAAGTAACCAGTGATACTGAACAATTAGTGGGTCACAGAGGAAATTAAAGAAGAAATTAGTCAGTTTTTACAATTAAATGATAATCAGATTTCAACGGCAGTTATTTCTGTACTTGAAACTGTTTGATGTTGGCAGCTAGCAAACAGCTTGAGGTGGAGAGAATAGCTTGTTATCCCCTTCCCCGTATCTCAAGGAAAGTTCAACCCGGGCCTTGATCTCACACCTGGGTTCTCACACTGCTGTTCCCATTAACCAATCATACACTTTCAGCAGCTATAGGAGGAGATTGAAGAGTTGAAAGAGACGTATTTGGAGAGATCTGAAAAACTTCTGTGTACTTCCTCTGCTCTCATCAATATTATTTTCACTAGTTTTAAGTCAAACTAAAGGGAAATTCAAGGAACCCACTCAGAAAGGCTGGCATATTCTTTTGAATTTGGGAAACTCAGAGACTGATAAATATCTAAATAGTTTTTGCTTAATATGAATAAAGGCAGGCACCTGAAACTGTTGCTGGCCTACCACTTGAGAAAGAAAGAAATGGCTGTTGAGGGAAAGCTGAAATTCTGCTGCTGGTGGGAAGAGGATCATATTCTCTAGAAACATATGGGTCTTATATTAGGGAGATGGCTTGGGTGCTTCTTTTTTTTTTTTTATACCAGGAATTGAACTCAGGACCTTGCACTTTCAAGAGGAGCATAGTGCCACTGAGGTAAATTCCTGACCTCAGTGCATCTTATTTTAGTTGCTGCACAGGACAATCACTTGGTGGAGGGGCTGGTACACACAC
>NW_022900941.1:14501463-14555633 GCF_012274545.1 Fukomys damarensis | reverse complement strand
TTCTTCTCTGGCACTTTTCCCCTGCTCTGCTTCCCTCTTGGCATTAACTAAGCAGCTTTGCTCTGCCATGCAAGTCTATCACGACATTTCTGCCTTAGATCCTACTGACCGTGTTCAGAATCTCCTGAAACCATGAGCCAAGTTGAACCCCTTCTCCTTTAAGTTGTAGAGGCTGGTATTGTATCCAGCAGTAGAAAAGCTGAATACTATTGAAAGTAGGTACCAGAGAATTGGGATCATTGCTGTGACTGTACCTGACCATATGGTTTAGAAGACTTTTGAACTGGTTTGCTGGAGGAGTTTTGAAGGGTTTAGAGGTGCAAGCCGGACAAGGCTTAGAATGCTGGGAAAAAACTGATGGGGTGATTCTGGTTGGAGCTCAGAAGAGCAGAATGCAGGTAGAATGTGGGTAGCAAAGGAAGTTTCAGTTAGGAACAAACACTACACTGACATTTGGACTAGAGACCACGTGTGTTACACTCTGGCAGAAAATACATCTTCATTTTGCCCATTTCCTAAGTCTTGACCGGAAACTTAGAACACGTGCAAACTCCCAATCATCTGACCGAGGCAAAAGGATTTAAAAAAAGAAGACAAGAGAAGATCTTAATGCATAAATGGGGGGACCAGGATGGTCAAAGCTTTTATCTGGTTAAGACACTGTCTCCTGGATCTTGCCGCTATTTATTGAAATAAAAACTGAGGTAAATTCCTGACCTCAGTGCATCTTATTTTAGTTGCTGCACAGGACAATCACTTGGTGGAGGGGCTGGTACAAACCTAACTGAGGGTTAAATCTCTGGAATCTGTAGTAGGACTCAGATATGGAGAACTTGATGAAGCAATAAGCCTGGATTCAAAAATAAAAAATCTCCAGAAACCAGCAAATGCATACCAGAAGAAGAGCTCACTTCAGACCTCAGCAATAAATGGAGAGGTAACTACAGCCTCTCCCGTTGCAACAGGCTTTCAAGCCTGAGCTAAGGGTCAGATTTGGGAGAGAAGGGGTTTACTTAATAATAACAATATTATTTTGCCCTATAATAAAGTTGTGTGACTATAGATTGGAGTGGGCTGATGTTCCCATGATGTCTTTACTGGACATTTTCATATCTAAAGATAGCCAATCCAATGGGAATATGGTCAACACTTTATTGAAAGAGGTAGTAAAGAATGGCTATATGATCAAACTTATGGGAAATGATGAGATAAATAAAACAAAATCAGTTTTCGCTTTCTTCTCATTAAATCTAATTCATTCAATAAAACATTACTGAAGTTCAGAAGATTCTTGTGGATGAGACTGATCGGAGAAAGTGTCATGGAATTGGAAGGACTTTGGCTGGGTCTTAAAAAGCTGGGTTGGATGCAGATAGATGCCTGACCTTGTTCTTTCCTGTGAAACCTTTATTACAAAATCTCATTTTATTAATGCATAAATGGGGGGACCAGGATGGTCAAAGCTTTTATCTGGTTAAGACACTGTCTCCTGGAGTTTGCCGCTATTTATTGAAATAAAGCTTTTAGAAGGGGTAAGGTGAGGTTCAAGGAACTGTGAAATGGACAGCACTGATGCGAACAAGGGAATGAAACTTTCTAGCAACAAAAGTTCATAGATTAATACAAAATGTGTTTCTTCCCATGGATTAATTTGTGCATCTATAGGAGTTTTCTGTACAAGTCGTGCTGCCCTTAGCTGCACTACTGTCTTGCTAGCTAAGACATCACAGTATCGTGGATCATTGAGACCTGAACTGTAAGCAACGGTGTGAGGAGCTGTCCCATTTCCACATACCAACTTCTGGCTCTTCAGGAAAGCCACTGTATGCTAACAGGTAAACTCAGACTTTAATGTTAAAATCCAGTTTATGAATTTGTAGCTCACTCAGGGTGTTCTTCATCAGAGACGAAGGCTAGTGGATGAATTAATTTGGTGGAGGACATTTGATGATAGTCCAGAATTCAGGCTGTGGCATAGGTATGGTTGGCTGCTTCTAGCCAGATTTATAGTAAGAATTGGGGGCATAAAAACAGAACAGAGAAATTTGAAAAACTTAAATTTTTACTTAGAGGGAACCATATACAAAGTTGAAGCCAAAGCAGGTTGGCTGTTAAACAGATTAGTGCAATTAAAAGGAGAAGTACACGGTACAGGGTCAAGGGGAAAAAAAGGTGCCTTGAGAATATTTCAGGTATTAGCGATATCCCACCCTTGAGGCACAAGGATTCAAATGTGTTACATTTTCATTTGAGAAAGTCCTTGTAGGGAATTGGTTCCTTGGATTCATTCCACTATGCTCTCAGTGAAGGCACTCAGAGGCCACTGCAGCCATGGACCAAGTGGGTCTGGCTACTACTTCTGACAGCAGACCTTGGCATCTTCCACATGTTGTTAGTTTTATTGGCATGCATAATGCAAGAGTTGTGGAGTCAAGGTGACTCTCACTCAGGTGTCAAAGAAAGACCTGGAAAACCAGGTAAGCAGCCCATGAAAGAGCAAGGCATGAAGCTGTGGGAGTGAAAGCCAAGGTACAATGGTGATCCTACAAAGTCAGAGGTGCCAGGCATGTGGAATGTCTGATGAGGAAATCTACAGATCATGAGTAGAGCTGTCTCAAGAGAGAGGTCATGTGGGCTACAAGCAGGAGGCCACAGGGGCGGTTCTATCTAAGCCCTTTAGAGCTCACATTTACCACCCAATACCTCAAATGCTGGACATAATGCTATAGGACTTAATATGTGTCCTGCTGGGTTTTGGTTTTAATTTGGCACATTTATTTTTTTTACCCCTCTGTCATTCTTTCTTGAAATATGAATCTTTACCTTGTGTCATTGTGCCTCCGGACTATGTAACTTTTTTCCCCCTCATTGAGTTTATTGGTACATTTTAGGGATACAGTACAGCTACATTCATCATTGGGATCTTGTACCTTTACATGACAGGTCTTGGTTCTCATTTTTTCCCCATACCCCTGCCCTCCCTTCACCCTCTTCCCTATTTACAAATACTTTATTTCCATTTTGTCATTTTCTCGTATCTTTGTATTTTCCCTTATTTCCTTTCCCCTACCGTTCTCACTTCCCCTACACCTTTAGCCCTTTTCTTCCTATTTTACATTGTGAGTTATACCATTAGGATCTTACGTACAATTATAGTTTTTCACACCATGTAATTTGATTTTAACTTTTACAGAATTTCAAAACTAAGTTTGCCTTGAGTCATAGAAGAAACTTGGACTTTTGAAAGAATTTTGGAACTGCTGCTACTTTGAGAAAGGGATTACCATATTGCCAGTTACATAAAGGACATTTGTATTATGTTAGGCACAATTATGAGCTTATTATTGTCTTTATTGGGGGTTAAACATAGTTTAATGAAAGACTGGAAATTCACAAAAGGTGGATTTTGACTTTTGATTCTGATTTTTCACCTTCATTGGATTAAGGGAGGCTTAGTAGGTTAGTAAAGCACACTCCTGGGTATGTCTGGGTAACATGGAGACATGACCTTGTGTACTATTTATGATCCTTAACCCATTACTCTCTTGCACTCTTCTCCTGCTCTGCTACCCAGCCGCTGTGAACTAAGCTTTGCTCCAGTATGCCCTTCCACTATGGGGTTTTTGTGTTGGAGTCAGCCAACCATATACTGAGTCACCTAAAACTATGAGCTAAATCAAACCACTCCTTTAAGTTGTAGGTGTTGGGCATTGGGTCCAGCAACTGGGAAGCTGATTAATATAATAGTCCTAGTGAGCAAATAGTCCTGGAGAATGAGAGGTCTTATGGAGAAGTGATACCTCAGTCAAAAGCCAGTCAACTGCCAAATTTGTGGGTGAAACAGTGCTAGTCTAGCCAGCAGGCAGATGACCTTGATATTTGAAGTCTGGCAGAGTGAAACTGAAAAAGGAAGATACTCCTGTTGCGTTCCCCTTTAACAGAGATCAGGGAAAGTTTTTTCATCAGGAGGTGGGGAAATAGACTCACAAGAGGACATCTAATCTGGAGATATGTGCCAGCCTTCCAGGATGTTATAAAAATTGGCTTCCGCTGAGAAATGGGAAGAAAGGAACTAAAGGTATAGGGAAGGTGGGATGGGTAGGGGAAGGGTAAAAAGGGAAAAGAAAAAAATGTGAGATAATGAAAAGATGGAAATAAAGTGGTTGTAGATGGGGAGGTGAGGAGCGGGTGAAGGGAGAGCAGGGACAAGGGGAAAAAATGAGAACCAAGATTTGTCATGTAGAGGTGCAAGATCCCAACAATGAATGTAACTGTACTGTATCCCTAAAATGTACCAATAAACTCAATTAAAGCTGAAAAAAAATTGGCTTCCAAACAGTGATCTCAGGCTTCATGAATTCATATTTCTTTTGCAAGGGGCAGTACTGTGGGAGTCAGAGCCTACATGTAGGTTTTCTTTGACTAGAAAACCCAGAATGAACTTCAAAATTCACTTTGGAACAATTCTTTTCATACCACACTTTGACTGTGGAAACCCATACAAAGCCAGAGAAAGAAGAAACAGGTTACATTTCAGGTTTTCTCTGAATTTTTCATTGTAAAAGGTAAGTTATTATTTCCCCAGATAACAGATGGAATAAGCAAAGATAATGCCATTCCTTGTGTTAGGGTTATATCTAGATGTCCCCGTAAAGTTTCATGCACCCAAAGGTGAAGCTATGCAGAGCGATGGAGTCATAGGGGCATGATACTCATCAGTGGATTGGTTCACTGATGAACTTAGAGCTAAATGTAATGTTGAAAGGTGGAAACTACTCAGAGAAGCTAGATCCCGGGGGGTGGGGCCTAGAAGGGTCCATCGGTCTCCCCCATGACTCATTTCACCGTCTTTCTAATTCTGACTGTCACATCATGAACTCACTTTTCCTTCAACATGTTCTTTTGCCATGCTGCCCTGCCTTGGAGCCAGTGGACTATGGACTGAAATCTCTATAAATTGTGAGCCAAAATAGATCTCTCCTTCCTTAAGTTGAGGGTATGGGCTATTTTGTCCCAGCAATGAGGAAAGCGATGAAGACATTTAATTAGAGTATGAAGAAAATTGATTTTGCTGGTTAGTGGGATAGATTTGTCCTGAGGATTTACTCAGTCTTGATAAGTTTCCATGCTGTTCAGGAGTTTCCTCCCATTGAGTTTATTGGTGCATTTAAAGCAAACAATATAGTTACATTTATCATTGGGATCTTGTACCTTTACATGATATATCTCGGTTCTTATTTTTTCCCATTACCCCTGGCCTCCCTTCACTCCCTTCACCCTTCCTTATTTACAAAGACTTTGTTTCCATTTTTTCCACTCTTTGCTTTCCTTATTTCCTTTCCCTTCCCTTCACACTTTCCCTTTAGCCATTTTCTTCCTATTTCACACTCTCAATTATACTATTTGAACCTAATTTACACTTGTTGATTTTCACACCAGAGAAACTATTTGGTATTTACTCAAGTGTGTCCTATTTATTTCACTTAAGAGTATGGCCTCAATGCACATCCAGAGAACAAATTTTCTAAAACAACTGGTTGGATGTAGGGTGGCTATCAGTGGCTGCAGAATGGGGAAATGAATCAACTTACATGTGGATCTTATTAGATTACCTTGATCTTACTGTTATCTCTCAGCAATTGAATTAACCCATCTCCTTGGGATTCTCCTGGTGTCGTGCCTTCATGGTGCCTGCTCCATGACATTTGTGAAGTCTGAAGGAAAAGAAAAACATTTCACCTTTGAATTCATACTCAGACATTGGTACCCCTAAAAACAACTCTTTGTGCTATTTCTGCTCAAAATTGGCTGACAGAAAAAAATAGAATATTATATCATAGAAGGTCAGTGTTTCCTTCTTTCCTTCCTCCTGCAAATTTTAAGGCAGTGTAGGATCAGTAGGTAATTCTGACACTTCAAGAGTAGTTCTTCCTATCAGTTTCATTCTCATATCAGCTGGAAACTACCAATATTTCAATTTCACTGGGAGTCTTTTGGAATCTTCTGAAAGATAATCTGTATGGAGTCTCTGATTTGTAAAAGTGGAAAAGGGAAAGAGAAATGACTAGGTTTTTAGAAGTTTTTGAGATCAAAGGATTTGATTAATCCTTTATGATATTTGCTATAACTTTATAAGTCTCAGTTTGCAAGATGAGTCCTCAGAAGTCACTTCTCACCTATACCCTGCATTGTGTAGATGGGGTTTGCTGGGTCATAGTTACATGGAGCCTTCTTAGGCTTGCTTAAATTCATCAGTTTCCACCCTGAGCTGCCAATTAGAATCACTTAGGGGAAGTTTAAAATTTACAGAGGATCAGAACTCATCTTTTTTTTTTTTTTGGTACCAGGGATTGAACTTGGGTCCTCATGCTTGCCAGGCAGGAGGCAGAACCACTGAGCTAAATCCCCAGCAGAACTCATCTTTACTGTAATGAAATTATATTCTCTAGAGTTGGGCCTAGAAATCATTATTTTCAAAGATTTCTAGGTTATAATATGCAGTCAGAATTACAAATCATGTAAAGGTACAAGATCCCAATAATGAATGTAACTGTACTGTATACCTAAAATGTACCAATAAACTCAATGAGGAAAAAAAAGAATTACAAATCATTTATATAGTTGTATCAAAGAAAACACAAAAGGCATTCCTGACTAATTATTATTCAAATAAATAAATGAAAAGAACAAAAGCTTTGAAGTAAAGTGTTAAAACCATCATAAGTATTACCTTTGAGTAGGAGGTACAAATTAAATTAGTTTATAAAATTTATAAAAAGATCTTTGTACTGTTAGATACAATTTCCATGAAAGGGTCTATGACGTTCAATCATTGCTTGATAGTTTCTTTCCTAAAATTGTATGATTTTTTCTCTTCAGGTTTCCCAGATTTGAGCAGACATTCACTTAAAACTTTTTCTGTCAAAGGTCTTTTTTCCCTGAGATGGTGCACCTTTGTTTGAGTCTTCAAGCAACTAAAAGTACCTGGGTTTTTTCTTTCTCTTTCTCTTTTTTTACTATCATGTGATTCAGTTATCCTCTTTTCAGAGCATGTTAACTGAAGTGTTATTACTGGAGTTTGTTAAAGATGCAGAAATCCAGATCCTACTCAAAATCTTATTGAAACAGATTCTGCATTAAACAAGATGCCACATGATTCATTTGGACTTTGACTTTGAGGAGTACCAAGTGAAAGAAACTCTTTTACTGTGTTTGCAAGCTTTTATTTATCTTTATAATGCAGGCATAAAAAGAAAAAGAAAGATTTCTGTTAAAAACCTGTGCATGAGTTTGTGATTCTTGCCTGGCCATCATAATTAGAATGGAATCTCAGAGCTGTATGGTCACTTCTTTAATTGTCATTGTTTGTTCACTGCAAGTAGGGCCCATGTAATTTTTTGGTGACCTATAACTTCAGTTTTCCTAGAGACAACAAAAATTAAATTGGATTTGAACAACAAAAGATATTTTAGTTATGAGTAGGGAGCCTCTTCTGGATATGATGTTTTAAGGAAAAGTCTTTTCAGTCCAGAGTCTGTGTTGATTTATGGTGCTTCCTCAGCTTCTAGCATTAGGTTGCAGCCACTGTAAACCCTGTTAACTTGTTTAGTAAACACGAGAATGAACTAAAATCTCTTATCTTTCTTATCTTCCTCCTTGCTACCTTTAACTAGTACACTTGACTACATGCTTTGGGCCTTTGGTTGATCTATTGATTCTGGACGTAAGGCAGATAAAGAGTTTAACCAAGACTAGTTCCAGGTAATCATTTCATTTTCATGCCAACAGTTTTAACAAGGTTATACCTGTTGTTTCCCCGAACTGCTTTGCTTATCACAAGGTTTTTTTGTCATGGCAATGATAGGCCTGCTGGGACCACAAGGGGCTGTGAAAGGTAATGAAGGTATCAGTGTTTGATCCTTGGATGTCTTTTTTCTTCTTTCTATACTCACATTTCCTTCCAATGCATAGCTTTACATACACTCATCTTCTGATGACTCCTATCTTTATATCTTCATATTGGACCCCTTGTCCGAGTCTAGACTCAGGCTCCTGTTTTCTTGCCATCCACACTTTGGATGTGCAAAAGACATTTCAGTTGTCACATGTGCAAAATTGAACTCCTAGTTTTTTCCATGGAAGTCATTCTTTCATTTCTCTAATGGGCATCCCTGCTCCTCCAGTTTTTCCATGCAAATCTGGGGAGTCATTATTGACTTTTATCTTCCTACGCACCTGCAGCCAGCTCATCAGCAAGCCCTGCAGTCTCTTCCTTTGAAATACATCCAGAGCCCACCACCCGTTACTACTGCTTCTCCCTCACAGCCGTGTGGTCCAAGCGATGCTCTCTGGCTCCTATTGGTGCCAACTCCTCCTCACTGCTACCCTTCTCCTCCATCCAGTCCTCAGTGTAGCAGCTAAGGGAATCCTTGTAAAGTTCAACCAGTCCCACCCACCTTTCTGCTTATGCCCATCTAGCGCTCTCTGTTAGAGACTCTGAGTCAAAGTCGAGGTCTTGTATAGCTTTCTGAACTCTCTTTCAACTGCTTTCCCAGCTGTTCACTCTGGCAGGACAGGTTTTCTAGAAACAAGTACTGAGAGAAGTTTGCTGCTCTGCAAATTTGATATAGATCAACTTCTATAGAAGCAAGTGTCCAAAAGAAGATGGGAAGAGAGCAGGATGAGCTGTCATGTCAGGTGAGCCCAGCAAACCTGCAGGCAACCTTATAAGAAGCCCAGAGGCTGATATGACCCAGAGTTTCAGGTCCAACTGACTACACTCTAATACCTGCCTCATCTGCTAGTGGATGATTGTGTCTTGGGTTGAGTGTGACCAGGCACAGACTGTTGTCTGAATCTGAGGCACACCTTGAATGACCCGACACAGAGAGACTGTGGATGACTGTCCTGGGTGGTACATGTCCATGTTCACCACAACCTTCCTCAGCCACACCAGATTGTCAGCCCACTGCATCGCAGAGCCTTTGTACTTGCTGCTATTGTGTTCCACTGATCATGTGACTCTCTGCCTCATCTCCCTCAGTCCATACTCAAATGCTACCTATGAATATCTCCCTTCCCCAAATACCTGCCTAAAAATAAAGATAATACTTTAGTACCTAATGCATCTTGCCTTTTTGACTTTGCTCCCAGAGTTCATTGCCACTTCATAGGTTACATAGTTCATCTCTAAATCGTTATTGTCTATTTCTCAAGGTAGAACGAAGGCTTCAGAAGGGCTGACCACATAATATCAAACTCATTAAAAGGTGTTTCTGGCACTGGTGCTATGAATTTCGACTTGACGACACTTCCAACTATACAAAACAAATATTAGGGGACATGAAACACCAAATAAGCACTAACACAGTTGTAGTGGGGGACTTCAACACCTCATTGTCACAAAGAGACAGATCATCTAGACTGAAAATCAACAACACAATACTAGAACTGAGCCAAGATTTTGAACAAATGGACTTAATAGATATCTACAGAGTGTTTCACCCCACAAAACTGAATATACATTCTTTTCAGCTGCACATGGGTCATTTTCCAAAATAGACCACATGCTAGTTTGTAGAACATGTTTAAGTAAATGCAAAGGAATTGAAGCTGTCCCATGTATATTATCAGACCATGGTGCAATTAAACTAGAGATCAATAGCAGAGGAAACCATAAGAACTTCACAAACACATATTGAATCACACTCTCCTGAACAATCAATGGGTCACAGCAGAAATTAAAGAAGAAATTAGACAGTTTTTATAATTTAATGATAATGCCAGTACAACATACAGGAATATAAGGGATACAATGAAAACAGTTTAATGTGGGAAATTCATAGCAGTGAATGCCCACACTGGGAAAACAGAGAGAGCGCAAGAGTAAACAACCCATGGTGAATCTTAAGCTCCAAGAAAAAGAAGAGCAAGAGAAATCCAAAGCTCATACAAGAGAGAAAATTATAAAGATCAGAGCAGAAATCAACTCAATGGAGACTAAGAAATAAATGATACCCCAAAAATCAATGAATCAAAGAGTTGTCTTTTTAAAAAGAATAAATATAATCAATTAGAACTTAGCCAACCTTATCAAAAAAAGAAAAGGAAGGCCTTTGTCACCAGTGGTGATTACTGGCACTCACAGCAGGAGCTATGAGTGGCCTTAGGAGTGCATTGAGCTCCCTCCTTCCTTCTGTATTCTACATCCCCTGTCTCTATTGTGCCAATTTTCCCTAATTGCTCAAAGCTGGAGAACTTCGCCATTGCTTCAGAAGTTGAAGGTGGAGATCCAGTCTCTCTAATCACTGTTGACTTCTCAAATGGCTCAGATGAAACATCTCAACAGAAAACTGTCCTTTGCTACTACATCAAACATTCATGAATGGCATGACTTTGATGAGTTATTGTGCTTGGTTGCCGTACCCCCATAATCCATACCCACACATTAGGTGAGGTGGAAAGGAGTGAACACTGGCCTGCCTCTCTGGTTACCTTCCCAATGGCTATTCTACCCTTCACTCGCCACCAGACGCCCGCAGCTGGCCCATGTAAGTGATGAAACAAGCCCGGAATTTCATCAGCTAACAGATCTCAGCATACTACATGATTTGAATGGGAAGACGGCAGGTGTCTAATATTGATTATTGTTTTAAGAGAGTATATATTTCATGTAAGTGATATCTTCAGTGATAACAGCTTTGCCCAAACAGGCTGGAGAATCACATTTCATAGTCAGCCTCCTGCAGCTGCATTTATTAGAAGGCGATGCTTGATGCTGCTCCATTCAATCATTCTTCAGTTTGAAACGGAGTCCCTTTGGTGAGAAGGGGAAAAAACTTCTGGGTTCAACATTACAAATATTTTAAGCCACCTGCTTCTTTGAGCTATTCCAGAAAGATTTCTTGTTCCACATGTAGATCCCTATATTTACATGCCAAGGAGTTTGCAATCTCAATCACAGCTTCAGAGATGTCTGTTTTCAAAAATCTGAACTTGCCTGTGAGATGGAACACATTAAAGTTTATAATGTTTTTCTCTAATGGATTTTTTTCCAGATTTCTTCCCTTTTTTATGGGAGAACTGGAAGCTATGAGTGCAAAATCCTGAGAAGTAAGATGTAAAGTGTGGAAATGTTTGTGAAGAAGAACAACTGAGAGTACAAAGGGGGACTTTTGTCCTAATATTCCAAAGGCCACTTCGAACTGTTGACGAATATGCAATAGCTGGGATTTCATGTCATCTGCTGCCAAGGAGGTTTCCTTCTTAAACAATGTTACACACCTTATGGATGAAGCAAACAATGCTGATTGAGGCCAGTGACTTTTTTTTCAAGTTTAAATCATCCAGAACATTGCAGAACATTCTAGAGCAGATATGAACTTATTGGTTGCTGATTTCAGTGATTTTTTTTCATGGTATCACCCTATTCGTTATCCTTAATTGTTATGGTGGTTTGGAATGGAACCAGTAACTTCTACAGGTAGGAAAACATCAAAGCTTTAATCAGAGTTCTAAAGAATTGGGAACAACATTTCTGATGTATTTGATTTTAAATCTCAGCATTAGAAGTCATCAGGTCTAATATCCCAGGCAGTGTGTAAATCATGTCTATGCCATCACAACCGTGGAATTATTTTCTTATAGTTTCAGCACTTGTCATGGTGAAAAGTTCCTTCTTTTGTTGAACGATTGCAATGATCATTATGTCTTCCTTATCCTGTGCTTAAAACTGTCTCCCTATAGTCTCTTTCAAAGTGCTAAGATCTCTATAATTGGTGAGACATTCAAATCTCCTTCCAATTGACAGCATTTTAAATCTTTACAGAGGGTAACTGTATCTTCTTTTTCTCAGTTTGAAGGTCTAGAGTACCTGACTGCTTACCTGGGTATTTTCTGAGCACAGTTTCCACTCCTTTGAAACATTCTGGTTTTCAGTATCTTTTTTTAAAGTATAGAGCTTAGAAGTGAAGAAAAGGACAGTGACGGTGGTCTAAGCAGCGTCCTTCCTCTCTGAAGAGAAGCCATGCCCACAATGCTTTCCTCATGTTCAAATAGCCTTTCCGTTTTATATGCAGTCAAGTGTTTCTTTTGTACTATTGATCAGAAGTCTCTTCCAGTTTGTCTGTAAAACGATTGACCTGAAAGACACTGTCAGATGAGCTCTTTTCCTCCTATTCTTGGGCCTCTACTGATCAAATTCCCATTGGCTCTCCTAATGATGCTGCTGGTGCCGCCTACTGCATGAACACTAATGATCATAGTAAAGGTATTATTTCCCAGTGTTCCCAAAGCAGTGATCCTCCAAGCTGTAGAGCAGGCTGGGGCTCTGTGCAGACTGAGAAAGACTTCCAAGGAAGTTGCTCTCAATTTTTCTAACCTCACGGATAGAAAGGCTCTTATTACATGAGATCCTCCTGTGACTGAGCTTCACCCTCCAACAGTGCCTTAATTCCAGTCAGTTACCCAGCTACCAGGCATCGTCTCCTATTCGATATCATGTCTCTCTCCTCAGTCTCCTCTTTGCCAATCTTCTTTCTCCGTTCTGATTACAGAATAGTAGTCAGATTTCAGAATGGAGGCAGGCAGGGTCTGTCAGGTTTGGTGGGGGCCAGTGCATACTTTGACTGTGAAGAATTGAGTCACAGGAAGGGGGTTAGGCAAAACGGGTGCTGTCCAAAGTATTGGTGCTGAAACTTCAGCTCAGTCAGGCAAATTACAATGATTAAAAATTTTAAACTGTAAAACCACAGTCAGAATACCTATCTCAAGATTATTTGGGAGAATAAGTAAACTAGAACATTAAGGGCTTTATGCACTTCATGTTGTAGGACGAATTCCCAGAGTGGTTACAACGATGCTGACAATCAGTTTTAGCTCTGGTGCTTCTGAAACATCAAGATTGGGGAAGGAGACCCAGTCTCACATTCTTTCAAAGCTGTATTGAACCTGTGAAGATTGTTATAATTTCTTTTTTTTTAATTTAAAGTTTCCAGAAGGTCTTCTATGATTTTCTAGTTTGCTTATAGTTTTGTTTTACTTCTCCTACATACATATTCCCTAAACAATACTTTAGTCAAGCTTTGGGAAAATAATAGAATATTCATTTTGCTGAGTATTGCAGTAGACAGGTATGTGTTGTCGTCCTCTGCTTGGTCTGCAGAGTTCAGTTCAGGAGCTCAGACTGGGAGAGAATGGCGCAGAAGCACAAGCAGACTCGGGAGGTGTTTGGGACGCTTCCGCTTTACTTAGGAAAAGCACAGGCTTATATAGCTTACGTGTGGACAAACATGGGGGAGGAGCATGGGCGGGGCATTTGATTACATGGCACTTTCTTATAGGTTATGCAGTAGTGGAGAACATTGGGTGATATCTTATTGGCTAGACATACGGTGGGGTTATTTTTCTTGGGCGAGGCGAAGGAGTCCTGGACTAGGGGCACAGGTACAACCTGTTAGACCCAGCCTCTAGCACTTAGGCGAGTTAGCTCAACCTCAGAGAGGTCTTCGAGTTTGCTCAGAAGATAGGAGTGTGGCGCACCTGGCCCAGCCAGGCTTGAACTTCTCCCACAGGTATGTTTAAAATTCTTAGTGAGAATGTCATCTTTCATTTTTTGTATTTTTTTGAAGTTCAAAATTAATACAAAAAGCATATAGGTTAAGACACTAAAGTATCACATAATTTTTCTCTTAATTTTCTTATCTTAATTCTCTTTAGGAAGTCGTGTTATAAGAATACCTTCGCCACAAATTCAGTTGTTCCCAGTATGTTATGAGAATTTATTTTCTGTAAGTCTACTTAAATTCAAATTTGAGCCTATTTTCTACGTACTGGTTGTAACTAGAATGTTATATATTTTGGTTAAAATATACATACAAACCAGTGACATCATAGTTGGCAACGTGTGTTTATTTATTTGTGGGTTTTGGTTTTTGAGACAGTGTCTCACTATGTAGTTGAGACTAACCTGGAACTCACTATGTAACCCAGGCTGGCCTCGAACTCACAGAGATCCTTCTGCCTCAGCCTCCTGAGTGCTGGGATTACAGGCATGCACCACCATGCCCAGCCTATTTATATATATTTTGTTTTTTTGAGACAGGGTCTCACTATGTAGTTGAGACTGACCTGGAACTCACTATGTAGCCCAAGCTGGTCTTGAACTCACAGCGATTCTCCTGCCTCAGCCTCCCAAGTGCTGGGATTACAGGCCTGAGCCACCACGCCTGGCTGGCAACTTGTTTTTTAACCTCACATTTTACCTCTTTCTAGGACATCAAATAGAATGCTTTTATATGTATTTTTCTTTTGTAGCTATTTAATATTTCTTGCATGAATACTTTCAATAGTTTGGCAAAATGTGGCGTAAGTTCATCCAAATAGATCAATTGGCAAAAACTAGGTCTCAGAGGTCGAACTAATGAGTTTTTTGGGAGTAGGTGGCCCCCACGACTGATTTTGTGAGACCTTCCCAAGGTCGAGTTCTGTCTCAGTTGCTTCTGTGAGTTTTCCCACAAACTTTTATAGTAATAGTTTGAAAACAGATGTGGGGGGCAATGCAGAGCCTTCATCACAGCTGCATCCACTTGGCTCAAGGTACAGGGTTGAAATAGCACATCCTCCTAACTCCCTGGCTCTGCAGTTTTTTTGTTTTTTGTTTCTGTGATTAATGTCTAGTGCAAAGGTGAGTAATGGAGCAATTCATTGTAATAATTCGAGTTACGGAGAATATATGGACTCCTTAGCTCAGCATCCCTTTTTGCAACTCCTTGTCACATAAAAAGAATCATTACATTGGCGAATACCATACCATCAGCCATGGGCTAGAGCAGAATATCTCCAGTACTTGATGTTAAAATTCAACTTCTAGAGCCCATGTTTGTAGAGCTGAAGGATGCTGAAGGACACAATAAGTGGTGAGGAGAGTTCTTCCTAAGGTATGGATATTTTCATTATCCTTAAACTTATATATTGAAATCCTAATCTTTAAAGTGATGGTATTTGGAGGCAATTAAGTCATGAGATTGAGCCCATGTGAAAGGATTAGAGGTCATATAAAGGAGCTCCAGAGGCAAGCGTTGTAGCTCAGGGGTAAAATATCTGATTAGTGTGCCCTCTGGTTTCAGTCCCGTGCCTTCTACCCTGTGAAGATGCAGTGAAAACACCGCTATTTAGGAGGTGAGTTTTCATCAAACACAAAACTTTCTGGCACCTTGATTTTGTACTTTCCATCTTTCAGGACTATGAGAAATACATTTCTATTGTATGAGCCATCCCAGCTGAGGTATTTGGTTACAGCAGAGCAAATGAACTAAGACAACTCCTAATGCCTCTCTTTGGGCCTACATTCTTTGACTCCTATCTAAGAATGATGGATTGAGCACACATGATCTGCAACTGTGTGTGCATTAGTTTCATTTCTACTGTGTCATTCTAACACCAAAGTCATCTTTGAGCTCCTAGGAAACGTTTGGGAGGGAAGTCAGCGAAGGAAGCTGATTGGCAGGGGAAGACAGACCTAGATTTCCTGTTCTAGCTGTGGGAATGCAGTTAAATGACTGGGTATTGATATTGAAGGAAATATTTCTGCATTTGTTAGCTGGTGGAGTTCAAGATTTTAGGCTCCTATTTTACTTATCAAAGTAGACATCTGTATTATTCCAGTTTTCATCACTATAAGAAATTTCGTGAAGCTGGCTACTTATAAAGAAAAAAGGCATATTTAGCTCACAATTTTGGAGTCCAAGAAGGTGCTGCTTAAATCTGTTTGGCTCTATGGAGGATCTTTTTGATTATGTCATCTTACGGTGGCTGACCCACAGGGGGAGTGTGCAAGGGGGATATATTACATGGTGAGACAGCAGAGGGGATCCAGTCTTACTCTTTTATAGCAGCCTACTCTTATGTGAACTCACTGGGCTGCCAAGTAAATTACATTAATTGCTTCTAAAGGCAACACCCCAGTGATCAAATTACCTTTCACTAAGCCCTGTTTTTCAAATGTTTTTCTATATCTTAATATTACCACACCACCATAAAGGTGACCCCCCAATACATGAGCTCATGGTAGGGAAAAAACATAATTTAAACTACTGTAACATGCTAAAGCATGCATTGTTTTAGGTGAACAGTAGGAAAAGCTTTTTTGAACAAATTGCCCAGGGCTGTGGTTGTAGCTTAGTGGTAGAGGCCATGCCTAGAGCATGTGAGGCCCTGGGTTCAACTCCTGAATGCCTGTGTACATACACACACGCACACACACACTCTCTCTCCATTGGAGAAGGTGTGCAAAGTTAAGAGAAAAGAGGAAATAGTTCAACCTCTGTTATTCACTTGATTTTTAGCACATGCTTTTCTCCTGACGTGTTGGGAGTGTGCATGTCCCTGTGTGATTGTGTGTGTATGAGGAAAGACAAGGAGACAGATAGGCCCTTCCAATCCACAGATTCTGGTACTGCAGCTGCTATATTTAAGCATCTGTCACTCCTGTCTAGTGATGGAACTTTCTGGATGAGAAAGGGTTTCATGCAAAGGAGGAAAGGAGCCCACACCATGCTCCCTCTTCATTTCTTCTCATAGTCTTAGTGCTCAGTGGCTGCCTGTGCAAATGGGCCCCGGTACGTTGGATCCTGAATTCAGAAATGTATAAGCAGCACTATCTACCTCTAAATAAATGCTGTATACATTACCTTTACAAAGTTCCTGTTCAATTTTACAGCATCTAAATTTCAAAAAGAAACTTCACGTGCAGTCTCTTTCTGCTTTATGCACTACACCCCTAGCTACATTAGGGCTTTCTCCATCTAGCGTATGTCTGATTGAAAATTCAACTCAACTCACTTCAAATATGTACTGAGAACCTTTATGTTGGTAGAAAAGTTGTAAAGGCCACAGGGAATAGAAAATAACTATAAAGAACAGTCTCTAGCTTCAAAAAGTCTGCAGCCCTACTGGGACCAACAGAGAAACAAGAGGCCAATGTGAGAGAATATACTTGCTTATCAGAATGTGTTGTTCTGATATTCAGTGCAATGGATGTTCCAGAAAAGTTTTCAGCAAAGGCCAGAGTTGTCAGAGCAGAAAGGCTTCTTTGGATGGTTTGGGGGACCTGGGGGGTGTCAAAGAACTGGGAGCATTCATGGGCAGCAGGATCACATGCAAAACTTTTCCTGTTGTTTCAGATTTTCTGCAGAAGCTTTAAAGCTGAACCTAACAACCTAATTATTGTCACAGTCGAGTTTACTGTGGCACTTTCAGTCTTGTTCCAGTGTATGGAGAGGCAGTTAGGACATTCTGTGGTTCTCTGTCCACTCCCCATTTCTGTGGGTCCATGCAAGAAATTTTAGTCTCCCAGAAATTGGTCAGTCTCCCGAGGCCCATGTGGATGCTTTGTGGCAAGTGTCCCTGAATCAGCTGGGAGGCAGTGAAAAAGGGCCGCCTGGCTAGGAAGACTCAGTCATCAAAAACTGCAAGGGCCAGTGAAGGGGCCAGTGGCAAGGAGAGGGAAGATGCAGAGTCCTGGGGAGTTCATCCTTCTTGTCCTGGTACTATGTTACATGGAAGTGCCCACAGGATCATCTCAAAACCCACATGTACCCCACTGAGGAATACTGGTCACAGTGAGGGTACTGTTAGTAAAGGAGAAGGACACTGAATAAGTGAGTATACTCTTTCCTTCATGCCTCCTCCTGGACTCTTATCCTGAAATGGGGGGGTCTCAGGCTGAGGGCCAGGAGAAGGGTAAAGATGGTACATTGCAAGTGAGCTTGGGTTTGGACCTCTACTGGGCAGAACTTTCCAATTTCCAATAGTTTAAGTGACTCAAATCAAAGTTTTCTTCTTACCGAGAGGGACTGGAAAGCGGTTGTTCTAGGATGTTGTTCAGGGAATGAAAAGTAGAGACTGTAGATGTCTGATGTCCCACTGGGGTCATTAAGCTGATTACAGAAGCCAATTCCTCAGGTCACTTGGGAAGAGGAGTTCAGGGAGAAACAGCAGTGGAGGGGATCAGTGGGGAAGCACACGCCTGAAGTATATTTGGGGTCCTCTTGACTTGGCCTGATGGATGGGGAGGGAACTCAATGGACAACCCTGCTCAGAAGACAGCAGCCCACCAAGAGAAATATGGCTTTGAAATATGGCTTCTTCATTTCGGAGAGGATAAATAGTAGGAAGAGAGTTAAGCGATTAACCAATAGGAACATCACACAGTTAAGTAGGCTCTTTGGGAAGGGGCTTGTTTTCTACAAGTCAAGCTCTTCCATCTTCTTGTGTATTCCTGTCACTAATTAGTTGAAAGATCTTAGCATTAATGCTCTGGGCTCCAGTGGCCCTCAGCCTTTAGTGTTACAGCTCTGGGCCTTGATGTGGATACCAGCTTGTGCTAGACATCATCAGTCAATACTTCTGGGTTGCTGCTCTTTGTTGCTGACATTCAGTGGCTGCTGGTCTCCCGAGCTCTCCAGGGCTAACAGCCTCTAGTGCTTGTAGCTATTTTTTTTTTTTTTTTTAATAGCAACTGCTCCACCCACACTACTTACTCAGGATTATTATCCTGAGTAGATTTACAGAACTTCCAAGCTGACAGCACTCAGGCAGATTTATAGAACCACCCACCAGAGCTAGACTTTAATTGAATAGGAGTCAGCAGGAGTCAATACCAAGAGACAGCCCTCTTAAACCAACTCAGGTAGAGCGGTGCTGCTTATATAGCAGGTGCAGACTGGTGATTGGTCTGAATTGGTTTAAACTCAAGCCTTCCAATCTGAGCCTACTGATTGGTCCGAATTCAATTTTATTGCTGGTTCAAGTTGAAACCACTCCATTTAGGATCGACTCCACCTGGAGTGGCTATGAGGGATTCAGGACAGTCACAGCTGTCATGGTGGCAGTTAGGAAAACATGGGGAGATGCAAGCTGTTTGGTTGACAGCTGTTGCCTCTCTGAGAAAAATGGTGAGGCTGACCCCAGGGGCTCTTCCGAAGAGCTAGCTGTACTAGCTGCAGCTTAGCTGGTATGGGAAAGTCAGCGGTGTTAATAATGGCCTGGATCCTTCTCTGAAAGAAGGCTGTAATGAAGCTGTAGGTGTGTGGGGGGTACACCCTGCTCAAATCAGCAACTGATAGTTGGCTTATTTATATACCTCTGATTATCAATCTTGCATTGGTCTCCATATGGTTAAAAGGTTGGTCTGTACTGTTGGGGGGCACAAAACGCTGTATTTTTCCAAATTGAATTTATTATTTTATTTTAATTTTCTGGAGGATGTAAAATGGAATCCCAGTGTAATTTTGATGGTCCCTCCATTTCTGAGCAGGTACACAAGGATCAGAGGAGTGGAGATGCTTGATGGAGGGGTGTCTGGTGTATAGATCATCACTGTGATGACTAAGACTCCTTTGTTCAAGATTCTCTTTGTTAATCGATGAACGGATAAAGAAAATGGGTACATACATATAATGGAATATTATTTACTCATAAATAGAATTAAATCATGTCCTCTGCCGGACAATGGATAGAACTGAAAATCATCACATTAAGCAGAATAACCCAGACCCAGAAAGTTGTTATCACATATTTTTTGTTATGTGAATAAACAAAGAAAGAACAAAGAAGAAGAAGTGACAAAAAACTTCAAAGTTGATTTTTGAAGAAAGGGAGGAGGGAATAACAGGACTGAAAATGATCGATATGTTATAAGCACGTACTGGTTTCCCAAATTGAGCCTCACTATATTTTATATTACTAACATGCACTAAAAATTAAAGTCCAGTTGAAAAATCCAGACAAATATGGCCCAGTTGGAGGCTGTCTCTACTGCTTATCTGTGCGGTTTTGGCATCCCTGGTTTTGCTCCCAAGGCCATTGTGCTGGATACAGTATTTAATCCCTGAGCCAACTCTTGTATCTAAGTCACTGCAGAACCTTGTTTCCTTTTGGGCATCTCTTGGAGAGACCTATACGCTTTTGAAATAGATGGTTCAGTTTGCCCCACCTAACCCCACCCTATCACTTTGGGAACATTCAGTCCCATCATTTCAGTGAGCCATGAATCTTGGGTACAAAAGTTTGCAGAAAGGAAGAGATGTTATCTCTCGGATGCCCATCAGTTTCTGCCCCCTGTAACTCAAGGGCACAGGAGAAAAGCCAACAACAAGCTCATTTCCCTAACCTACATTGGCAAGAGAGAAGTCACAAATATAGGATCTCATCAGATCTGTCTAGTCTTTGGAACACTAACAGGGAACAGGTTGAGGCACTTCTGGTGAGGGATACAGCTGGTACTCCCAGGACCCAAGAGCATAGCTGAGCTGAGGTCCCCAGTATTCAACCTAGCACATGACACTAAGTAACTACTATTGGCATTTCATGCCATTGCCCACCTCTGCATTGTTACTCAAAATAACTGTGAGAATTTAGATATGACATTTCACCCTATCAAATTAAAACAATGAAATAAGCAAAACAAGTAAGGAGACTGACTTTATTCAGTCTATTGCAATAGGAAGAACTCTACACCCTGAGATTGGAGAATCTTAACAGAGTGATTTTTGCCTTCATCTTTTATAAAGCAAGATGTTGCAGGAGAGATGGTCTCTTGCTGGTGTTGTTTTGCAAACAGGAAAAGTCTCAGTTTTCTGCACAAGAACCCCCAACCCCATGGTTAGTTAGTTTCAGAGGTATGAAAGCTTTTCTCTCAGCTACTCATTCTTGAGATTAAGAATGTGAGGTACAGTCTGTGTTACTAGTTGCATCCTCTCCATATGACATGTTGACACACTAACACACCGTTCTCATGCATATGACCTTATTTAGAAATGGGGTCTTCCACATGTAACCAAATAAGGTGAGGTTGTTAAGATGCTCCTTAAGTCAATATGACTGGTCCTTGAAGAAGAGAAGACAAGACACAGATAAACAGGGTGAAAAATGCCATCCAGCAACAGAGGGAGGTTGAGTCGTGTAGTTGCAAGCCAAGAAATGTCAAGGACTCCTGAAAACACCAGAATCTAAGAGAAATACATAGAAGGTGTCCTCCCCTAGATCTCCATCAAGCATGATCCCTGCCAAAGTTTTGGTTTCAAGCTTCCAGTTCCCAGAACTGTGAGACAGAAAACAGCTAAGCAGCTGAAGCCAACTAGTTTGTGATGCCTGTTAATGGCAGCTTTAGCAATGAGTTCAGTCTACGCTGGGCCTTGTCAACAGGTTCAGGCAAAAGAGGAGGCTTTGTTTGGCTTTGTTATAGGTAAACAAGAGAGGAATCGGAATCTCACAGGAGTCCAAGAAAGAATGATTGGTATATCTCCCTGGAAAGGTGGCTTTTGTGGTAAACTGTCTCAGGAACACAAAAAGTGGGAGGATTTTTTAACTACTGCTATTTCTTGGGAACACCAGGCTCAACATTGTCAGTCCACTTAAAATCCATAAGTGAATTTCCACTCCTACCAGTTACACGCTAAGATCCCTGGGGCGATATCCAAACACAGCACCATTCCCTGCCTTGTCAGTCACTGTAATAGCAGCATGGCTCATACCCTATGCTGTGTGTGGCTTACAAACAGTCAGTGTTAGTGTCATTTCTTCTTCGAAGGACCTTTTCTCTCCTCCCTCTTCTCTGGGATTTCCTGGGAGTCAATCTGCATGGTCATGTCACTGTCTGTTATCTCCTCTGGCTCTTGCTGGGCTGTGGATTGATCAAAGGAAAGGTTCCTCTGTGTTCTGATTTCCACCTTGCTGCAAAGCTCAGTGCTGATACAGAGCAGGTGATAAATAGCATCTGCTTAGCTGAAATAAGCCCTGTCTCCCTCAGACACCTCTCCCTGACCCTTAGAAATGTTTCCTTTTCAACACTTTATGTTATCCCCACCACCCTGCGAGAATTCCCTCACGGTGTGCTGAGCCCTAGCAGAGAGGTCGGGTCTGTTTTTTCAAGTTTCATTGCATCTGAGTACGGGCATTCCATTCACAGTTTTAGTATTCCAGCCACAGCCCCAGGAAAAAAATAGTTTGTTCTTTGCATAGGCTTCAAATATTTTTCTCATCATAAAGTCTCATATACTCATTGCAAAAAAAATAAAAGGTTTGAAAAAATGTTTAGAAGGAAAAAGCAAACTCCAAGAACATGTACAGTCATTTATAATTCTACGGTATCAACTATATTTGATATCACATCTCTGTACAAAATGAACATCATGCTGGGCTTTCTACTTTGTAACCTGACTTTTTTTTCATTCAAGATGAATTTTTCATGTTAATAAATACTCATTTTTGAAACAGCGCAAATGCTTTCCAAGAATGATTGTCTTTTAGCACAGAGGCAATTTTAATCTTCTGGTGAAAAACCCTCTTCCTCTTTTGAGGACAAACCTGTTTGGCTAAAAATGTACACAAGCTTGGAAATGTTAAAAGTCCCTCTTATGGAAGGTGACATGGGATTGGGACTGAGAGAAGTAGCTAAACTAAATGCAAAAGGAAGAGGTATCGAAGGTAGAAATGTAGCTGCTCTTTGCTGTCCCAAAGATGATCTTGTTAAGGTACTTAGGTGTATGGAGAACCGGGAGGGGCAGACTGTGGCTGAAGGCAAACGACTCGTCACCTCCCTCTCATCTTCCCATTATCTCTGTGTTCCTAACCTCCACCAGCATCTCTACCATCTCCTCTTCTCCTGTTCTCCCTTTCAATTAGCCTGCTTCTTCTCTTTATTACCTCATTGCTTTCATTGTTGTCATTCCCATTTCAACTTTATTTGGAAGGTGTGTGAATGCTGAAGTCCAAGGAGCGGAAGAGATGATTCCATCTGTCTGTCTGTCTGTCTATCTATCTATCAATCATCAACTTATATTCTGCTTTGGGAATTGAATCTGGCATCTGTGCACTGATCTACATCCAAGCCCTTTTTAAAAAGTTTTGGACTTTGAGGCAGGGTCTTGGTAAGCTCCTAAGTAGCCCAGGCTCAGCTTGAACTTGTCAGTTCTCTTGCCCCAGTCTCTCAGAGTGTGGAATTACAGGCATAAGCCACCATGCCCTGCAGGATGATGTAAAAAATTGGTGTAGTACACTGAGGACTTTTTCGCAAACTATTGTAATTTCAGGACTGAATAAGTTCTTCTATACAGTCCAGGTGTTAACCTTTATTTCGATGAGGTTATTTTTATTTTCAAAACAAGATTAAAAAGGACAAATCAGAAGGAGTATATTTTACTAGTCTGCATTTGTTTATCAAATTCACACACCTGCTTAATGATTGAAGCTTGGGTTTTTCATCTGAAATCTCACACAGATCTGCCTGAATTATGTAGAAGTTTACTTGCTAGATAATTTATATGATTTTTCTTACAGAAATTGTAGAGAATGCACTCCTTGTCATAATATATGGACTGATGTTTGCATTTCTTTTCCTAGAGGGAAGTAACCTGAGAAAGATGTATACCACAGAGCAGGCTGTACTAAGAGCACCTGGTGTCTCCAGTGATTGAAATGATATATTAATGAGTTCTCATTTGCAGTGACATTTTACCGGGAACCAATTAACATAGTAATTACATCTCTTCTTCTGCGTGCTCTGAAATGTGAAATGTATGGGTGTTGGGTTGCTGTGTTTGTTGAGCATTTTTCCTCCATATGAAAACACTTTAAACTAAAACTTTGAGTCATTTTTTATGTTTCCTTTGCCTTTTGGGTGTCTCACCACTCAGGAAAATTTTGCAAAGGATGATTTTTATAGCCACATGGGTACCAGTGCATGCAGATTAACATAACCAAGTACAATGCTAACATGCGGTATAAGCACTGTGCATTTTAAAGGGTGGCAGAAAATACAGTGGGGAGCAGGCATGGTATACAGTTAAGAGCAGAGATAGAGTTCAACTTCTGTACTAAAATACAGATTTTTGCTTAGGAAATGAAAGCTAATGAAAGTTAAATGGCTCTTTTAGATAATTGGATAAGTATTATTAAATGAAATACATTTCTTTGGTGGTGACTAGTGTTGTTTTAAAACTTATAAATCCTTCTTAAATATCACAGTTCAGTCTTCTAAAGTAACTGACCTTGCTATGCTGACTTTTCTCCCTGTAAAGTGGGGGTGATCACCAAACCTGCCTCATGTTTGTGTGAGGATAAGTTAATGTAGAGACAAGCACTTAAGATGATACCTGGTTTATTGTATATTCTTATTAATGCTAGCTGTTACTGTTATTTTATGAAGTCTAGTAAAACAAAATTTAACATTCTAAAATAGCACTATTATTTTACTAAAATATTTTGTACAAGTCATTGTACAAAAAATTGAAACAATATACATCTTAGTCCTTTTGGGTTGCTATAACACAATGCCATTGCCTGGGTAGTTTGTAAACAACAAATTTATTTTTTGCAATTCAGGAGTTTACTCCAAGATCTTGACAGCAGCAGATTTGATGTCTGGTGAGGGGCTGTATCCCCATGCAGAGGTGGTGACTTCTCACTGTGTCCTCACATGGTGGAGGGAACAAGGCTGTTTTCCCGAACCTGTTGTATAAAGGGCATTGATCTCATTCCTGAGAGTTCTACTCTCGTGATCATGACACTTCTCCGAAGGCCCCACCTCCCAGATACTCTCACCTTGGAAGTAAGGACTGGTATATACACATTTCTGGAGGTGGAAACACAAATAGCACAGGAAGAAGAAGAATAAATGAAACTAAAAAGTTCAAATGGTAAATTGGTAAACGGTTAAAATATTTTGGAAAATCTTTTCAGCATCAGTATCTCTGTAGATGGAGGAACCTTAATATTGAATCATTAAATATTGTTTTGTAACTGAGATTTATCACTTGTGCAGCAGGTATGTCCTGGATATTTTTCTTTGGTAATACCTCCAATGCCATTTTTAATGGCCATATAATATTCTATTTGGTATAGGAATTGGTGATGAATATTTAGTTCCCATTTGTTTATTTTAGCTCTTCTTGTATTCCTTGTATATGCCTAACATTCTACTTATGTATTTACTTCCTCATTGTATATTCAGAGATAAAAGTTTTCTGAGTCAGGCAGTTACACATTTTATATTTTGAATCATATTTTTTGTATTATTCTTCCAAAACTGTTAAGCTAATTAATTTATATACACAAGGGTAAGAATTTGCTGGGCAAACTTATAGGAAAGATTTTATTTAGAAAGAACAATGTGAGAAAAAGCTGGAAGTTGGGGAAATATTTGCTGTCTTTGGGACTCTTCACACTTTTTTGAACTCTTGTTTTCCATTCAAAAATATCTTACAGAAGGTCCTTCAAATCTACCAATGTTTAGTTTTTTTAAAAAGGGATGTGGGTGAGCCCTAATGTGTTCTACCTTTTCAACACTCTTGGTCATTTACTTTCTTTTATTCCAGCTTTTTAGAGCCACGAACAATGCTATAACAAATAGTCCTTAAGTTCTAGGAGTTTATTGATTTCTGTGGGATACATTTCTAGTAGTTGGTTTGCTGGGTTGAATTTTAATCTATAGTTTAATCAGTGTTGCTAGATTGCTTTCTAAAAAGGCTGCAACTTTTCACTTTCTCTCCCCAAAGTACAATTTTCTCCACATCTCAACCTGCAGAAGGGGTGGTACTTCTAAATTTATGCCAAGTTGATGGGTGCAAAATACATTCAATTTGCACTTCTTTGATTACCAGTGACTTTGAGAACTGTGCATAGGTTTGTGGCCTGTTGAATTTGCTATTCTGTGAAGTAGACAGAAGGCCTCATTTCTTTTGCCTGTTACTATACTTTTCAAAATTTGAATTTCTATTTAAAGTAATACATATGAAGAGTAAAAAGTAAAATAATACAGAAGTATTTATCATGAAAGCTATAATTTCTTTTCCACCTTCTTCATTTTAATTCCTACTTCCCCAAAATAGGGGACAGAATCCTCACTAGTTTAAATAAACAGGAAGTGAGGGCCAGGGATTTAGCTCACTAGCACTGTGCCTGCCTCGCAAGCACAAGGTCCTGAGTTAAATCCCTGGTACAAAAACAAACAAACAAATAGATGAGAAGTGGTTTATTTCAGGGTACTAAGTGATTTATGAAATTTCTATGTCCTTTAGAGAATATGCAATGGCCAGCCATGAGTAATTTAGCTGGGAGGAAAGCCCAGTACACAGCAGAAAAGCATAGCAGAGGCACCCAGGATGTTAGGAGTAGGACTAGGACTCTACCTGGGCTGCCTCTGCTGCGTGGCCGCCGCCTCCTCCTGTAACTCCTCTCCACATTCCACACTGTACAAGTTGTGATTTCTTGAGAGGACCCAAGATATGAGCAAGCTACAGAAAAGTGAGGGCAGACATAGTTTTTGATTTTCCAGTCTCTGTAGCACTGAAGCACACACACAGCAAGGTGCTAGAGTGGGTGTTCCCGAGTTAACCACATCTTCTTTGTTTTCTTCTTTATTTCATGGTAGTAGTTCCCTAATACTATTGTATAAGGATGCAACTTGATGGCTGCTCCTCCTGAGCAATCTTCTTGAAGTCTGCCAGAAAATATGTTGAAAACACATTGACTTTTTCCTTGTCCACAGTGAATAGTTTGTGAATATATATCTGGCATTATAATTTTCTACAGAGTTATGAAAATATTGCTTATTATCTTGTAAATTATGTTATTATTGAAAAGAGATTTGCATTTCCTATTGGTGAATTAAAAAAAATCTCTTTGGAGACTTGTGAGTCTTTCATTTTACCATGGTGCTTAGTACTTTTAGGATTTGTTTAAGAGTGAACGGCTTTATCTATCCTGCTCAGCACTCAGCTAGCCCTTGCAGAATTAGAATCCTATATCTCTCCAGTGCAAGAAACTTTTCTTCTTTTATTCTATTAATTATTTGTGCTCCTTAATTTTTTCTTCTTAAATTGTTAGACTGAGGTGGGGCCTATGGAATTTGTCTTCCATTTCACTCGTATTTTCCATTCCTATCTCCTTATCTGGTCATTGGGAATTTTTTATTGACTTTTTCTATATTTTCTATTGTATTTTTCATCCTCTAATTAGTATCTGGTTCTTGAAGCATTTCTGCTATGTTGATGCATTTTATAAAGGACCATTTTTGTTTTACGAATGTAATAAAATCTTGATGAGGGTGTTTATTAAACATTACAAGCCACCTTCCTCCCACCTCATCTCTCCTTCTTCGAGGATCAGATTTCCTGTATGTTCATCTTGAGCTTTCCCTTCACATGATGCCTCAAGATCTGTCCTGGAAGATGTACTGTCTTTTTGGAGAGTTTCTTCAGCATCATTATGAGAGGCAGATGTTTCTGTTGCTAATAGTCCCTAGTGCAGTGTGTGGAGCCAGTTTCTACAGCTGGCTGCTTTAGATTGTCTTGCATTTTTTAAAGGCTGCCTCTTCTTCTACTTCTTATTTCATGCTCTGTGCTTCCTTTCCAAGTGTGGTTTGCAGAATAGTGACCATTCAAGATGTCCACATTCTAACCATCAGATTTGTGAATGTGCTCCTTACACTGTTAAAGGAACTTTGCAATATGATTAAGTCAAGCATCTTGAGGTGGGAGATGATCCTGGGTTACCAGGTGGCTTCAGCGTAATCACAAAAGATAGGCAGCAAGGTCTGAGTCAGAGAAGGAAGGTGTGACAACCAGAGGCTGAAGAAGGAGTGGTGGAGTCACAAATCAAGGAATGTGGGAAGCTTCTAGAAGCTGGCAAAAGTGCTGAAGAGATTTTTCTCAGAGCTTTCAAAAGGGGTGCAACCTTTGATTTTAGCTCTGTAAGACCCATTTGAGACTTCTGTGCTTGAAAATTTTAGGATGATGAATTGTGGTGTTTTAAGCCACTGGGTTAGCAGCAATTTGTTACACCAGCAATAGGAAAGCAATACTATAAGTCACAGAGTGACTCTGTAAATCTAAAAGAAGGATTGGTTTCCACCAGACTTTGCTTCTACAGTGTATTCTGGGCTATGGCTTCCTCCATCTGTTTATTATCAAGTAAACCTCATTTTTTTTTTTTTTTGGTACCTTCTGGAAGGCTGTAAACATTTCTGATTGGTCTTAGGTCCATTTTTCCTATTTTTAATGCTGCCATGAGTTTAATCCCTTTTCTATTTTTTCTTTTAATGGTCTCACTGAATTTTGGGAAGTATGAGAGACTTTCTTTATATGCTATGGGAACCAGTGACACCAATGAACACATCACTTTACATGAGTGTGCACGTTCATTGGTTTACTGATGAATACACACAAACTTTAAAAAGTCTCATTAGAATCTCAACTGTCAAATGGCCCACCAAAAGTAATTCCTGTGGTTCTCCCTCAGGCTCCCCAAAGCCTCACTTTTGATCTAAATGGGTAGTTGAGAGGCAGCTGGTGGAGATGAACAGTGCAACATCTGCAAATTGTGCAAATTTTTTTCTCAAAAAGATACCTGGAGTGAAACAGCAACCTTGGCTTTTAAGCTCCAGACTGCAATCCACAAAGCCAGCAGTGCAGTCATCTGATGAGAATTCTTGCCAAGTATTGTCTTGCTCCCAGCTGCAGGCATAGCCCTGCCCTCATGCAGTGAGAAGAAAAGTGCTTCTCCAGGAATCCTTGGAACATAATGGAACACTGGGAGCGGGAGCCTGTGCTCCAGAGCTGTGGCTGTAACTCCGGTCTATGTTATAGCTGCAGGTAGTGACCTGGTTTCTTGGGAAAGACTCATTACTTGATTACTGAGCTCAGTAACTACTCTCATTTCTTGAAATTCTAAAACTGTTATTATTTTATTTCTTAGATAAAAATAGTGCATCCAAAGTCTTGACTCTCAGGAGAGAAACTATGATTTTTTTTTTCCCCCTAGAATGAACGTATCTCATGAAACACAGGCCTTTCCTTTACAATTTGTGTCTTAGACCCGGCAGGTGAAGCATCAACTGTAAGCTTTGCACTGTTTGCTGCCATTTGAGAATTAGAAGTGTCCAGGTTGTAGAAGTTAGACTGACCTGAGTAAAATGCAGCCCTGTCATTTTCTAGCTGTTTGGTTACAGGTGCATTTCTTACACTTCTTTAAATCTCTGTTTTCCCTCTCAGTTAAAAGGGTGGATTAGCATCTATAGCATGAACGTATTGTGCAGCTTAAATAAAATAATAAACATGAAGTTGTTACCACATAAATGTTGATCAGTTGTCTTCCGCTAACTAAAGAGCTAGTAGCGTATGGTCATGCATTGTTAGGTGAGTACATTACTGCATGACCATTCTGAAGGTCACTTACACAAACCCAGATGATCTAGCCTACCCTCATCTAGGCTGTATGATGCCACTATTTATGTGGTCCATCACTGACTGGCACATTGTATGGTACATGGCTGTATCTGGAGATGTTAGCAAGAGCCAATAGTTCCTACACATGTTTGTGTAGCATTTATTTTTTCTGATACCTTTATAACCCTTTTTCTGACTAGGAACTTTATAAATGTATGCTTATAGAGATAATTTTAGAAAACGTTATAAATAAAATTATCAATTTATCCATCTCATCTCCTAGAGATAATTATTAACATTTTGATATTTTCCCCACTGTTTTTATAAAAATTATGGAGTAGTTGTTTATTTTGCATATAAAACCATAACTTGCTTTTCTTGTTTAATGTTGCATTGATATATATCACTGAGAGAGGGATTTCTCTCTTTTAAGCTGTGAAAAGGAACCCTAGCCTTTTCATCAAAACTTGGTAGGTTTGATTGAGTAAGAGAGAAAGATGAGATGGGTGGTGGAAAGCAGATAAACCTGGGTCAGGAGGCAACTGAGCTCCCTAAAGAGCAATACTTTAAGGGGATAAAATCTGTCGGGTAGGTTTTTCAATTTTTGTAACCCTACAAAGTAAATATTCTTGCATTTCAACTGGTCATATTTGCTTTATAAGAGGTTTGGTATAATGGATTACTTTGACTGGCTTATAATTCATCACAGACCAATAGAATTGATGCTACAAAGTGAACAGAGAACCCACACTCTACAGTCATCCTTCTGCCTGATACTATCTCTGCACCTTGCGGAGAATGCAGCATTCGGGCCTAAGGAAACTGCAGCTTCTTTGAGATGCACACACTAGAGTATTCTTTAGTCACTGAAACTCCATCAGGGTCTTTGGAGGAATAGGACAAGGGCTCAGTGTGTGACTGAAAGTGTGGGATGATAGGATACAGGCTACAATGGCCCAAGGAAGTTCCTAGAAAAGGCCATTTAGAGATCACTGTCTCCTAGAGAACCCATAACGAGCCTGAAAAGGCTGTCTGTAGGTTCTATAAAGTTCTTTGTACACCTTTCTAGGGAAAGGTTCGGACTTTAGTTACTTTCTCATCACTGAAATGCAATAGCCAACAACCACCACTTTAAGAGATATGTTTATTTTGGCTCTCAGTTGATAGGTGTCTCACTATATAGTCCATACCCCCGGTGACTCACCTCCTCTGACCAGGCTTTACCTCCCAAGTTGTAAATGTGTCAGTGGACTAATCTGCTGGTGAGTATCACACCTCTTCATCCAATCTCCTCCCCAAGGCTCCACCTATGAGTGCATAAAGCTTTGAAGAACATCTAGATATAAAACATAAGATGGTGCAAAGGTTTTATAAGATTTATGAACATGCCTCTGCCCTCTCCCTAATTATTAAGAGCTATTGATCTCAAAGAAAGGGTAGAGTACATATTCTTAGGCAGTCCTCCAGGAAAAATGATTTCTTGTCATGGAGCTTTAGGTAAGGCTTGCAGAAGAAATTTGAAAATATGTTCTTTGGCAAGAACCTGCAATGTAAATATTCAGTATCATCTAATTACAGAAAAATACATAATATATAATAAAAACATAGCATAAAATTAATATACAACATAATATATAATTTAATAATGTATAATACGATAATATTATATATAGATAATATATATAATGATTTCTCCTCCCTCCCTTTTTCCCTTACTCCCTTTCCCCCTCCTTCCTTCTTCTTTCTCTTCTTTACTTTTATTATGTGTTAGATCTCAAATCTCCTCCAAAAGTCCTATGCGTTTAGAGGTTGAGATTTTGGTAGGTGATTAATCATGAGGGTGCTATGTTTATTAGTTGATCAATCCGTTGAAGACTTCATAAAAGGTGTTGTTAAGCTATGGATCCGGTTTGGATGAGATAACTCGAGATGTGACCAGCAAGGGTATATTCTTGTCCCTGGTTCTAGCTCCTCCATTCTCCCTGTGTTTTCTTCCTGGCCAGCATGGGCTGAGCAGCTTTCCTATAGCATGCCCATGTCTGCCTTGGATCCAGCTGATTGTGAACTACGTTCTCTAAAGCCATGAGCTAAAGTAAACTTTTCTTTTAAGTCGAGGATATAAGGCACTTTGTCCTAGTGATGGGAAGGTGAGTAAAACTGGTAATGTTGATTAGGGGCATTCTTGGAACTGTAGCTTACCATGTGGTTCAAGAGAGTCTTTGGAACTTGTTTGTGTCAGAAATTTTAAGAATTTTAGGAAATCAGGTTAGAGAATCTCCAGAGTGCTATAGGCAGAACTCGATGGACAATTCTGGTTGGAGCTCAGAATGCTGTTAGAAATCCAGGCAGTAAAGGCCAAGCTCATGAGAATTTAACTGGGCAACTAGAGGTAATGAGTCTTATATTCTGACAGAGAACTGGTCTTTGTTAGCCCGAGTTCTAAGATTTTGTGTCAGGCTAAATTTAAAGTATGGTAGATTAATTAATCTGACTGAGAAAATTTCAAGACGGGTCAGGTTTGAATTGTGGCATGGGTGCTGTTGGTACTTTTGGTTAGATGTATAGTAAAGATCAAGAACGAAAACTTGACTTAAATGATTTAAAAATTTTGCTGTTGACCAAAAAGGAAGTGCATGTAAATTTAGGGCCATGAAGAGCATCGTTACTAAAACCACTAGTGCCATTAAAAAGCTCCAAGTACTTTACACTTTACAGAAATGGTACCTTGAAGGAATCTCAGAAATCGGCCAAACTCCACCAAACACAGTCTCAAGGGTAAAAAAGAGTAAATTATTTTAAAAGATTTTACATTAAAAAGAGAGCTCCAGGGCACCCTGCATATTCAGCGATGCTTTAGGGAAGTGTTTCCCAGAGTTCAACCACTCACATGCTCAGAGGTTTTTGTAGTCATCCATGTGGTGCTGGTTTATCAGACATACAAAATATAAGAGTTATGGGGGCGTGGAGACTTCCAATCAGACTTTGAAGAAATATCTGGAAGGCCAGAAAGTATGCTCCTGAGAGGACCATGTGTCAAGCTGTAAAAACTAAGCCAACAGTGCTGGGCAGACCCAAACATATTGGAGATGCCAAAATGGTAAAATGTCTGCTGAGGAAAACTGTAGACAGCGAGAAGATCCAGCCCAAGAAGAGCCATGTGGGCCACAACTAGCAAGGCCATAAGTGTCAGGCTACTTAAGTAAGCCCTTTGGAGTTCATATCTCACCAAAACTTGCACTGGATGCTAAGCAGAAAGCTACAGGATTTAGTGTTTATCCTGTTGGGTTTTTTTTGTCTTGTTTGGGGGGGTCACAATTAAATGCTTACCTTGAGTCTCAAAGGAGACTTTGAACTTGGACTTCTCAACCATATTAAAAATGTTAAGACTTTGGTAATTCTTACAGAGAAACTAAGATGAACATGAGCCTTTAGAGGTCAGAGGTGGAGTGTTACAGCTTAAATATAAAATTAGCCCAAAAGTCTCATGTGTTCAGAGGGGGGGCTTTAGGAAGGTGATTGTATCAGCTCGGTGCTTTTCTATAATTGCTGTGACAAAATATCCAACACCCAAAGTTGGAAAGGAAAAGGTTTATTTGGCTTACAGTTCATACAGATTTTAGCCCATAACTGGCTGGCTCCAAGGCAGGGATGGCAAACAGCATGGCAGAGGAGAGACAACATGGCACCCACACAGCAGCAAAGGCAGCAAGAGGGCTTAGCAGCATCTTTCTACCCCTTTTATTTTATGCAGACTCCCAGGATCAGGGTGGTGCCAAACCAGTCACTCACATGTCATGACTTAGTAATCGCACGCCCTTAATCCCAGCATCACATCTTTCAGATTCAACTACCTCTGAAAAAGAAATTCCCACCTCATCTGTATAAGGACTTGAGGGGTCTGCTAAACACAAACCATAACTGTGCTACACTCATAAGCAGATTAAACCATTGATGAATTAATAGTTCAATGTTAGGAGGCAAGGCCTGGTTGCAGGAGATGATCACGGGGGTATGACCTAGAGGGATGTATTCTTGTTCCTGGCTCCGCCCTTCTCTCTTTGTATTTCTGGCTGCCATGAGGTGAGCAGCATTCCGCTGCCATGTCCTTCTACCATGTATGGCAAACATGTCCTAATAAAAAAAACAGATTAAATAAGGTACCCTATTTGATGTAAAGCATTTAGCCCCATGCTCAACATATAACAAGTTTTCATTAAATATTTACAATTCTTTTAATGCTAATTGCTCACTATAGGCATATTATTGCTCTCAGGCTCTTCTTTCCTCAAAGCAATTTGCAGTACTGTCTACAAGTTTTCCTTGGTACCGGGCCACATTTTTGAATACCAAATCTTGTTGATATCTCTATTGTCAAACATCAAAGCTATTTTCTGTGCTTCGTTGCTTTAAAAATCTTCTCATACCTAAGGGTAACTTGTTAAGTGATTATTTATTTATATGTAAAATGTTTATAACAGTGGAGTTCAAATTCATTTTTAAGGAATGAGTAGTTTTTTTTTGGTGTAACCAAAAGGATGGGTTGTATTATGTGGTATTGATAAATGATTTTAACGTCTTACTGACTTAAAACAATAGGGTGTATTTTGGGGTTATGCCACGTGCCCATTAGGAAGTGGTGATGGGCTCTGGTTTTGTATCTTCACTCTTTTTGCCAGAGCAACCACCATCTTGTGTGTTACACGTCACTATATTAGTGGGGGGAAGCAGGTGTGAAAGGGTTCCCATTGGCATTTAAATCTCATCCTGGGGATGTGCACGAAACTTCTGATTGTGAGACTTCTGATTGCCATTCATCAGCCAGAATCAGTCACATGATCACACCCAACCACAAGAACAGGGAAGAAATGCAATCCCATCGTGTCTTTTTTTTTTGTTTTCGAAGCACTGCAGATATTTATCAATAAAATAGAATTTTAAAGTACCATAGTATATTCATAATAGAATACTATTGAGTAATAAAGGAAACTAATTTCGAGATTAACAATGAATGAACCCCAAAAACTTACTACTGAGTGAAGAAAACTAAATAAAATTATGCAAACTCAAAAACAGGCAAAATTAAGCTGTATATTAAATATATACATAGGTAGGTGGGAGGAATATGAAGAGACAATTGGAAACACCACGCAGGGTATTGATATGATTGTGGAAAGGTAGTCTTTGGGCAACAGTGGTCTCCTTCCTTTTATGGTATTTCAAATGACAACAAAGAGCATTTTCCAACAGACCTGGAAAATACCTATTTAGGGAAGGAAATTTTAGCTTCAACTGGAATCCCTTTTGAAGGGGATATATAGAGGTTCTCCTTTATATAGATGAGCAACAAAGGTTTTGCATGAAATTCTTTGAGATAGCAATGTAACCATATAAAATGGGTCAAATTTAATCCTACTAAAGTCTTCCATGAGCTGAGAATTTTCTGTTTGAGGCATTTTTCTTTAGCTATCTTGTAGGCTTTCATAGTTATCATGTAAATTTGAAAGAATTTTAAAAAAATTTTAGAGATGATGATATCCAAATACAAGGAAGAGGAATAAGGGAAAAAGAACATAAACTATTTATTGAGGACATGTTGTTTATCAAGCACCCTTTGAGATACATAGACATGTTATTTCATTTTAATGTCCCACTAGCTTTTTGGGGGAATCGGGGCATCGAACTCAGGATCTTGCGCTTACAGGGCTGGCGAGGTGCCACTGAGCTAAATTCCCAGCTCCTCCCACTAGCTTTGTAAGTCATGCTTTACTAACTACCATGTTCACCAGAAAATGAAGACTCAAAATGTTGAAATGGGTTGCATTTCAACTGCATTAGAACCAAGATTTCCTGAGTGCCATCATATTCCTGGGTTATCCAATCTTTCTCTGCCTTACTCGGGATAGTTGGGATGAAGATCTAGTTTTGAATTAGTGTTGCCTTTGTCCATAGCCATTCTCCTGACAAATTCAATTTGAGTAAAATGATTAAAGTAACTCTTCCTTTTTTTCAGTGGAGTTAATAGTAGATACTCACAGAAGGGCCTGGCTCGAAGGGGCTGATGGCTCTGATATCCTAAACAGGCTGATGCCATGTGAAAAGTTTCTGCGCCAGGAAAAGAAAGATTAAAACCAGCACTAGTGAGTCCAGGGCTGATACTCAAGAACTGTTTCTTTCACTGGTCTTTCTCCAGTTTCAACTGGATTTTGACATAGATGATTTCAGCAACCTGACAAAAATCTCTAAGAGATGTTTATATGTTAACACTGGGTTCAGAACAACAGAATTGACAATTATATTTTTAAAGGTCAAGATGACAATATGCCATTAGTCTCTCACGCATACACGAGTGCCCATGTGAGGCTGCCTGCGCACAAACACAAACAAGTCTTTGACTTTATTGAGGGTCTTATTTTTCATTATTCGGTAGCTTCTTGTGATTTTTTTACTCAGTGTCTATGTCTTTTATTATTTTCCACAATCTAACAGGTTCACAATAAGTGGTAATTTCACATTTTTTTGAGCCATGAATTGAAATCGTTGAGTTGTTGAGAAATAGAACTTGTAATATAATTTGTGGGGTACATTATGTAGCAGAAGTGAGATCATTTTACAGCTTAACAAGTGCATGTCAACCTATCTGTGTTTTGTACTCTTTCAGGATGTAGAAATAACAGAGCAAATTATATTCTGAAGCAGCAGCCATCCCTTGGTGAATTAAGGAAGTCCTTTGTCATGTGTCTTCTCGTCCTAGTTGGTATGGGAAAATCATTTAGGAAGTTTAGTTGTATTTATGTTTTAGTTCACAAACTGTGGTTCATTGGCTGAATCCAGCCTACCTTCTGTCTTTGTAAACAAGGTTTTATTGGAACACAGCCAATCCCTTTGTTTATTTAGTCAATGGATGTGATTTCATGCTACAGTGCAAAGTTAAGTAGTGGTGACAAACACCATATGGTCTGCAAAAACTAAGGTTATTTACTGTCTGGTGCTTTAAGAACATTTGCTGATCCCTGTTTTAATCTTGTCCTTTCATTTAAAATGTTTAATATTGTACGTATTACGGTATGTTGTAGTAGTTTGTGTATATAACCTGTAAATAAATACATACTTGTATTGGAAGTGTATTGTAAAAATTACTTACCAGAGGATACATTAAAAAACTTGCAGACTATTATTTCAGGGCTTACTGTTTAAGGGATACTTATAAATGACTGCTGTTGTTGTGATGGTTGGTGTTATAAAGACACATGTCGACTTTTTGTGCATTAATTGCATTTTCATCCTACAAATTCCATGGAGAAATAATGAACACAGTAGTTTACCAAGGGAGAAATTGTGACCAAATACGGAGGGTGTGTGTGGAGGGGAGGAAAAAGATGGAGAAAAGAGCAAGGGGGGAGGAAGAAAGAGGAGGAGGAGGAGGAAGAGAAAGAGGAAGAAGAAGAGCGGAGGAAAGGGAAATAAAAAAGAACAGGCAAATAATCATTAGGGTCTATTCCATTATAATCCAGAGTTAGGTTGGACAGGGAAATCTGTTCTAATCTCCCTGTAGTAGGCAGTTGTCTTCATGGTGTGATTGGAATCGTTAGAAAGCTCCTCTCAATCAAAAAAGAAAGAAAAGTCATTTATGTTTTCTCTCAGTCTCAAAATCTCTCACTAGTCAATCCTTCAGATTATGGGATTTAAACAATATTTCTATTCTGATACTGAAAGGACCAAACACATTAAGTCAGCGTCTATCATTGACTGTTTTTATTAATTAGGCCATTAAATTACTTGATGCTCATTTGCTCGGGCAGTAGTTCTGAGTACAAAATCATTCATTTTGGGGGGAAAGGATGGATCCGTTGCAGCAGTCCCTGCCTGCCTGAGGGAGAGCAGAGAAGGAACAGAGATGCCGATGGTGGAGAAGACAGCCCGAGAGGAGCCCCAAACCAGGCAGCTCTGATCTCCAGCCCTTCTGCAGGTGTCTGATCTGAATATTGAGGATCAGAAGTTGCCCCATTGAGTGTGAAGGTTTATTAGTCAGGTGGGTAATAAGGACTGTATATTACTAGGATCCAAGGCCGACTGAGGATTTCTTGTGTGTGTATTAATCTCAGCAGAGCAAAGCCATTTCAAACTTAAAACTAATCTGCATTAATGAACAACCTCCCCAATTTCCATTTTTATGATGTGAGCACCATGATGATTTGTTTCCTCACTGCTCTCATGAGATGGCTGACTGATGAGTCACCTTCTCCGTGGAGCTTGTTTCTGAGCAGTAACGTTGCAAATGAGTGCAAACCAGAAAGTCTATTCTTATTTCATGAAAATGATGACATAGGCTCTTCATTTCCAAAATTATCCCTTTCTGCACACGACTGTCTGAGGATTGTGTGTGGTTGCGTAGGTGGGTGTTGAGCCAGTCTCAGTGCTTGTGCTACGTGCCAGAAGATAAAGTGACTTGCGCCTATTTTAGGACACCCTCACTGTGCAAGCCAAGCAGAAAAGAGGGCTGCAGGAGACTGCTGAGTATAGGTGCTGGAGTTTGGAGTGAGCCGAAAGAAGGGTTTCCCGAACTGCACCCAGAAAGACTAGGGTCAGGGAGGAAGGAGTATGAGCAGTCAGGAGTGAGGAAAAATCTGGGTTTCAAATTTAAGCTGTAAAGCTGTGAATACAATGTATTTTCCCTAAATGATCCCACCATCACCACCACCACCATCAGGTCCTGTAATGTTAATTACTTTGTCTTTCCTTTTTTCAATCTTCACAATAACTTCTTCAGAGATATTCCACTATTATTCTTCTCTCTTCATTTCTAGGCCACGTGGGGGTGGAACCTAGGGCCTTGCTCAAGCTACGTAAATGCTCTACCAATGATCTACACCCCCAGCTCGTTTAGTTCTTTTATTTTCTAAACTGTTATTTTTATTATTACATATTTACAATACATCATGGTTACTTTCACTGTGGGGGGTACATAAAAGTACATAGCTCATCTTAGTTCTTTTCATATCTCATTGTCTACCCCTCCATCTCTTGGTCCTCTTCCTAGTTTCCAAAAATAAAATGATATATGAAACAGTAAAATTCACCCTTTTGACATATACATTCACAGAATTTTGCAGCTATCAGCACTACTCTATTCCTGAACATTTTTATCATAGCTCAAAGAAACCCATACTCATTTTCACCCTACAGCCCTTGTCAACCACCGATGTATTTTTAATCTCTATAGGTTTACTTATTCTGGACAGTTCATGTAAATGGAACCATACAAGTAGATGACTTTTTGGTAACTGGTTTCTTTTACTTAGTGCAATGTTTTCAGTATTCATTCATTTTGTAGCAAGATTGAGTACCTTATTCTTTTTCATGGGTGAATAATATCCCATTGCATAGATAGAGTACATTTTATTCATCCATTCATGGGCTTGGGTTGTTTCCGCTCTTTGCCTACTATGAAGCATGCTGATGGGAACATTTCTTTAAAAGATTTTGTGAGGACATATGTTTACACTTCTTTTGGTATACACCTATAAGAGGAATTGGTGCATCATATAGTAATTCTGTATTTAACATTTTGAAGAATTACCCAATTTTCCATTGTGGCAGCATTATTTTGCATTCCTACCAGCGATGTAAAAGTATTCAAAATTTATCACTTCATTGCCATTTGTGATTATGAGTGTGCACTACCATGGTGGTCATTGTTGTGACTTTATTTTTATTAGCATTTCTATAGTTACTAATTCTGTTGAGCATCTTTTTATGTGTTCATTAACCACTGTGATATCTTCTTGGAGAAATGACTATTCAGATCCTTTGCCCATTTTTGTCCCATTAAGTTGATTGGTACATTTAAAGCAAACAATGCAGTTGCATTTATCACTGGGATCTTGTACCTTTACATAGGTCTTGGTTCTTATTTTTCCCCATACTTCTGCCCTTCCATTCACTCGCTTCACCCTTCCCTATTTACAAAGGCTTTGTTTCCATTTTTTCCTTTTTTCACATCTTTTCTTTTCCCTTGTTTCCTTTCCCCTCCCCTTCCCACTTCCCCTTTAGCCATTTTCTTCCTATTTCATGCTCCCATTTATGCCATTTGAACCTTATTTACACGTTTAGTTTTTCACACCAGAAAAACCACTCATTATTTACTCAAGTGTGCTCTATTTATTTCACCTAAGAGTATAGCCTTAATGTCCATCCATTTAGCTATAAATGTCTCTAGTTTCTCATTCTTTATGGCTGAGTTACCTCTTTGATATACTCATTTCAATTATGTTAAATTTATACTATGCTACGTAATAGATTATCAGAATTTGTCACCCCGTCTAACTGAAATTTTGTATTCTCCGATCAGCATTTCCTCTTAATTCACCTATTCCTACACCTCTGCCTTCTAGTGGCCACCACTCTCTACTTTTTTTGAATTTTTAAAATTTTATTTGATTAGTATGGTACATATGTAAAGTACATGAAGGTTACATTCCCCCGAGGGAGTAGGTACATCCTACTATAAAATTTCTAGATTCAATTTTTATCCCCTTGTCACCCTCCTCTCTCCCTCCATCTTTAAACCACCTTTGCCCATTTTCATTATCTTTCTACTTTTATGTTTGACATTTTTAGATTCCACAGCTAAGTGAAGTCAGGCAGTATTTCTCTTTTTGTGCTTGGCTTAATTTCATTTGGCATACTGTCCTCTGGATTCATCCATATTGTGGCAAATTACATCATTTTTTGAATGTGATTAGTATATCATTTTATATATTATATATATATATATATGTATATAATATTTTAAGGCATCTATTCATCTGTTAATGAGAACTTATGACCATGTCTTTGCTATTACGAATTTTGCTGCCATGAACATCAACATGCAGACATCTTTTTAACATATGGAATGTAATTCCTCTGGATCCATACCCAGAAGTGTGCTTGCTATATCACATGGTCACTATTTTTAGTTTTTTGAGAAACCTCTATACTTTTTCCAAAACAGCTATATTAATTTATATCCCCATCAATACTACACAAGTGTTTTCCTTCTCCACATCCTTACCAACACTTGTTACCCTTCCTCTTTTTGATACAGTGATTCTGACTGGTGTTATTAAGAATTTTTCATATATTTGTTGGCTTTTTATGTCTTGAAAATTTCTACTCTTTGCCAGTTTTAAAGGTAGAGTTATTTTTTTTCTCATTATTGAATAGTTTGAGTTCCATATGCATTGTAAAGATAATCATTTTGTTTGACACATGATCTGGAAGTGTTTTTTCCCAATTTGTGGGTTGTCTGTTTGCTTTGCTGATTGTTTCCTTAATCTACAGAAACATTTTATTTCGATGCGATTTCATTTGTCTATTTTTGTTTTTGTTGCCTGTACTTTCAGTCATAACCAACAAATCATTGCCAAAATTACTGCCATGCACCATTTCACCTATGTTTCTCTGTAGTAGTTTTAAAGTTTCATGTCTAACATTTAAGTTGTTAATCTATTTTGAGTTGATTTTGGTATAAATGGTGAGATAAGGCTTTCATTTCTGCATGTTGATGCCAGTTTTTCCAACATCATTTATTGAAGCGAATGAGCTTTTCTCAGTGTTATTGACACTTGAAAATCAATTGGCCATAAGTATGTTTATTTATTTCTTGGCTCTTTATCCTAGTCTGTTGTCAGTGTGCCTATTTTTATCCCAGCATCATGTATGTTGATTGCTGTAGTGTTGTAATGTATGTTGAAATCAGGTAGCATGATGTCTCCAGCTTTTTTCTTTTTGTTCAAGATTGCTTTGACTGTACAAGGTCATTTGTGGCTCTGGATGAATTTCAAGATAGTTTTTCTATTTCTGTAAGGAATAACCCTAGAATTTTGATAGTGGTTGCAGTCAATCTGTAGATAGCTATGGGCAATATCACTTCCCTACTTCTAGGACACAACACCCAACACACACAAGTTAAAGGAGTTTATTTTAGCTCCAGCTTCCATCCATGGTAAGCTGACTCCAAGGCAGAAACTAGATGGCAGAAGGTATGGCAGAGGAAAAGGTGGTCAAGAAGAAAGAGAACGGAAGAGCCTGGGGCAAAATACCCCTTTCCAGGTCATGCGCCTACTGATCCACCTCCAACCAGGCTCCTAATAACAAGCCAGTGATAGCACCACATAATTCAATCACCTTCCAAGAGTCTCACTTCTTAACATATGAGCCTTTGGGGCCAGTCTGGAACTAAACTATAACAGGTAGTACAGATATTTTAATAACATTAATTCTTCCAATCCAAGAACATGGGATATCTTTCCAATTGCTAGCTCCATTTTCAATTTTTTTTCCATCAGTATTTTGTAGATTTTTGTATACAGATCTTTCATGAATTTAAATTTATTCCTATGTATTTTTTATGCTATTATAAATATGAATGCTTCCTTAGGGTCATGCTTTCCTGTTTGTTTGCCTGATACTTTTTTTGTTGAAACCACGATATTTTAACTATACATAATTTGATTCTGGAAATAATATTTTTCCTCATCTTTTTTTGTGGATGTTTTTTATTGTTTGGTGATTTTTCAGAACTGCTTTTATACTGTCTATTTTTGTTGTTGTTGTTGTTATGTGTCATTATTGAAGTGTCTACTTGGTCAGTTTGGTGATTAGCTAATGATTGGTCAGAAGTTTCCCTAAATGACCAGTGCCAATTCTCAGTGTCTGCTGAAAGGCTCTGAGTCCAAGTTTGTACATACTTCCAACATCTAGCCAGACAATTTCTAGTTCCACATTAGTCTCCACTTCTTACTTGCATAGACTCTCAAGGTTACCCAGAGGTAAGAACTCAGGTCTATGTCAGGTAACTATTGAGCATATATAGAGCCATTTTCATGCAAGATTAGCCTGCTTACATACTATGTCCCAAACCACATATGTTGAAGGCCTAGTCTTCAGGGTGATGGGACCAGGATGTGGTAAAACTTCTAAGTGATGAGTACTGGTGGAAGGTCTTTAGGTCATTGAGACATAACTTCAAAGAGTTACCATGGTCCTTCCTCTTTTCCCCTATTACTCGTTGGATCATGATGAGGTGAGTAACTTTGCTGTTTTGTGTGTTCCTACCATGATGTGCTATCCTGCCACAGGTCCCCCAAAATGTGTCACTAGGCAATTTTGTCATTGTGGGAATATCATAGGGTGTACTACACAAAATAAAATGGACCATGATGCTCTGAGACAATATAGTGTTTTTGGGGTCTCTGTTGCCTATGTGGTCTATTGCTGACTAAAATATTTTTTGTGGCACATGATCATATATAATAAAATATACAGATATATCTATCTATATCTATGTCTGTATTAGTGACCCCACAGAGATCTGCTAACTTGAACAAGAATGTTTTTCTGGGAAAATATGCTTATACTTCCTACTAATAGATTGAAAGAACTTCCTATATTTTAAAGTAGCTGATGATAAAGCTTATAGATTTGGGGTTAGATAAGATGAGGACTGGTATTGGATTTATAACACACACACACACACACACACACACACACACACGCACACGCCCAGTGGCCAGCATAGCTTTGCCATTTAGTTGCATTATATCACAAAGACACATATATTTATATCATCTACTTTTCAGATAAAATCTTCTGCTCTGTTTTCCTGTCCTTCCCTTATTTTTTTAATTTACTAATTTTATCGGTACATTTAAGATATACAATATAGTGACATTCATCATTGGAATTTTTTTCTCATTGAGATAATTGGTGCATTTTAGGTATATAGTACAGTTACATTCATCATTGGGAACTTGTACATTTACATGATCTATCTTGGTTCTTATTTTTTCCCCATACCCCTGCCCTCCCTTCACCCCCTCCTCCCATCCCTAGTTATAAAAACTTTATTTCCATTTTTCAATTTATCTTATCTTTTCTTTTCCCTTATTTCCTTTCCCCTACAGTTCCCACTTCCCCTACACCTTTAGCCCTTTTCTTCCTATTACACATTCTCAATTATACCATTAGGATCTTATTTACAGTTATAGTTTTTCACACCAGAGAAACTATTTGGTATTTACACTTGTGACTTATTTATTTCACTTAAGAGTATAACCACAATATGCATCCATTTTCCTGTGAATGACTCTAATTTCTCATTCTTTATGGCTGAGTAGTATTTCATTTTATAGAATAACCACATCTTTATCCATTCTCCAACTGATGGGCAAATGAGATGTTTCCAAGTTTTAGCTATTACAAACTGTGCCACTACAAATATGGGTGTGCATATATCACTATGGTATGATTGTTTTAATTCTTTTGGAAAGATACGCAGCAGAGGCATGGCTGGGTCAAATGGAACCTCTAGTCCTAGTTCTTTGAGATATCTCCATATTGATTTCCATAGTGATTACACCAGTCTGCACTACCATCAACAGTGGAGAAGGGTTCCTTTCTCCCCACAACCCCACCAACATTTGTTACTGTTTGATTTCTTGATAGCAGCCATTCTTTGTGGGATGAGGTGGAATCTCATTGTTGTTTTCATCTGCATCTCTCGAATGAGCAGTGATGTGGAACATTTTTTCATATATTTATTACTGCTTTTACTTCTTTGTTTGAGAAATGTCTGTTAATTTCGGATGCCCTTGGGGGGCTGATTGTTTTGAGTTCTTTCTATATTCTAGATAATAGTCCTTTGTCTGAGGAGCATCTGGTAAATTGTTGTTTTTTTTCTTTTTTGCCACATTGTAGATTGTCTCTTAGTTCTTTTGATGGTTTCTTTTGCAGTGAAGAAGCTTTTTAATAAGATGAAATCCCAATTGTTGATTCTTTCTGCTAGTTCCCATGCTACTGAGAACTTGTTCATAAAGATTTTTCCTATGCCAGTGTCTTCAAGAGTTCTGCCTAATTTATCTTCCAGTAAATTTAGTGACTCTTTTTAATATTTAGATATTTAATCCACTTGGATTATAATTTAGTGCATGGTGAAAGATAAGGGTCTAGTTTTAATCTTTGGCAGTTTGAAATCCAGTTTTTCCAACACCATTTATTAGAGAGGCTATCTTTACTCCAGTGAGGATGGTTGGGTCCTTTTTCAAAGATGAGGTAGCTGAGTATATCTGGAGTTGTTTCTGTATCTTCTGATCTATTCCACTGATCCTCAAGTCTATTTTTTCCCAGTACCATGCTGTTTTTATCACAGTGGCTTTGTAATATAGTTTCAAATTGGGAATTGTTATAACCACTGCCACGTCTCTGTTGCCTAGGATGGATTTTGCTATTCTAGGTCTCTTCTGATTCCAAATAAATTTTTTATTATATTTTCTAGTTCTGTGAAATATACTGTTGGAATTTCATTTGGCATTGCATTGAATCTGTATAGCAGTTCTGGTAGTATGGCCATTTTCACTATGTTGATTCTTCCTACTCAGGAGCAGGGGACATCTTTCCATTTTCTTATATCCTCTTTGATCTCTTTTTTTCATAGTACTGTAGTTTTCAGTGTAGTGGCCTTTTGCTTTTTTTGTTAGATTGATTCGTTGATACTTTATTTATTTTTTTGAATACTACTGTGAAAGGAATTGCTTCCCTAATTTCTCTCTCAGTGGGTCTGTTATTTGTGTATAAGAAGCTATTGATTTTTGAGTGTTTACCTTGTCTCCAGCTATTCTAACAAATCTGTCAATAAAGTCTAGAAGTCTTTTGGTGGAATTTTTGGGTCCCTAATGTAGAGTATCACATTATCAGCAAATAATGACAGTTTCATTCTTTCTTTCCTAACTTTATTGCTTTCATTTCTTTCTCTTGTCTAATTGCTGTGGCTAATGTTTCTAGAACTATACTGAAGAGGAGTGGTAATAGTGGGCATACTTGTCTTCTTCCTGATTTTAACATGAAAGTTTTCAGTTTTTGGCCATTTAATATGATGTTGGCTGTTGATTTTTTATAGATAGCCTTTATTAAGTTGAGATATAGACCATCTATTCCAGTTTTTTGCAGTTTTTTTTTATCATGAATGGCTGTTGAATTTTGTCAAATGTTTTTTCTGCATCTATTGAGAGGATCATATTTTTTGTCTTTGACTCTGTTAATGAAGTTATTACATTTATTGATTTACGTATGTTGAACCATCCTTGCATCCCTGGAATAAATCCGACTTGGTCAGGTTATATGATCTTCTTCATCCTCCTCTGTATTCTGTTTCCATTACCTTTTGGGGGGGGCGGGTACTGAGGATCGAATTTGGGTCCTTACACTTGTGAGGCAGTAGGTGGAACCACTGAGCTAAATCTCCAACCCATTTTTCTAGTATCTTATTAAGGCTTTTGTATCTATATTCATTAAGGAGATTGGCCTGTAGCTCTCTTTTTTAGTTGGATCTTTCCCTGGTTGTGGAATCAAAGTAACACTTGCTTCCAGGAATGAATTTGAAAGTACAGCTTCCCTTTCAGTTTTATTGAGAAGTTTAAAGAACAGTGGCATTAGTTCTTCTCTAAATGTCTTGTAAAATTCAGTGGTGAATCCATTAGGACCTGGGCTTTTCTTCTTTGGTAAACTTTTAATTACATTTTCAATTTCACTGATTGTAACTGGGGTGTTTAGAATTTTTTTTTATATCTTCTTCATTCAAGTTTGGTAATTCATAAATATCTAAAAATCTGTCCATTTCTTCTGTGGTTTCCATTTTATTAGAGTACAAATTCTTAAAGTAGACATTGATGATCCTGTGGATTTCTGTTGGATCTTTTGTGACTTCACTTTTTTCATTCCTAATTGCATGGATCTGAGCCTTTTCTTTCCTTTTTTTTGACCAGGTTAGGTAAGTGTTTATCAATTTTATTTATTCTTTTAAAAAAACCCCAAATCTTCAATTCATTGAATTTTTTGTATCATTTTCTTAGTTTTCACTGCTTTGATTTCTGCTCTAATCTTTATAATTTCCTATCTTGTATGAGCTTTGGGTTTTTCTGCCTCTTCTTTTTCTAGTAGTCTAAGATTCATCACTAGGTTGTTTATTTGAGCTTGCTCTGTTTTCCTATGCCTACATTCAGTGCTATGAATTTTCTATGTAGAACTGCTTTCATTGTGTCCCATAGATTACTATATGATGTATTGTATTATCATTTATTTGTAAAACTGTCTAATTTCTTCTTTAATTTCCTCTGTGACCCATTGATTGTTCAGTAGAGTGTTGTTCAATTTCCATGTGTTTATGAAGTTCCTATGGTTTCATATACTATTGATCTCCAGCTTGATTGCACTATGATCTGATAATATACAGTGGATAACTTCAATACCTTTGCACTTATTCAAACCTGTTCTATGAGCTAGTATATGGTCTATCTTGGAGGATGACCCATGTGTAGCTGAAAAGAATGTATATTCTGATTTTGTGGGGTGGAACACTCTGTAGATGGCTACTAAGTCCATTTGTTCAAAAGCTTGGTTCAGTTCTAGTATTTCATTATTGATTTTTTGCCTAGATGATCTGCCTATTTGTGATAGTGGGATATTTAGGTCCCCGCTACAATTGTATTAGTGCTTTTTTGGTTTTTCATGTTACTTAATATTTGCTTTATATAGTTGGGGGCATTAATATTTGGTGCATATATATTTATGATTGTCATCTTTTCCTCTTGGATTATTTCCTTTACAAGGATATAGTGGCCTTCTTTGTCTCTCTTAATCAGTTTTGGTTTGAAGTTTAGTTTGTCTGTGAATATGATAGCTACCCCTGCTTTTTTCTGGGCTTCTGTCGCATGGAGAACTATTTTCCATCCTTTCACTTTCAGTCTGTGGGCTTCTTTTTGCACTAGGTGTGTTTCTTGTATACAACATATTGTTGGATTTTGCTTCTTAATCCATTCTGCCAGTCTGTTTCTTTTGATTGGTGAATTGAGGCCATTGACATTGATGGTTATAACTGATATGTACTGACTTATTATCATCATGTTATTGTCCTTTTGTTAACTCTTTTTAATTTTTCCCACTTTCCCTTCAGTTTCTTGCCTTCACTAAAGGATTTGCTCTGTTGGGCCTCATTGTATTGTGACCTTCATTTTCTTTTTCTAAGATATTGTTTAGAATCCCTTGTAGTGCTGGTTTGGTATTCATGAAGTTTCTCATGTGTTCTTTGTCATGGAAGTATCTTATTTCCCCATCCATTTTGAAAGAGAGTTTTGCAGGATATATCAGTCTAGGTTGGAGGTTGTTTTCTTTTAGGACTTGAAATACCTTGCTCCAGTTTCTCCTTTACCTGAGGGTTTGTGTTGAAAAATCTGCTGGGCTTTCCTTTGCATGTGATTTCATTCTTTTCTCTTATTGCTTGTAGTATTTTGTTCTTCTGTTGGGTTTCTGGGATCTTGATTATTATATGTCTAGGTGTAGATTTGTTTTTGATCCTGGCCAGTTGGAGTCCTAAATGCCTCACTTATTTGTATGACAAATTTTTCCCCTCTGTTTGGGAAGTTTTCTGTCATTAATTCTGTGAAAAGCTTTTAAAAGTCATTTCCATTTTATCCTGCTACTTCATGTATTCCTATTAGTCTTATGTTATTTTTCTTTGCATCATGTAGGAGTTGTTGGGTAGATTTCTCATGATCCCTTACTGATTTTAAGAGACCTCTCTTTTCAGGGTCACTGACTGCAATCCTATCTTATATATCTGAAATTCTATCCTCACATTCATTTGTCCTGCTGTGAAAACTTAAAATAGAGTGTTTTTTTTTTTATTGAGTTTATTGGTACATTTTAGGGATACAGTACAGTTGCATTCATTGTTGGGATCTTGTACCTCTATATGATGGGTCTTGGTTATCATTTTTCCCCGTTGTCCCTGCCCTCCCTTCACCCCCTCCTCCCCTCCGCATTTACAATCTCCTGGATATCTGTTTGAATCTGTTTCATGGATTCCTTTTCTTTCCTATGTTGGGCATTCATGGTTTCCATTTCTTTCTTTTGCTGGACCTTCATGACCTCTATCATGGTCCTGAGCTCATCTATTTTTTGTCAGTTTCTGTTCTAGAGTCTCTAATCATGTCTTTCATTGTTCTCACCATCTCTGCAGTTATCTGGGAAATTATTTCTGTTTTGAATTTTTCTAGAGCTTGATTGATCTGTTTTGTTACTTCCTGTTCTATGAGTACAGGGTGTTCTGGTGGTTCACTGTCAGACTTTTCAACCTCATTTGCCCTAGAGTTTGCCATTGGTGGACTGGAAGTCTGTCTTTGCATCTTGCTTAAGTGTTCCTTCATTTTTATTTTTGTTGTTGGGTTGTCCTTAGTTTAATTCCTGGGTTTTTTCTTATATCTTCCTGATATAATTGCACTTTAGCTTTTGAGTCTCGAATGACTCATAGATATTCTCATTATCATAATATCAGAAAAGACAATTCATGAAATCAATCACAACCCTTTAGCCCAATTGATAGAATCAGCAACACAAGAGGATCAAGCACAGCTTACAAATTGACCATTTGTGGTAGTCATTAATCTAGCATCTTTAAACATATGAATGAATTCTAAATTGAGGTACAGCCCAAAATATGTTTACAGTGAATAAACTCTTCAATATAGCATCTTTACCCTTTAGGATGGGGGCTTAGACAGGGTTAAAATGAGAGGAGTAGATAGGTAAAAGAATTGGAGAAGGTTTCAAGTGAAGCCAGAGGACACAGGGTGACCACACAAACTTTAGAAAACTGATGAAGACAAGAGGGAAAGACAGAGTGCAAGAATAAGGACAAGAATATAACAACGTAACATTAATAGTGGCTCACTTTCCTTTGAAACTATTGACCTTTGAGTGAAGAATAATGAAAGAAGAAAAAAAAATAAAGAAGAAAAAATGATAAAAGAAGAAACTCAAGTTAGGGCAGGAGCAGAAAGGGAGATGAAGAATAATATGGGTGAGCAAGAGACTGAGTTGAAAAAAGAAGACAGAAAAAAGAAAGAATTTGCAGAGTGGAATGAGGAAAAGAAAGAAGAAAAAGAATTTGAGTGTCCTCTTTCAGACTGTATCTCTGCTGTCAAAATAGAAAATGTGCACAGCCATGTTCAGAGCTAAGTCTTTTAGTCTCAGCTAGCTGATGGTTGACCCCTGAAATTCAGGCTGAATTCAGGTTGCCAGGCCCATTTTGAGCTCCCTGACCTCCTACAGGGTTAAACTCTGCAAGGTTCCAGTACAGGTTCCCTCTGCCCTTTCTGTGAAGATACTCAAAGTTCTAATGGAAGGTGGTGAACTCTCCATCTTACCAACTATGGAGATCTGTTGTGCCTTTATTGCGGTTGTTCACTTCTGTTCTATCTTCTGGAGCTCAGAAAAATGACCTTTGTGGCCACCTGTACCTGGCACAGTCAGGAGGCCTGAGAGTGTGTGTGTGGGAGGTATTGCAAAGGTTCTCGCACAGCAAACCAGTCCTCACCAGTTGTCTTGAGGCAGGTGTGAGTGACAGCAGGATTTCTGCATGGTTGTCCCAGACCTCCACCTTCCACCTTCCGCTGGATGCAGGCCAGGGCGAGGGCGGGGCCCATCATTGGAAATTTGCACCTTTACATAATCCATCTTGGTTCTTATTTTTTCCACATCAAGTCCATTGAAACATGCAGGCATCAGATTCAGAAGAAAGAGCAAGGAGCTACACTGTGACTTAAGAAAATATATGAGAAAAATCCTGACTGAGTCTTACATGTAGAGTAGCCATAGAGTTTGTGTTATAGCTCGTATCTAGAACCTCCCCCTGCCGGTCTCGTGTGATCATAAGTGGACTTTTTGGAGATGGGTGTATCTAGGGTGTGTGATGCTTGAATCAAGGATGTGACACAGGGATTGATTCATGGTGCAATGCTAGGATTGAGGCTGCCTCACTCTGGGTCTGAGTGCTACTTGCCCTAAGGTTGGGTAGCTGGATAAGATGTAAGGACTTTGGGTTGCTAGTTGTCACGTATAGCTTGCTGTTTGATGCCTTTCTACCTTGCTGCTTTCTGCCCATCATGAACTATTTCTCTTCCATGTTGGCCCTCTACATTGCCCCTCTACCATGCTACCCTGCCTTGGATCCAGCCAACCATGAACTAAAACCTCTACAAACAGTGAGCTACAATAAACCACTTCTCTTTTAATTTTGGGTGTCAGTTATTTTGTCTAGGAATGAGAGAAATTAAGAGTTTGTCATCTAGCAGGCAGGTTTTTGAGAGTGAAAGGGAAATTATCAATAATTAAGAAAATGGCAGCAGGCTAAAGCTGCAACTGGCTTAGAAAAACTGAGATATGTGGTTAAACTACTTACAAGAGAAGATAATAAAATACATTTTAACATCCCTTTTATGATTTGAATACCGTACATCATTGATATTGCCTATACTTTATTGTACCAATCCCTATTTTCTGAAGTGTGTGTGTGTGTTTGTGTAACTATAGTCTAACTTAGATAACCCTGAAGAAGAAATTCCAGGAGTATTTCTATGTGTTTTCCTATGCAGCAACCTTAGATGTGAGTTTTTAGAAGAATGTGACACACTCTTTTTGAATCCTCAAGAAGGTACTCAAGTGTGTACTTCCTGAGCTCCTCATTGAAGAAATATTCTGCCTTGGACTATTTATGTAATGTACAGACTTCTGCTAGAACAAGTTGCTTTTCTGGACAAGATCATAGGCAAGAATTTCAAGTTTAATAAATAATATGGTAACCTGCACATTTGAAGTCTGAACCAGGTGGCTCTTATTTGTCAGTGTATATGACAAACTGAATCTGATTTATTAATATGAGGAATTCCAAGTAGTCATTAGGAAGTTGACTGTTTGGAACTAGAGTTTATTTTCTTATGGAAACAGTAGTCACTAGGTCCTTTGAAACCACAAAGTAATGTATTATTGACTCCACAAAGCTCTTCTGGCTCCAGTTGGATGACAATACTTTTCTGTAAAATGTAAATGAGAATTTCATCTATCGCCAAGCTGTTGCTGATCAGGCTTATGTCTTGGGCTGGGATTTTAGGAAGCAGAAGCACCAAGCTATGGTAGAGTGCTGTGTTCCTTTCTCTGGCTGCTGTTGCAAATGGCCACAAACTTTGTGGCTTAAACTAGGAAAATTGGGGGCCGGGGATTTAGCATAGTGGTTCTGCCACCTGTCTTGCAAGTGGAAGGTCCTGAGTGCGACCCCTGATACTAAAACAAAACAAAACTAGACAAATTTGTGACTTTACAGTTCTGGAGGTTGAAGTCCTTAATGGGTTTCACTGGGTAAAAATGAAGGTGTCATCAGGATTGAGTTGCTTCTGGGGCTCTGGGGAGGATCACCTTCCTTGCTTTTTCCCTTCCCTTCTTCCATCTTCAAAGCCAAAAACACAGGATGAATACTGGCTGTGGTGCCAATTGTAGATCTTGCTCTTCTGGGTCCCCCACCTTTTTTTCACTTATGCAGACCCTGGCACACTAGGATAATACAGATTCATCTCCCCAATTAAAAGTCGGTTGATTAACCACCTTAATTTTATCTGCAATCTTAATTCCCCCTTGGTCATGTTAAGTAACATATTGACAGGGGCCAGGGATAAGGACAGGGGCAGATATTTGAGGGGCCATCATTCTGCCATGGATACCGAGGGGGAAACAATCCTTCCCGAGTATCCTTTTCAATTAGTTGCTAAGTTTTATTGACATTGTTGTGGAATTTTTTGTAGAACCACTCCTAACTTTTGTCTCTATCTCTCTCTGTCTCTGTCTCTGTCTCTGTCTCTCTCTTCCTCTCTCTCTCTCCCTCTCTCTCTTTTGTCACTAGGGATTGAACTCAGGACCTTGTGCTTGCCAGGAAGGCACTGTGCCCCTGAGCTAAAACCCTGGCTCTGCATCTCCCTGTCTCTTATCCTTGCTTTCTTTCATCTCAGACAATAATTTTCCAATAAATTAATAACTACATGAGTCATAACAGAAGATACTCAGCCTGCCAGATTTTAGGAATAAAAATTATCATTGTGCACTGAAGTGACCCTTACAGCCTTATACAGGGAGCTGACTTTAAGAAGAATGATGATGTACAGGGGAATTTTCCAGAGATGGTATCATGGGACAAATACAAAGATTTTAGTTTGTTCACAATAGGTGGGAGAGAGGTGGTTAGAGAAGAGAAATATTCTTGTCAGGGAAATAGTGTGAAGAAATAATTCTAGCAGCTCCTGAGTCCAGTGTAATTATTTTGGATTTAATATTTGAACTAACTAGTTCAAATAGTGTGTGAACAACACACATGCACGGAAAGACAGACAGACACACACACACACACACACCCCATGCACACACTTCAGAGGAGCATAAGCAACAGCGTTCTCTGGCAGCCCTGTCCTGCCTGTGACAAGGAACTGTAAAACACTGATACTGCGCTGTAGTTGTGACTGCAACCCCACCCTGAGCCCATGATACAAGCCATTCTTGGGCCTGTCCTTTTTGCAGAACTTCATACAAAGAAATTATGGCCCAACACTAATAATCCTTGAAAACAATTTAAAACAATTCAATTTTGAGCAGAGTCACATTTTTAGTCCTTCTCTTGCTGAGACTTTTATACACAGTCCCATTTGTTCTCCTATTGTTCCCTACTCAGATGTCTCTTTCAGGTCACGTAGACTTCTGTGCTTTCTTGTCCTTTTCACTTTCTTTCCTGTTGCCCTTCAATTTAGTGAAAACCCAGTTAGACTCCTGCTTCGTGATCCAGGAAAGCAAAACCAGGATCTCTTTAGTGGATGGCAAGGGAAACAGGATGTGGTTGCTCATACATTAATGTTTTTCCTGCCACATTTAATTCTTTCAACCAAGAGAGTGAACAGAGAGGGCAGGGCTGGAGGATACTGCAAGGCCACTGGAAGGCAGTCCCCAGGTGGCTGTGGCCTTCTCCTGGCTAATGGAATCAGTGTTGGGAAGCAGTGAGGCACTATGGGAGCAGAACCAAAGCCATTTTTGAGGAGGCCGAAAGCAGGGCAGAATCTGGCTTGGGTTTCATTTAAATGGATGCATTTTACAAATATTGGATTTCTGCTCACTCAAGAAACAATTAAACTCTAACTCTGGTTGTACATATTAAATTATAACAGTGATGAGGCAAGTGAAGAGGTGATTAGTAGATTTAAGGAAAGAATTAATAGAACAGAAATTGGTAGCATGAAATGAGTGTTGCATGGATCTAATCTAATGGTGCATTACCCACAGAACCAAAATAGATACAGTAGTCATAGAACTTGTCTTTCCTATAGCACCTGATGGCTGAGGGTCTTAAAGTACTTAGCAAATTGCCCTTCTAAAGTAATTAAATTTCTCCCTAGAATTAAGGGGAAGGAAGGAGATGCCATCTATAAAATAGAATTCAGAGACTTCTATTTTCTCTGTGCTTTTTAAATACTTCAGGAACCATTTCTTTCTTTGTCCCCATATATATTTTTGTGGTGCGGACAGCCAGCAACATTGGGCCAGTCTGTCTTGGGACCACGATAAAGCCCTCTTTGTTTGTAGTATTTCTTCCTGTAGGCCTTCTGGAAAGCAGTGCCCTTTCTGAGTCATGAAACACTAAGTATCTTGTGTTATTAGTGGATTTTACTTTCCAATCAGGTTCTTGACTATGTAGGAATGTAGGCCAAGTTTTATATATATTCACATAGCTTTTTCATTTTTTTGAAATACCCAACATCATGTTTCACATGTAACTGGTGTGGCAAAGAATAGCCTAAATATTTAACAACTGGGTACCAGTCAGTTTCTGGAGGTCATACTTCAGTAAACCCAGCCAATATCAGCTGCACAGGGATACAGTCCTTTATTCACTCATTTGATGGACTCAGGCTATGATCAATTTTCTCTGTGGTGCAGAAGGTGTTACCAATTTGACCAATATGATTGAAAAGTTATAATATCTTTACTTTATAAGTGGAAAAACCTTTTTTGCACTATGCTTCTAGAAAGGCCCAGGTCTTTTTT
>NW_022900941.1:14497655-14501435 GCF_012274545.1 Fukomys damarensis | reverse complement strand
TTTTTTTTGAGATAGGGTCTCAGTGTGTAGTTGACACTGACCTGGAGCTCACTATGGAGCCCAGGCTGGTCTTGAACTCACAGCAATCCTCCTGCCTGAGCCTCCCGAGTGCTGGGATTACAGGCATGCGCCAAGGCATACACACCCGGCCAAGACCCAGGTCTTTGCAAGTTTCTTTTCATAGAACTGTTGAACACAATTACAATAAAATTAACAATGACAATGTCACCTGTTTTTATGGTGGTTCTTTATAAATTTTTAAAAGAATGTTTCCAGCCACGATCGTACTTTAATTTCTTAGCACTGTGCAGATGAATGTGGCAGTATCTATACCCTCATTTTACAAATCAGGAAACTGATCCTCAGACAGTTATGCCCTAGACATTGTGCCATGGCCAAACACTCGTGTGTTCGCATGCACACATGCACTTTCACTGATCAGCACTGAGGTGCTTGTGTTCCAGGAGTGGGGTCCAGATAACTTGCCAATCATGGATGTGTTTAAGAATTGTACAGCGCAACACAGTGGAGGCTGAAAGGATGTGCAAAAATGTCAGACTTCAGCTGAAGAGTCTTTGAGCACCTTAAAATCATCCAGGACTTTAGGTACATGCAGAGATATGAAATTGTCTGGATAGTGAGTCCTCAGCTTTCATCAGATTTTCAAAGAATTTTTCAGCTGATAGTTTAATCATACTTGCATGGAGTCTCAATTATTTTCCTGAAATGGAAATCAGGTTATAAAAATGATGATTAAAGGTTACTATTGACTGTGCCAGGGATGTAGCTCAGTGGTTCCACTGCTTGCCTCATAAGTGCAAGTTCCTGAGTTCAAACCCTGGTACAAAAAAAGAGAAAAGATTACCATTGACTGCTGGGAATTTAGCTCAGTTGTGTTGTGCCTGCCTTGCAAGTACAAGGTCCTGAGTTCGATCCCTGGTTAAAAAAAAATATCAATGGAAATTAGTAAATTCTGGAAGTTTAAAGATTTTATTAACCTCTGAATGTTTTACAACTTACTCTAAACCTTTTTTCCATGTTGCTTTCCTATTTCTACTTTTTCGTACCTCCTCAGTCTCCTTTTATCATAGTCTCAACTTCACTATTCTCTGCACCTCTAGGTGACTTTTTTCTTATTACTAAGAGCATTCAGACTTTTAAGGACCCTTGGAGAAGAACATATGGTCTACCATGAGCCTCCTTTCTGGTAATACCATCATCCAGATCCTCAGACTCTCACTCAGCCCTTCTTGTCCACATTATGTTATGCCCAAGAAAGGATGTTTTTATTATTTCTATTTTATTGGTCATTAACTTACCAAATGGTTACCTTATTGGTAACAGTACCACATTTATTGGCTTAGCTTTCAAGGGGGAGGTAGTAAAGGTTAATGGCCCATATTTGATTATACCTTGTTAGGCTATGGAGACCATGGAAGAGACTGAAAATCGGGGGATTTGGGTTTTATTCCAGCTGTACCACATGCCTTCAATAGGATGTTTAACCTCTTCTCACCTCTGAAATAGTCTCAGTTACAAAAGGTCCTATCTGAAATATCATTATGTGATTCTTTAATAGGCCACCTACGCAGAGAGACCATCATTTTGAAGAGATGTTGAACAAATCGGAGCCATTTCAGAGTTTTCGAAATGCCTGCTTCATGTATTGCTTAATCAGTGGTTTGTAAGAAATCACTGTGATTATCGAAACACAGGTCACGGTTTTTACAGCTTCCATTAAAGAGGGAACCTAGACTGTAGCCAGGCAGGCTCAATAAATCATTTGTATTGGGAATGTATTTGTCAGTTTTCCTGCAGATTGTGTAATTATTGCATCATTTTATTTCCAATGCTCATAAGTAAAGATTAGAGCTGACATTTGGTAATTGAAAGAGTGTTTTCTCTTTTATCGCATAGTTAGCAGTAATTGTTAAGAACCGTTTCTCTCTGAAGGGTTTTCTCCTACTAGCTGTTTCAGAGTTCCTAAGCTTTGACACAGTCTTCACTGGGTGGGCTCCAGGATATTCAAGACTACCACTGATGCCTGCTATAGTCTTCTTAGAAGGGCCAGACTGCCGTTTGTTCCTGAGAGTTTATTCGGGCAATTTCTGAGATATTAAGAGACAGAGAGTGTAAAAGTTTTAAACTTTAGGTTGGTGGATGTTTTCCTTCGTCAGATCTGAGAGGAAAGGGAATGAAATGTTCTCATCTTTCCTTGATCCTAATTGCTTAACTCTGCTCACCAGCACGTGCAGGGCCAACATCCACAGAGCCCTCACTGTGTGCCAGATCCTGGGCAGACTCCCACACCGAGCTCAGCGACCATAAGCAGTTGGCATGACAGGGGCGGGACTCCACTAGCTCCAAATCAGAAGCCTACTTCTCTCACACTCACTCCGCGGCTTCCTACAGTCACACTACTTTAACAAGGGACTTCTTTTCTGTTAGTACTTTTCTGTCTCTAATGGCATTAAGTTTAACTGACAATTTTCATGACTGTTATTTACTTCACTTTTGTGATACACAGACAAATGAGCACCTACACCACGTCTCTCAGGAACAAGCACAGGCGCATGCATAGCCATCTCTTGGTGGTGGATGGGACGAGTGTCAGCACCCCACAGCTGCTTAAACCTGCACATGCCAAGCTCCTTATGGAAAATGGTGAAGTGTTTTGATATAAGCTAGCACATATTCCATATACTCTAAATCAGGATTACTTATAATATCCGATAAGACGTTAGTGCTATGTTATAGTGTATAGCTACTATAGTGTATTGTTTAGGGAATAATGACAAGAAAACATGTCTAGATACATTCAGTGCCAATGCATTTTGCTTTAAATATTTTCAGTCTGTATTTACAACTACAACTGAGGAACATGTGGAGATGAAGGGCCGACTTTATCTCATAGAAGCTCCAATCCATGGTTGACATACACACACACACACACACACACACACACACACACACACACACACTTATTGAAAGCACTCTTTTACAAATTTAAATAGTGTGTTTTTCCAAGACTTACCTCGTCTCTGTTCCCAGATCGTGGTTTCTGCTGTAGCCCAAGCCAAAACTCACCCTACATTTCCCTCTGCTTTAGCAGCACATCCTACTTCTTACATTTTCTACCTTTTGCTAATCAAGGATGGAGGCTGGAGGGGCTGAGAGGGTGGGAACAAATGCTCTTCCTGTGTGTGTGCAGCAGTGTTTAGGCCAGCAGAGGACTTGGATCAGGCACAAGGTTGGGACCGGGTCCTGGCAGGAAGTTCCTGGTGTTGCTGCTGGGTGAACCCTGGGATTTAAAATCTTCCTCTTAGAAATTCCGTGTGGAGGGCTGGCCCGATACACTGAGCTGGGGTGCAGGCCTGGTGGTTCTTCCCATTCCTGCTCTGCCCTGCCTCCCCAGACATGCTGCATATTGCCTTAGCAGCATTGACACAAGATTCCTAATTGTGTGATTCTAGAGAAACACTTGTACATTGGATGGCTGATGTCAGAAATTCCCTTTATGTGTTTATTTGTTTATTTATGTTATTTTTTTTATTGAGTTTATTGGTACATTTAGGGATACAGTACAGTTACATTCATTGTTGGGATCATGTACCTTTACATGGCAAGTCTTGATTCTCATTTTTTTCCCCTTACCTCTGCCCTCCCTTCACCCCCTCCTCCCCTCCCCATCTACAAACACTTTATTTTCATCTTTTCATTCTCTCACATTTTTTTCTTTTCCCTTTTTGTTCTTCCCCTACGTATCACACCTTCCCTACA
>NW_022900941.1:14408739-14492969 GCF_012274545.1 Fukomys damarensis | reverse complement strand
GCAGACAGGCAGGCAGGCAGGCAGCTGAAAAAAACCCCCTCTGGGGTCCTTGGGTCCTTCCTGGGTCTGTTGTCGCGCAGGCCGGGAGCTCGCGCGCACGCCGCCGGGTGATCGCAGACAGGCAGGCAGGCAGGCAGCTGAAAAAAACCCCCTCTGGGGTCCTTGGGTCCTTCCTGGGTCTGTTCTATGTTATTTTTTGAGACAAGATCTCACTTGGCAAGCTGGCCTTGAACTGTCTCAGCTTCTTGAGTGCTGGGGTTATACTCATGCACCACCACATTCAGCTCAGAACTTCCCTTAAAAATCAACAAAGTCTGGGGTAGAATCTCCAGTTTAAATATAGAGGGAAAGTTGGTGTCCTAGGACAAAGGACAAAGTGGCTCTTACATATTTTCTAGGAGCATCATGGAGTGACCTCAGAGCAATGTGCTGGAGCTGGGGAGGACAGCCTTGTCGCTAACCCACTAAATGGCCTCGACCAAGCCACTGTCTCTCTCTGGGTCTATACAAACGAAGGGACTGCACTGTAAAAGTTAAATGGCCTTCCTGGGATAACAGCCAGCTGTGTGTATTACAGTGAATTGATATCATTTTTTTTCACATTTCCGTGGGTGTGAGGATGGATTGGGATCACAGTGGACCTGAATAAAGGAAGGACTTGGCCCTAATATCTGCTTACTTTAAGCTGGCGTATCAAAGCTTTATACGGAGGCACACAGGTGGTGGGAATATGTTTGACCAAATGAGAGCAATGGGGGAATCTGCAAAACTTAGAAAGAAATGAGGAAAATGACTGTTTTATATTTTGACATACAGTCTCCTGGCTGAATCGTTAGGAGCCATGAGAACTGCAGACATACGAATCTTCTGCCTAGTAAATTCTCAAAAGCTGTGTCATCCTGGTAAATCTGCTTAACTTCTCTGAACTTCAGATGATTCATCTATAAAGTGGAAATTATGACTCCTGCCAGGGAGATTGCAACACCACCAACCAGAGAGCAGAAGTTATAGGAGGCCCTTTCCCAGGTCTTTGAGCAGACACTGGACCCAAGCTTGTAGCAAATTCCGTAGAGCAAAGAATATGAATGAATGGCATTTCGTTCTGTTGGTTCTTGGAAAGCCTTTGCTTTTAAATATTCCTGCTTGCAGGAGGCTTTCTAAAGGTCAGCTCTTCACAGCTTGTTAACGAAGTTGATTAAATCATCTACCAGTTTGAAAAGAAAAAGCAGATGGATTTAAACACCACCCTCCCTCATGATTAACATTTCCTCTTAAAAATCAAGATGAGGGCTGTATTATTCTCCAGTGGAGACTGGAGGTGCTGGGCTGTGAGTCCAGCAGCTTACTTCTTGTTTATGTCCAGCTATTAGCCTCATTCCTGTCACTGTCAGTTAGTAAAGAATCCATCATGACTGGGACTCACAAGGGGGCTTCACTTCCGCCTCCTGAGGAGGAGTGGCAGGGGGCACATAACTTCAGAAAGGTGAGCAAATCGGACTGATTACTGTCTGCAGACAGGGTGAGAGTTTTGTCCTTGAGAGGACCTCCTGGCTGTCTGATCTACTCAGCAGAAGCCTAGAGGAAACATGCTGGGCTAGGATTTCATATGCTCACCTTGAAGTCTAGCAGCATTTCTGTTCTGAACTGGTCTTCAGGAACACGAAGAACATCTTTTCCGCTTAAATATTCTGCAAACATCACAGCCAAGGCTCTGTATTATGTAGTTTCTCTGTAATGTACAAAACATGCAGGAATCCATTTCTGTGCACTTATATGTATAGTTTCTGGTGTATATTGGGATATTAATTAATGTGTTTTCTTCCTTGCTTCCCCTCCCCTCTCCTTCCTCTTCCTTTTTTTCTCCTCTCTCTCTCTCTCTCCCCCTCTCCCTCTCTCTCTGGCTGATAACTGGCTCAGCAATGAATTGATTCAGGAGAACTGCATGCCAGGGCAGAAAGTAGTAGCACCATATTAGTCCTTCTTTGTTCCTTTCAAAAGTGAAATTTCTCAGGAGAACCTATGGGGTTTGCAGAAGAGGTAGAAGGAAAGAACAAATGGTTTTGGAGGAAGCTTTGAAAATCTTGGAGAAACAAAAGAAATCAGAGAACTCTTTTCTCTGACTCCTGACCCACTAGGTTCGAAGACAAGAAGAGTGAGCTCCATTAGAGGGGCTGAAGAACTCAGTGATTCTGATTTGTTTATGCATTTACTTATTTATTATTCCTGGGCACCTACTCCTGGGTCTACATTCTCCTCTCTGTTTTCCAAGGCCAATGACATTGGCTCTTCTCAAGAACATATGAATAACTTAGTTCTGTTTCTGGCGGGTACTGGCTTTTATGAAATACGGAATTTCTTATATTGCCAAAAAAGAATGTTCGTTTTTCCAGAGGAATTGAGGGGCCTGTGTTCCATGGCACTGAGCACTGTTAAAAAATTTTAGGTAGAACAAAGAACAGGACTATGCAGTGTTTCTTATGGGTGCTGGCATTTCATTTTTATTGTTATTTTATTGAATATTCAATAAAAGAATATGACACTTTTTCAAATAGTGTTCTTGAAATCTATTGCTATGAAGCTAAATGAAGACATTGCATATCTGCATATGAGCACAAGTAGCATTAAACTACTTCTAGAACTTACAGTTTTCCTGTATTTAGCATGTTCTAAATGTAAAGGATTAATTGACCCCTCTTGTAGTTTAATAATTTCACTTGTATTGCAGTGAATTCAGTGGCTTAGAATTTTTTGTTTTAGGCTGTTTGTGAACTTGAATCAGTGTTATCATAAGTGAGTAATAATACTTTTTCCTTGAAAAGTATACTGGTAGGGTACTTATTGCTAGACGTTGAGACAAAGAACATCCATCACATTCATTGTAATGATTTTTGCAGTCTACCAGGAAGGATAGACTCAGCTCATCGCATCCTAAAGATCTCCTCTAAGTTCTGTGACAGTGTTGGGCATAAGGTGAAATGATGGTCATGGAATCAAGTCTCAGGGGATGGGGCAGGAAGACTTCTTCAAGGAGAGAGGTAGCAGTGCCCAAAGGAAGGAAGAAAAGGAGAACAGAGGCTACAGCATGTTCAGTGACAGATACACAGCAGTAGAATATCACTATGTGTCTCAGGACATTTTCAGATTTCAAAAATACAAACTTATAGCTTTTGGTAGAGTTATTTGTGCAATGACAACTCCATCTTTGCCTCTTATAAGTTGGTAGAACGGACACTTTCAATTAAACTTTGCTTATTTTGCATAGAAAAAGTATTCTAAAGAAAATACAAAGATTAGTGCAAACAGGCAGCATTTAATAGTGTTTTTTTAAGCATTTAATAGTTTTGATTGATAATTAATTTTGTTCTATCTGGAAACTCATAGTCCTTGACACACTAACCCATACCTCCAGAGAAATCTAGCTTTAGAAGTCTGTGCTCAGCTCTCCTACCCTCCCAGTGGGTTTCCTGCTAGAGCTGGAAGTTCTTTTTGCCCTCTTGCCTCTGGTCCTCCACAAAGCTAACGTAAATTTCTGATTTTCTGCCAGAATTCTTCAGTGCACGGTCAAGTTTCCAAGAGTAAGAGTCATGTGAATAGAATATTACATGTGCAACTGAGGTGCCAAATGGGACCAGCATGTTAATTGGGCTTTGCAGTTAGGAGGCCACTGTTGAGCTTCACTCAAGCAGATTCCGAGATTATAGACCAAGGTGGGCAAGGAATTAATGAGAGTTGAGAAATGGAAATCCTGACTGGGATCTTCTCAGGTAGCACTTAGCTTGATTGAGTGGCGTTGACAGAGGGTGGATGTGGGGTCAAGAAAGGGCGTGAGGAAAACAATTATTAATATTCCCCATGCTACTCAATGCAGTCTTTCATGTTCTTAAACCTGAAATTCAGTTATAAAAATGCAGTTTAATTTACCACCAAACGTCCGCTGCTTCCAAAACAGAAAAACTGTAAGACACTCCACCTGTCATCCACAACGAGAGAAAATGCAGCTTTTTTTTTTTTTTTTTTTTTTTTTTAGCCTTCTAAATTATGAAGAGCATGCCTTTGGGGAAATTCTTGTTACTGTCATCTCACAGAAATGGGCCGTCATTCTGCAAATGGGCACCATGTTATTGCATGCATTTGTGCCATCTGTGCACACGTAGAGGCCCTGGGGTTCCTCTTTCCAGAGTCTGTCATCTTTTATGGGACCTTCTCACATCAGTGGCACTGATTATGTCATGTCACAGCCCATCAGTGTAGCTTCAGAAGAATGTGAAATTGCCTAACAAGACTCCAAATGCGAATGGCTCCACATTGGTCTAATCACATATGGTGTTCGCCTGTCTCATCTGTTCCCATAGAGAAGCTGCAACTCTCAGCTGTTAGGCAAAAACAGTTTCTAGAGCCTTAGCTTGGTATTGCAGTTGAGAGGAGTCTCTAGGCTCTTTCCTCCAGTTCCCCACTGCAGTTTTATACAGGAAGTCCACCCTTCCTACCACACCTTACTCTGTCTGTAATCTTCCCATCATCCCACTTCCTAAAATTGTTCTGGGGTATCTGGCAATTTGGCAAAATTAGTTACAGCACACATTTTCACTATGTTTGAGGTGATGGAGTGTACTGAAAAATTTGGAGCCTCGGCAGTATACCTTCTTCTATGGATATATGTCCAAGGAGTTTGCCAGTTTGGGGGATGACCTGCACCCCTTTGATGCCACTGTTTTGCAGAGTATACCCACCAATCTTCTAACTGCCAGTGGGAATGGCTGTGGTCAAAACTGCTCTTTTTGAAAAAAGTTCCCATTCTATGAAGCACCTATGTAGTGGATGCAAAGGTGAATAAAATGATGATCCCACCCTCAAACTGAGTGCAGAAAGTAGTAAGGTACAAGGTTATGCATTGTATTAAAGTTGTGGGAAATGAGGACATAGTGTCTTGAAGGATACCAGTGGGGATGGTCTGGTAATGTCTTAGAGAAAGGAGACAAACTTGAATAGAATAAAGCAATGCTTTGCTCAGTTGTGCAGAGGTGTTGGGGGAAGCTGTTTCTTCATTGAGCTGTATTAGCTATAGCTTTGAGGGGACATCTAGATAACAGCCTCTATCTGGTTCTTATACCACAGAGGAAATATACCTCTGTCATAAGCAGCCTTGCCAGGTGCTACACAACCAGCCAGACATCCCTGATGGCTGTGAGCCTGATGCCGTTCTTCATACTAGCCAGGTCTACACTGTTTCCTCTGCCCTAGTGTGCGTTTCCCATGGGAAACACAGTGCACCCTGGGCTATTTCCTCCTTCTTTCCTTGGCGCACTGATCAAACCTGGTGCTTCTCGACCTAGCTTTGTGTGGTGCAGTATACTTGCTTCCTCTTGGGAAATGGAAGGTCCTATCTTGCCTAACAACTGGAGATTTCTTCAGAGAAATGCATTATTACAAGATTTCATTATTGTGTGAACATCATAGAATTTACTTCTGCAAACTAAGATGGCTATAATGTCACACGGCAACATAATCTTAAAGAATTGCCACTGTATATGCAGTCTGTCATTATGTGATGCTTGACTATCTATATCTATATCCATATATACTGTGAACAAAATCTTTCGATGCCTCTAGCTTCTCTTGGCCACCCCCATATATAAAAGTCCCACAGGTGCATTTTGAGACAAACATTGGCTTTAAAGAAGATGATTCCCCTAGGAATGGAAAGAGCTTGGCTTTTGGGACGTTGACTCCTTAGGGTCCTGGATAAGACTTGCTTTTTATTATTTTGATTTCTATTGGTGGCATAATATTATACTACATATATACAATGGTTTATTTAGCCAACCTCTTGATTTGGATTGTTATTTTTTATTTTTTCCAGTCATAAATATTTCTATGATAGGTACACTTTTAGATAAAGTGTGAGTGTTCTTTTTTTCCTTTAAATTTTTGAAAAGAAAGCTGACTGGATCCAAAATTTATTTTTGGTGGTGATGGTACAAGCTGAGAAGTGATGGGTCTGTGAAAAATTCTAAAAGTGCAGCCCATTTCAGACTTTGTTTATGTTTCTTAGTTTTAGAGTAAGACTTAAAATCATAGATTCTTAGATAAGATAAACAATTTCCACAATCCACCCGCCTTTCCCCCTCCTGTACTGGGCTGATTGCCAGTGGGCAGCTTTAAATGTCACACATATTTTAATCTTTATAGTTAATCAATTGATGTAATACACACCACTTCCCACATGTTAATGGTTAATGGACACAGACAATAAAGTTAGACAAGGGTTTCATCATGGCCCCCACAATTCCTTTAAGTGTTTCAACATGGCTGTCACTGTTCTGTTATAATCGACTAAATTATCATCTCATCCCACACACATTGCTGGGTAAGCACTGAAAGAAGGTGAAAATTGTGGTGAAACCCTTGGAATTGTGCAAAAGTAGAATGAAGTCCAAAGTGCAATTATAACAGAAAAGCAGACCTGTCCTTTTTGGAAAGTAGAGACATTAGATCTAGTAAATGCAAGTGAATATGATCTCTTCCATGAAGCCACTTGAGAGAGTGGATTCATGAGAGTGAAGATGCTACTTCATTTTAGGAGGAAACTGGTGGCCTGCAACACCTATAACCACATTTTTCTTTATTTTAAAAATTTTATTGTATTTATTAACACTAACTTTATAATTAGCTTTTTTGGTAACATTTACATACATGAATATTTTGAGCCTTGATCATGTCTACTTTCCTATGCTCTTTCTTGCGCTCTCTTTTCTGCCTCCCTTTCAACTTTTTTTCTTCTTTCCTAAAAGTTCCTCTCTTTTTTTTGGTATCAGAGTTCAAACTCATGACCTTGCACTTGCCAGACAGTCATGCTGCCACTGAGCTAAATCTCCAGTCCTAAACGTTCCTCTTCTACTTCAAGTCACGAATTTATCTTTTTTAATTTGCACATATGAAAGAGAACATGTGTTAATGCTTGTCTCTGTGTCTGGCCTATTTCACTTAAAACAAAATCCTCCAGCTCCACCCATTTTCCTGAAAGTGATTTTTCTACTTTATGGATGAATTACATATCTACCTTCATCTATCTATCTATCTATCTATCTATCTATCTATCTATCTATCTATCTCTTTACCCACTGATCTTCTTTATCCTTTGATTTCCTATGTCAGGGACCTAGGCTTATTTCATATATTAGCTATTCTGAATAGTATCACAATAAACATGGGTATACAGGTATCTCTTTTGTGTGCTAATTTCCTTTCCTTTGCTATACCAAGGAATGATAAAGCTGGATAATATAGTAGTTCTATTTTTAGCTTTCTTAGCAACCTTAATACTGTTTTCCATGGTGGCTCTACTATACTTAGTTTTTACTATAATTTAGATTCTTACCAACACTGCATAAATCCTTGTTTTTTCCCAAATCCTTTCCAACATTTGTTGTGGTTGTTGTTATTACTATTATTGATAATAGCCATTCTGATCAGTATGAAATAGAATCTCATTATAGCTCTGATTTACATTTCCCTGATGAACATTTTTTCATATAATTATTGGCGTTTTGTACTTATTTCTTTTGAGAAGTATCTGTTCAGATCATTTCCCCATTTATTGATAGGACTACTTTGTTTTTTTCTTAGCTTTTTTGAGTTCTTTATATATTCTATTAATCCTTGAATAGTTGGCAAGTATTTCTCCCCATTGTTATCTCTTTACTTTGCTGATTATTTCCTTTGCTGTGCCAAAGCTTTTAAATTTTATGAATCCCATCTATCAATTCTTGCTTTTGTTTCATGAGCTATTGGAGTCCTATTCAGGAAATCATTGTTTCAGTGAATGTCTTTGAGTGTTTCTCCTATGTTTTTTTCTAGTTGTTTCAAAGTTTGACGTCTTATGTTTAACTGTGTGATCCATTGTAAGTTGACTTTTATATAGGGTGAGAGTTAGCGGTCTGTGAATCCAGTTTTCCCACCATTTGTTGATAAGGATGTCCTTTCTCCAGTGTCTGTTTTCGGCACCTTTGCTGAGTGTCAGTTTTGACACTTTTCGTTGACACCCTCTCAGTGGCAGCAAATGTATATCCTTTGAGGGCCATTGTGCTCTTTGACAAATGCCATCTGTCAGTAGGACCACACTGTGGAGTTGTTGTGGGTCAAAATGAGCTACAACTTTAGGGTCAAGTCACTACATTTCTTCTTTACCTTATAAATTGATTCTGAAGAGCTACTGTGTTCAGCAAAAGCAGCATAACTGCATAAACCTTTGACTTTCCACAGGTTGACTTATGCAACATTTCTGGACATACAGCTATGCATCAGAGGATCGTTTACATTGGCGAAAGGATCAAATCTGAACAGGATGATCACTAAGGGTTTTCTAATTCTAGAATTCTTTGCATCTGTTATCAATATGACTAGTTAGAGCAAGCATGGAAAATGTCAAAGCCAACTTTACACCATGCACCATCCACATCTGTGCCTATAACTAATGTCAGAGAACATCTTCCTTTTGGTAAGTAGTTAATAGAGGGAAATCTAGTGAAAATAATTTTAGGAGCAGCTGGATATGCTAAACGAAATCTTGGAATGCTGTTTCCAGTTTCACATCATTTTCAAAGTAAAATGGATACAACAACCTTCTCAAATACAAATAACACAGAAACCTAAGCATCCTTGAGAAGAAGAATTCATGAGAGGAGTGGGATGCACTTCAAGTCTGAGAGTTTGGGCTTGGGTTGATTACAACTCTTTAGGAGGCCACATTACATCTTCTTCAGTAGCTACGCAGAAAACGGCTTCATTCTGTTTTTGCCTGGAAGAGTTGTTTGCATTCTCAAAATGCTTCTGAGGGCCTCGGCCTCAGTCTTAATTACCTCATGGAGTTATGGTTAAGTGTTGAAATTGTAAAGCAGATAAAAATCCTGTAAAACTTTGTTCTACTTATATTATCATTACTAGGTTATGTGTCATCTCATGGTATATAGTCTGGGAAATCAACTCTTAGAGTGTTAAAAATCTATGAAAACTAAAAGAGGTGTCAGCAAAGAATATCACCTCAAAGCTGGTTTAGGAGAGGGGGATTAGTGTCTGCACAGCAGCAAGTTTTATGAGAAAATCATTCTCAGAGATTAAATCCTTTCCTCAAGTCCTTACCGTGTCCCAACTACTCATTTCCAGAATAGCTCAGTTAGCACCTGAATTTAAAATTGTACGTGGGAATGGGGAGGGAGACTCCCTGGGGAATCTTTAGTTTTGTTCTTGGGGCTCCTGGGCCTGTTCTGTGACCTCTGTGTGTGTATAACAGACATGGCACACTGTAGGACAGATTGAACTGCAGAGATTTTATGGTGCAGGGAAGAACATAATGAAAGTGGAAACTAGTCATTCATAACACAAATGTACACTGAATCCTTACCATAAACCATAACAATAAAAGCTGGCCCTGCAGATTAAGTAGGCAAGAAAATCAATGCAGAGAAAAGTGAAGCTATTTAGAACGGAGGGCACAGGGTAGCCCGTGGAAGCAGATGAGAGAAATTCTCTTGAACATATCCACGTCCTCACTACATTCCTTGGTCCACATTCCCATCCCCTCTTCCTGGAGCAGTCACTCTGGACCCCTCCCAATCTGCTCTCCTCCCCACATTCATCTTCAAATAACCCAAGGCTTATCATGATGGCCCCCTTCTCTGAAGCACTGTGTAGCTTATAAGATTGAGATTTTGTAGCTTATGAGATTAAGACAAACTCTTAAGCCAATCAGCAGACTCTCATTTCTGCTGCTTCTCCAACTCATCCTGTGCCATCTCCCTCCCAAGTTGTGTTTTGTCCACATGTTTTGTCCTCTTTTCTCCCCCTGTGGCTACCATGGCTCTTCCGAAGCAGGGCTGTGCAGCTGGGGTTATTTCTGCAAGGAGCTCTCATTACAGATCAAATTTCCACGCTACCGCAGCAAACCATCATGTCCTCTCAGAGTCCCCCGTGATCTTCTCACCTAGGTAGAATCCTCAGTGGATGATGTGTCCTATTACACTTTTGCTGCAGTTTTATATGTTGGACTGTGGTGTTAGGATTATGTCCCACATCAAAACATCGATTCCTTGATGGGCGGAATCTCATCTGGTTTTAAGTCACTGTGATGTCCCCAGCCCCTGGCTCTCCAAAATATGTAAAATAGATAAATTAATAAAGTAAAAAATAAGAAATAATAAAATGTTACCATAAGATTGGACTAGAGAAATTCTCTCAAAAGCACTGTCCCACAGTGATATTGGGAAAATTTATAAGGGAAGGATTTTATCTGTCCATGTCTGCTTATCTATTCCAAGTGAGCAGAAATTCTGTTTTTTAACTTTCAATATCTATACTGGACATTATCAACATTACTAAACGTTGCTAAATTTATTTTATTAAAACAGCTTGAAATTCTGGGTGGAAAGCAGTCTTTCTCTATAAAAGCAATAACCTAGTTTAGATGTTGTTAAGTCTGTCCGCAAACCAAGAAAATAGTCTCTCATTAGACTTGAACAGGGACTGGTTGGGCTTTGTCTTCCAAGCTGTGTCTTTTTTTCCTTACACATGTGAATGTGAAAGCCAGTATAATAATACAAGTGAAATTTATGACCTTCAAGCAGATTTAGCTGTTTCCTCACCAAATGTGGTTATGTTCACTGAGATAGTCGCATCATAAAAACAAATCAAAAAAGTCACTTGAGAAGCAGGTTTTAAATGCAACCTAGTATTACATTTTTCCCTCCCTCCCTCTCTTTCTTTCTTTTGTTTTCTTTCTTTTGTTTTCTTTCTTTCTTTCTTTCTTTCTCTTCTGTATTGGGGATCGAACTCAGGACCTTACACTTGCCAGGCAGGCACAGCACCACTGAGCTACATGCCCAGCCCCACCAGTATTACACTTCTGATAGCCAGAATAAGTCAGTTTTGATGAGTCCTGTTAAATAGACTTTGACTTACTTTGTAACTTTGAAAACACCCTTAACTTATTATGTACACGTGATTTATTTGAAGAGATTACTACCAATGTATTAAAGGCTCTAAATTTGGGAATGTTTAATCATCTCATCCATCAATAGGACAGAATGTTGTGGGGAGAGGACATACTGTCTTCTAGTAAATCTCTAAAGGGCTGGAAAAAATGTTGGAGCAGGAGGTCTCAGGTTTTGTGTAGTTTGCTCAGTTCTATAAGTGTTTGATGTGTACCATTAAGTGGAAAGCAACATGCTAGGCAAAGAAAGGGGGGAGTAAAAAGAGTAGAGAAAGTGACTTTTGAAGTAATTTATTAAGGATTTTTCTGCAGATCTAAACTTCATAATAGTGCTATGCTTTATACTCAACTCTGTTGCAGATTAGATTATACAAAATTAGTCTTCCAAGACAGCTGGTCTAATGCCTGTGAAAGCAGGCAGACAGTCCCTGGCATTCGGTAGTAATAAAAGTTGATCTCAAGTACTGAGAACTTGAATTTGACTTGAGCTTCCTGAGCCAATTTCCTCAAGGTTTATATTATGGAGTTTTCTATCTATGAAATCAAACTAAAGCCCTTTTCTCTTATAAATCAATTTCTCTAAAAATGGAAGCTTGCAGATTCGTATCTTTTTCTAGGCTTAACTTACCTTCAAAGAATTATGATTTGCTCTGATGAGGGAAACCTTAAACATACAGAACTAATTGCAGACCGGATTTTGCAGTGTTCGCTGAAGTCCAAAGTTTTAAATCATTTTCATAAATTGCAGTGGAATGAAGGAAGGGAAATGATGTGAGGGCAGAAATGGTTATTTCTTTGGCTTCTCGTTGGAGGAGTGTTTTATTCTTCACAATTATTTATCCTTTGGAAACAGGACTGATCCTTTGTATGGGTAAAGCAACCAATCATAGTGTATAATTGGAAGAGAAAAGCCTCTCTTGCACTCCAATCAAGAAGTAGCCTTTTGATTATTCTGCTATCATGTCTGAAGTTCCAACTGTGATGGCTTAGTCCAAAGATAAGGATCTGTTATAAGAATGCAAATACATTCTCCACTGAGGTAATATTTTATATTTATAAAATCTTATACTTACTCCCTTCCCTCCTTAAAAAAGCTTAAAATTAGCTAGTCCGTTAGCTTATCCCTGAGGAAGCAGGTGGCAGTGAAAGATAAAGTCCAAGTGATGTAGTCAGCGAGATTATACATGCTTGTGACTCTTGCATTGCCTCAGACACAACCTGGGATTTTGTGAGCACTTGCTTTAGTGCTCCCTGAGGAGGGGCACTGTGTCTCCCTCCTGGAGTCTCCAGTATGTAGGATCCTGGGGTCCTTGCTACTGAGTGAAAAAATGAATGGATTCAGTTGGCTTGTGCTATTCTTTCTTTTAAAGCAAATTTATTGCTTTTTTCCCCCCGACTGGTTTGTATGAGTACCTGCAATGCTCTATTTTCTGGTCTTGTTACCTTTCTATGTATCAGATGAATTACAAAAAGCTTCCAAAATCACAATATGAGCATGATTAGAAAAGTTTGACAATGCTGTTATATTATTTGTCACATGCTGTAAGGTTCTGAGCTGCATTTGTTAGTTGGCATCTGAAGAAATCTCATCAGATATCCATCCTCCAGAGTAGACTTCTGCACATTTCAAATGTTGCTATTGTTACCAGCAACAGTAGAGAAACGAGAGAGTTTCATTTGGCTGTGGCATGCTAGAAGTCAGTCATTTCTTTTTCAGTGAGGAAATGATTAATGTTCTAGTAATGTGGCTGGCTAATAAGTACAGGAATCAGGCAAACCCAATATAACATATCACTTGTTGAAGAGCCCTAAGAGAAAAGACTGCCTAAGTGAAAACAGAGTGGGCCTTACACTTTCTCCCAGGAAAAAGGGAAATTCGTGATGTCTGGTGGAGAGAAGAAGTTTTATGTTACAAGTTAAGAGAAAAGAGAAACCAGAATTTGCTGTGTGGAGCCGGGGAAATGTGTCATGGAAGTAGTGACATCCCCAGCCTTATGGAAATATTGTGTCAACCAATTCTATATTTATTCTATATTTGTATGAGTGGCAGATTTCATATAAAACTTTCAAAAGTAGTTTAGCACAGTACCTGGTTGTAATGTCTCTGCAGAAGCTGAGATGTTCTTAATCATTGGAAGCTCCCTTGTATTTAGCAAACCTTTATATGAGCTGAGGTCAATTCATAACTAATGTGGAAGAAGAAGGAGACTAAGAGATATTAGATGTAACAAGGGCTAACATACCACCTGCACTACTGTAGTCTTCATCATAACCCTACAAGATGAGAATTAAAACCCCATTTCACAGGCGAAAAAATCCAAAGATGTTGAATATTTTCTCAAAGTCAGTAGCTGAGTTGAAATCCACAACAAGTTCTTTGTGACAATATTTTTTATTCCAAAGCCTCAATACTCTGCACCAAGAATTCTTACACTATGTTTTCTGGAGGAAGGGCCCTTTGTGACTTTGTCTATGGACTATGAAAAAATACCATTAATTTCTTGTTTGTTGTCTGGCAGAGGTTTCCAGATGTGGATAAAAATAAAATATGTTGTTTTGCTATTTATGATTTGAAAGTCGAGCTCTTTGGACAGTCTGAATTGTTTGTGGTTTATGAAACCTTTGCTTCTTGTTGTTCATTTCCACAGAATTTGAAATTGAAATTATCCAGAGCAGCAATAGCCTTGAAGTATATTTTGTATTCCATCAAGAAACACAACATGTCCTTTCAAAACTTAATTGAGCAGCACAAAGCTAATTAGCTGTCCAAAGACATGCTGTTTAATTCACAATCCCACATTAATTTGTTGAACACAATGAGCTTATCTTCCATATAAATGCCTTTGCCCTATGGCTTCTCAAGCAGCTGCCATATACCAGAATGACTGATAACTCTTTCATTTAAATGTTGTGGTTGCCTTTTATTCTCTTTCTCTTCATAGGAAGGATGAATAGCATGTCAGTTGTAGTGAAGGGGTGTGTGTGTGTGTGTGTGTGTGTGTGTGTGTGTGTGTGTAAAACTTAAAGAAAATCGGTGGCTATAAGATTACAGCATATAGTTGTTGGGGAATTACCAAGACGTTAGAAAGTACAGTGATCATTTAACTAGTCCTGTACTTCATAGAACACGGAATGGATGCTCAAAGAATTTCTGGGTATTGTTCAAAGTTAATAGGGTGTGACATAGAAAAATCACGCATTCCCTCACAACATTAACATGTTTTATCACTCCAAAAGAATGGTCTAGATTGTTGTTTTCCTTTGGCACCCCAACAGATGAACAACGAAGAGATTTCTGCACAGCAAAGGAAAAACCAGAGTGGAGAGAGAGAGAGAGAGACAATTTACAGAATGGGAGAAAACATTTGAAAACTGACAAGGTATTAATATGCAAAATATATAAGGAACTCAGAAAACCACCACCACAGCAACAAAAACAAGAAACTTAATTAAACATCAGTTAGTGATCTAAATAGACATTTCTCAACAGACATGTAAATGGCCAATGTGGGAAAAGTGCTCATCATAGCTATCCATTAGGGAAATGCAAATCAAAGCCATAGTAACATTTCTTTTTGACCCATTCACCCTCATCAGGAATGGCTATTATCAAAAAGCAAAAAATTACAGACGCGATGAAGGATGTGGAGAAAGGGGACTCTATATTCTGCTTGTGGGAATGTAAATCAGTACAGCCATTATTGAGAACAGCCTCTCAAGAATCTAAAACTAGAGCTACCATTTCATCCAGCTTTTCCACTTCTATAGGAAAAGGAAATGAAATCAGCATATTGAAGAGGTATTTGCTCTCCCGCATTTATTGTGGTATTATAATAGTCAAGATGTGGAAGCAACTGAGGTGCTCATTGACAAATGGCTGGTTAAAGGAAATGTAATTTGTGTAACACAGTGGAATACTATTCAGCCATATAAAATGGAACCCTGTCATTTGCAGCAAAATAGATGGAGCCAGAGGAAAAAAATGTTAAGTGAAATAAACTAGACATTAAAAAGACAAATACTGTCTACTCTTTCTCATGTGCAAGGTAAAAAGTTAATCTAAAAGTAGAAAAGAGTGGGAAGGGTATGATTTTTTTTTTTTTTTTTTTTTTTTTTTTTTTTTTTTTTTTTTTTTTTTTTTTTTTTTTTTTTTTTTTTTTTTTTTTGTACCAGGGGATCGAAATCGGGACCTTGCACTTGTGAGGCAGGCATGGTACCACTGAGCTAAATCTCCAACCCTGAACTTTCATATTAATTTTTTATGAATGAATGAATTGACTGTGAATTCCCCATAGTTTTTTAAATACACTATTTTGGGAGAATGAAAAAAAAAATAGTTGAGGATATTGAGAAACTAAAAAAAAAAAAAAAGTTCAAAACATGGTCATAGCTGCATAGAGAAATCTATCAATGCTATAGACTAAAATCTGTGCAAACTTCAAGCCTAGTTAAGCCCTGCTTAGTCTTTAAATCTTTATTAATCCCATATTCATAATATTGTTACCACTTCCTTTGGAGCTTAAACACTAAACCCTTCAGTAATTCACTGTGTATGTTTGTACACACTTGCGCGCCAGATTTTAGAAGAGATTTTTCCTGGTTATGCTCGTTGCCATGAGGAATTTAGTCCAATTTGTAGTGGGCACGTTTTTGATGAATGTTTTATTTATGCCCAAACATTTAAAAAAGCCTGTCATCTCCACAGCCAGTCATAAGTGGAGGTAAAGCTTAGGATCAAAGATCAGCAGTGCCAAGCCTGGTAGAGACAGGAACTCAGCCCTGAGTACAGCACTGCCTGCAGACATTTTATATCCAGGGGTCATTTCCTCCTTACGGCTGGCTGCTAGGAGCCATATTCAGGGAAATTTTTCAAGTCCTTATTTTACTTTTTACAAGCTGTGAGTTTATAAATTAGACCCTTACAGATATATTCCGGGGTCTTTTTGCCTCAGAGTTCAATGCATCATTAGGCACATAGTAAATTCACTAATACGGGTGGAAATTGAGCAAACTTTGAAGAAAAGGATACATTCGATTTCTCTTCCTGGCCCACAGGCTTGATGGAATGTAACAACCTTGTGTCCGTGTAATCACGTCAGGGCTCAGCCCCGACAGTCTGTGGCACCAGGAGATGGGCAGTGGAGCAGCCAGCTGACCTGGGGTGGCACCATGCTGGCCAAGTGACCGGAGGACCTACTTAACCAAGTTGAATGCCCACTTTGGAAGGTACTGCTTAAAAACGCATCAGTGATGACCTTTCAGTACCCTACATCCATCAGAGAAGTGAGATAATGCTAAAGAAACCTCCCGAATTCTTGAGACTTGTAATTGTAGCCCTTGCCTTCTCGTTCAGGCTCCCTGCCTATTGAAGGTCAGCTGGCTAATCTACTCCAGATCTCCTCTCCTCAACCCTCCCTCTAGCACAGTCACTACATTGAGTGTTGTTATCTCTGCCAGTAAGAAAAAGGGCTCTGAAAAAACGGGGGAACTAAATACTGTAGCCTGGGAGTGCCACCTGCACCTTCTGTGTGCAGTTCACTGCTGGACTGGTCTTGTGCCGTCACCCAGTGCGAGGGATCAGGTAGTGGGTATCTGAGCGGCAAAGTTGGGTGTGCTTGATTAGCAGCAGTTATGCCTGTGGTGCTGAGTGCTAGGCTGAGGACTCTAAGCCTTTTGTACCACAGACTTCTTGCCTTTGAATGAGAGATAGCAGTGTCCCAACCACCACTTTGATGGTGCTTTGAAGCACCACCACTGGACCCGTCGCACTGGGAAGTCCAGGCAGTTTTGTGTGTCCATGTACTAGTATGGGAAAGCAGTATGGCAAAGTCAGAGCCAGCCAATACTATCACTGGTAAGACAATCTAAGAATCAAATCTACTATCAGAATACAGGCAGGGCAGACAGGCCTGATGGTAGCCTCAATTCATTAATAAGAGATTCATGTTGAGATCAAATGATCTAAAAGACTGATACCCCAAGCTAATGTTTTTATATTCGCTTGCAAAGCTATTGTCAGTACATCCAGTTATTTTTCTTTGCATTACAGAAGTACAAGTTAAGACTTTTTGGTAGATTTCAAGTAGTTACGATGTTTACAGGATTATGTTATAAGTCTCAGAATGGGGAAAGGATTTTGAATTAATATATTTTCAGCCCCCCATATATTGTGTGCTGATCAGATATGCTAAATTGTTTCTATGGAAGTTGCCCTTAGTTGCTTTTTTTTTTTTTAGTCCAACATTTTAGATAAATCAGACATATCCCAGGACTATTCTTGTGGATAAAATTCAAAGTGCATCACTTGACCTAACATATGTACCACAGAAAAATTGATTTTTAGGGTTTTAGGGTTCTAAAATGTTTTTCTGTGTGGTCACTTGATCCTGTAATGCTCATTGCAAGTAATATTTGGCAATTGTCAAGTTTTTTGATCTGTTGGATCACACTTTTCATCTTGTCAAGCCAAAACTGTTTCACCTCTTAATGTAACTCACATTCTTTCTCACTCTTGAAATCTAGTGGTCTGGGTTTTCCTTAGTGTACATTCATTATCATGCACATCTGTAAACAGAATTATACTATACTGTTGTGCACTCAGTGATCCCATTTCTTTGCCAGTCCTATCATGTTAAAAGTGATGGAAGCTCTTTGTCCCATGAGAGGCTGCACTTTTTGAACTTTTCTTCAATCTGGGGGTGAGAGCACTCCTCAATATAAAATGGAAGCCATAGCCACGTTGTTAAGTGTGTTTCTAGTTGCAAGGCTCAGAAATGTCAGCTAACATTTTCAGAAAAAAAAATTACTGCAAAGATATTGGCTATCTCCTAGAAATGTTAGAAAAACTGGAGAAAATAGGTTGGAAAATGCAGAAATCTGGGTGGTTCTGTGAGTTCATGTAGCAGTAACAGGTCAATGGTCTTTCTAGGGCTCTACTACTAGAATGAATGAGATTAAAACTGATTTTTCTCGGGCCAGTGATTTAGCTCAGTGGTTCGGTGGCCTGCCTTGCAAGTGCAAGAACTCGAGTTCAATCCCCGGTACCAAAACAAGCAAGCAAACAAACAAACAAAAAAAAAACCCAAAACAAAAACAAACAAACAAAAAAACTGATTTTTCTCATCCCAAGATTCAAAATCCTGGCAAACCTTGTCTGATAATTTAAGCTTATGACAGCAGAGAAGGCAGGCACCTTTATTTATAGTCTCACCATAATTGCACAGAGGAGAGAAGTGTACCCCCACTTTTAGAAAAATGAAAAGAAACAGGAAATATGGTGGTAAATGACCTTTTTGAGGCATTGAGGATAAATTATCTCACGTGACTGCCCAATTAAATAACAGCTCTACCCTATTCTCTTCAGCTATGTAGATTGTGCTGGGGAAATTAGCAGACTTTGGCCACAACTTGGTATCTAGCCAGATTTGATTTTTCTTATTAGTGAGGATTTCTTTGGTCTGTAATTTGACTTTCCTGACACATTCTTGATTAACTTATATTAGTGATAGCAATTCTAGAAAGCTAAAAAGTTCTTTGGTTATAAATGAATGCTTTTCATAAATATTTAGAGATTAAACTCATTTTTATAAGCAGATTGAAACAAATGATAACTTGGCCTTTACCATACAAATTAATAGCAATGAATCATCATTTAGGCAAATTTAAAGCAGGTTCTAAGTGCTAGAATTAGTTGATTAACATTTCCGTTGTTGCTTTTCATTGACATTTTGGACAACAGAGATGCATTCAAATGACTGATTTTCTGAGGATGTGGCTGCATCAAGGTCTCCATTGTTTCTTGGAAACCGCAGCTGTGTTGTCCCTGAGATTAATGAGTGTTGAGAAGTGTTTCCAGGAAAAGCTCTGGTGAGCGAGTAGGGAAGGTTGCTTTCTCTCACTGTGAACTTTAGATTCAAGCGTGGCTGATTGTCAGGAGCCTTTGGATCGGTGTTCTGGGTTGCTGCTTTTCTTACCATAACAGTTTGGTAGCGTTATTATTTTCTACACACTTTTTGGTCCCTGAGCCAATCTGCTTTTTTAATAGTTTTATTTGCTGACTTTTTAAAAAAAGTTTGATTAACAAATGTTAATTTCATTTTGGCAGGTAGGAACCCTCACAGGAAACAGGGCTGGCTTCAAGGCTCTGAGATCTATGCAGTCACATAAGTCCATGCTCAGAAAGTCTTCACTTGGTTTGAAGCTCTACTGTTGCCATCTGGAAATTCTTAGTAACAAGTTTTGAACAAGAGTTCCTACATTTTTATTTTTCACTGGGCTCCACACATTTATTATTAGGAAAATATGAGCAAAAATTAGCTGTGTAACCCTTCTGTAGTATTGCATTTTCTAGTTTTATCTTTTTTTGCAAAGTCCCATTAGAGTTCTGCTGAGTCTTCTCCTTTTCAGAGAGAAGTGTTCATAGCATCCTCCCGCTGCCATGGCTATATTGGGTGTTCTGGTTTTTTTTCTGGATTCTTGTGATCCTTGGCCTATGTATGTTCATATCCCTTCTCTTCTATTTCAAATAAGACAATACTTCATCGTTGTGATTTTTATTTTTGTGACTGTTGAATACAAATATGGAAATTATGTGAGAGAAGAAAGATTAAAAGCCGAAGAGGCTTTTACATGCCTGTAATCCCAGTGCCCTCAGAGGCCAAGGCAGGAGGATAACAGTATTGAGCTCAGCCTAGGTGGTGAGCAATTTAGTGAGGTCCTGTCACAAAAGGGGAGGAGGGGTTGTGTGTATGGTTGTAGTGTAGCCGTATAAAGGCCATAGATTCTATCTCTTGTACTGCAAAACAAAACAAGCAAACAACGAGCAGAATAAGGCAAAAATAGAGGCAAGCCATAGCTTAGTCTATTTGTTCTGCTTTAACAAAATATCTGAGACTAAGTAATTTATAAAGAACATAAAATTATTTTCTTGAAGTTCTGGAGTCTGGGAAGTACAAAATAAAGGCACCAGCACATTTGTTTCTGGCGAGGGCCTGGTGTCTCCTGACAAGGTGGTGCTTTATTGCTTATTTCTCATCCGACAGGAGGGGAAAGGCAAAGAGAGGCCAAACCACCAATAAAATCTCTTTTATAAAAAGATGATATTCGTGAGGGAGGAGCCCTCACATTCTAATCTGCCCTTAAAGGCCCCAACTCGTAATGTTATTTTATTGGAAATTGTTTCAACATGAATTTTGGAAGGGACACAGACATTCAAACAAAATGATTCAAACTTCTACTACTCAAACTTTGATGTTATCGTATATGCAGATTGGTATAAAATCAAGCTGCAGATTCTTTCTTTCTTTTATTTTATTTTTTGTAATGGGGATCGAACTCCAATCCTTGCGCTTGCAAGGCAGGTGGCAGAACCACTGAGCTAATTCCCTGGCCCAAGCTGCAGATTCTTGAAGCTGACGCAATGTTTATAGGACATTTGGGCCCTGTTCCCTTGCATAACATGGCAGTCACACAAAGGTTCTTGAAGTCTCAACCTTGGCTGTAATATTATCAGACAGCCATATGGTTACGGCCTTGGGCTCTTGTGTCTGACAGTTCTGTTGCTGCATCCTTCCTCCAAGACCAAGTAAAGCAAGTCACCTGCTTAAGCCTATTTTAATTTTCTGGAAAATGGGCTTTTCTGAAATCACACGAGACAATGTAAATAAGCTGTTAGACTCAGTGTTGTGCTCATAGTATGTTTTTAGTGAATGGCAGTCTTACTTTATAATTCTGGCACTTTTCTCCCACTTTCTCATTTCTTATCTAAAGAATCTAATCTTCCCTTTAGCCTTAGACCCTTGGACTCTTGGACTCTTCTGCTTGGGCAGTCCTGAAAGCTTCAGGAAAGAAGAAAGCATCTGTTCTACTGCTGTTTCTTATACCTTCTCTTGGCTTCTCTAATTCCAGGGCTCCATCCCTAGCTACTGAAACTCTTAAATTTAATGTAGTGCTCTCTGGTGTTTTAGTTTCTGACCTACTCTAATGACAGAAATGAGGGGAGTTTAAGGAGAAGACCATTGTTATAAATGTTCAGGTAATTTCGAGAGGACCAGCAAAGGGTACTGGGCCAGCACAGTGAGGGGTTCACATTAACTCAACACTTGAAGATTGTAAGACTTGGATAGGGACGGTAACCAGGACAGCAACTGCCCTCCAAGTCTGATGGCCAAAGCCTAGCAAGTCCTGGAATCAGCAAATTGGTACCCAAAGCTTACCTTCCTGCCCTCCAGTGTCCTGGGGATGACGCCTAATACCCAACTGGAACCAGGAAAGCAACACAGCCCATTGAGTGAGTCAATAAAAAGTGACTCTTGGGGAAAGGAATAGATAGACAATGAAGGATAGAGGCTAGATTTGCAAGTAAGAAATATCCCACATTTGGGAATGGCTTTCCTCTTCTCTCTTTATTTGTACCTCAAAAAAAATTTTTTTTTGAGACACGGTTTCACTATGTAGTTGAGAATGACCTGGAACTCACTTTGTAGCCCAGGCTGGTCTTGAACTCACAGTGATCCTCCTGTCTCAGCCTCTTGAGTGCTGGGATTATAGATGTGCACCACCACATCCAGCTTGTACTCAAGTACATTTTAAAAAATAGAATATAAGAGGAGAATAAAGTAGTGGAATTATTTTAATCACATTTAAGTATATAATTTTTTATCTATGTTAGCTTTTTTCCCTGAAGGTCAGAAGTTAGTTTTTTATTAAAATATGCTTTATGTGGGTGAATATATAGCCAGTTTCTGGTAACTAAGGTGAAGACAAACAAGAACAAGAGATAGCAAAGCCATCATCATAACTTCCTGTGAGCTACCCTTTTTGTTTCTATGCATATTTCTCTATTGAGCTGAACTATAACTTCTCCTTGTTTTAGGGGAAGACCATCATTATCAAACTTTAAATCTCAGAAGATGCCCTTGTCCTGTGCTTCTGCATGGAGAAGTTTGCAACCTCTGCGGAATATCCTGTTTCCTTTCAGAGCTGTCTAGTTCTGGCTTCCAGGGGGACTCTGGGTCTGCTTTCTGACATGATTTCACAGATCTTTCTGGGAAGGCCCCTTGGACCTCATCCTGCAAACTCCACTTTGAACTCTGACTAATGTCTAGAGGTTCAGCTAGGATCCACTATATCCAGTATGACACCATCTTCACTTTCCTTATATCTGCAAAAACCCTATTTCCCAGTAAGGGCACATTCTGTCTTTTGTTTGAAGGACATTCTCCTCTGGGCTCACGTACCAAACAGACACTAGATAACATTACAGATTTGTTCCCCAAGCTCTGAGCTCGAATGGCTTGGTCTCATCAGATCCATGCTGCACTGGAAGGTTTGAAGGTCAATAGTCCAGAACTACCTTACTCCTAGCAGATTGTCTGTACCAGAGGTTGGCACAGGCATTCTTTTGCATACCTGCTGAGATGGAGGAGGAGAGTGGATTTCTCTATGCCAGGCGCAATAACAAAGATGACAAACTCCCTCTCTTCCTTTTATCACTAATTCCAGCAATAGCTCTAAGCTTGACATGCTCAAGGCTCAGGTGCCCTTAGTTTTTTGGTCTAACATTTTTCTGGAACATTCATTGCTTAATAGATTTCATTAATTTATATTATTGTGATAGAACTTTGGTGGGAATATTTGCAGAGTATATCAACAGGGATTTTTAAAAAGCTGAATATTACTCTTACTCTTAGAATAAATAGGAAACTATGGTTTGGTGGACTGCTGCTCTGAAAGAATGTACCAGTACGTGGTTCCATTGCACACACACTGGGCTTTCATTCATGTAGCCATTTGCATTCTCTGTAGAACTGTGAGCTCCCGGAAGGCAGGGATCATCACATGTACATCTTTGTTTTCCTGGTTCTTAGCTCCTAGCACTCAGCAGTGTTCAGTAAATGCACGTTGACTTGACCTGACTTGAATTTTCAAAATCCAGGTATGCTCATTGTTGAAAAGCTATTAAGAACTGAGTGCTTTCTAATCGTGTAATAATATTTGCTTTTTAAAAAAGAGGTTTCATTGCTATTCCAGAGTAGAAGAGAGTTAGTGGACAGATAAATCCAATATTTGTGATGATGGATGCTTTAAATTTGGAATAAGTTATAAGGAGAGTAGTGTACTGGAGTGCTTACTTTTCTCTGGAAGCAAAATTAGATTCTTCCTCTTATGATCTAACCTTTTTCCATAGCCCTGTATGAGGTCTCTGGTTAAGACATCATGGGCCAGATAACCACATTGTTAGGTTAGGAGGAATCACGGATTCTTTTCTACCTGCAGTGCTCTACCTTTCCCACCAACTCATGTGCAGGGCAAGATGGAATTCAAAATTGTAATACTCCCAGGAGACCTTTGAATCATCTACCCTTGTTTCACTTACCATTTATTTTCAACCTACCTTCCTGATTTTCAGTACGGTATTTATTCATAACCAGTCCAGTCTTTGGGTATGAATGTATCCTTGTATGTTCCATTCTAAGGTTAATGAACTGGCTTTTAATGTGTAAGTATTTAATTTATCTTACCAGTGTTGCTGGATAGCGGGGTATTGTACTTGTTCTCATGTTGCTGAACCACCCACTTCTTGGCCTTTATTTCCTCTTAGGATGTCTCACCATGTGTTTATATCCATCCATCCATCTCCCAACAAATAGATATGCGGCAGCTGCTGTATGCTGGTCACTGCTACATACTAGGGATACATCCAGTATTTCCACTGTTTATATTTAGATGTCCTCTGAGAGCCCAAATGGGCTCATAGGCAGAGCTTCTGGAAGATGTGTAGATTATAGGGGTATTGACGCTGACTTGCTGATAGGTGGCCAGGTCCGGTCAGAGGAGGTGGGTCACGGGAGGCATGATCTGAAAGAGTATATAGAACTCACTGGTTCCTCCATTCACCCACCTTGACTGAAGCTGCTAAAACATGATTCAAAATAACCTTTGCCCTCTTTAGGTTGTGGGTGTCAGGCACTGTGTTCCAGTGACGAGGAAAGTGACTCAGACAATTTACCTGTAAATAAAATGGACAAGTCTCTCCTATCAGAAGTTGTGGGAGCAACTGTATAGAAGTTAAGCTCTGGTTGCTTATTTTCTGATCTTTTTATGGCTGTGGAAGATCTCTGCTTTAATTTTCTTCGTTAATTGATATTTATACAAGAAGCTTTAGAAAGTTTCTTTTTACTCTAGGAAATTTCCCATGCAGGCCCTCTGGCTGTACTCTTCCTCTATAATTGCATTTGCAAGGGAATTATTGATGATTCCTAGCACAGATCTGTTGGATGGAAGGGGACACAGTTCTGGAATAGGGCAGGAAGATCTTTCTGTCCAGTGTTTCCACCGTTCGCTGTCCGATTTTCAAATAACATGCCTGGTGTTCCCTGAAAAAAAGCGGCTAGTTCAGGTTGCAATTGGAGCAGCTACAGTGGTGTTTTTTTCTTATAGACCTCTGCTGCCTGTGGTGTGCAGCAGACACATAATATAAAGTTTTTACTTTTTCTTACACAGAATATTGATAGCATGCAGAGTTCTCATAATAGTCACTTAATAAAATTAATAATGTTTATTGCTTTATATATACTGAAGTGAAGCAAGCATTCTTGTTTTATGGTTAGCAAAGGACAGGAAGATTACTGGTGCAGCACCATTGCTTCGATTTGGGTTCAGGATTCAGTGGTTTTATCTACCGCAGCTTTTGGGCTATCAGTGCAAATGTCAACACGGTGAAAAGGTAAATACACCTCAGGATGTTTTGAGAAAACAGATTTGACTTTGATCCTTTGACCCTTGAAAGTGTCCTGTCGTGTGTGGATCGCACTTGGAGAACGATACTGTTTGGAAACAATTTGTCAGTGTTTACAGGGTAGAGAGATTTTTATATCTTCTAGAAAACAAACCATATGGTGTAGCGTCTCTTTAAGGAGAACAAAATCTCTGAAATCTCAACACCAGACCTGTTAAGAAACTTTATGAATGTACCTGATTTGTAAGTTGGGGAAGGCCTGTTTATATTTTGATAGTTTGCATAGCGCACCTTTCTCCTAATTTACATGATGTTTTAGTTTCTTAGAGCAGTAATTAAAAAGCACTTAAAATGAAATTAATTTCCTCATATGGATTAAAAGAAGAGAAAGATGTATTTTAGTGAGTTAGGCAAAAATCAAGTAATGTTCTTTTGCAACAATGCATTAACATTTCTAGACTAAGCGAGGAGTGAGATATAGGGAGGGAGATTTATTCGTAAAAGGGACAATAACAGAAATCACCGATGGTGTTCAGTGGAGACGGCCAGGACTCTACAGGTATTGTTAATTCTGTTCTCCATGTCCGTTTTGGGGATTCTTGTAAGGCGGGTTTTCAGTGACAGTCCAGTTTTAGTGTATCCATCAGTCTTGTCTGTCTGTCCTGGTGCTCCCCTCCCCCTATAAGGATGGAACATCCGCTGGATACTGACTGTCATTTTTCATTTGAAAGTTAGAGTTTGACTGTGTGATGAGCACTGCCATGTAAGCAGTTTATAAAGATGCCAGATAATAACTGCCCAGCTGTAAAGAAGAGCTAACTGAAAACACAGTCCCTTTTATTGCATTATTGTTTGCTTCAGTTTTGACTTTTTTTTTCTTTTGGCTTTTTGAGACAGGGTCTCACTATGTAGTTGAGACAGACCTGAAACTCACTGTGTAGCCCAGGCTGGTCTTGAACTCACGGCGATCCTCCTGCCTCAGCCTCCCGAGTGCTGGGATGACAGGCCTGTGCCACCATGCTCAGCTTGCCTCAGTTTTGATTTTGCTGAGGGTAAAAACATTTGATCTAAGAATCATTTAAAGACATAGAATAAGCTTATATATTCTTCATAGAATTTGAAAAAAACTTAGCACTATTTTGTCACTATCGAGAGAAAGATGTAACAATGTTTCACTCACTGATTTACATCTTTCAGTGCCACACTGGTATGTATTTTATATGGTTAGTGACAGTTTTGTACTTTATTCCCTATAAATGGGGTACACCTTTCTCAATAATAGATGACTTTAAAAATAATCTGTGGAGATCTACTTTGATATTTTTAAGACCGAATGTATCTGTGACATATTTATGCAAGAAATTGTGTGTTTTTTTAGAACACATAAAACAATTTTCCACTTGACCGAATGAGAAGGGTAGGTACGTAAGTGTGAGTGAGGGGAACAGGAGGGAAAGTGGGCGGAGATCCAGCTGAGAAGACTTGTGCAAACTGCTGATCATGTGTCAGGAGCCAAGGGGTGAGGTTAACTCAGCCTTCCACAGCGGAATCCAGGCAGGTCTCATACGTTAAATGACTCGGTGGACTATTTGTGTAGACCTAGGATTACCACTATGCTCAGGTCCATGTTGTTTGCATGGGCTTCAGAATGGCCAAAGGTGCCGAAAATACTGAAAATCCCGCTATCTCTCCTTGGGTTTGCACATTGTTTTGAAAATGCTTCATTTGATAAAACATGTACCATGGGAAGTATAATGAACCTTTTATACCCATCACCAGAGTTTCAATAACAACATTTTATCACACTTGTTTTGTCTTTCCTTTTTTCTTCCTATATCTGAATGTGTTTCCCATCTCATGGCCGTATCTCTAGAATTTTCAGTGCCCTTTTTGTCTGAATTTGTGTTTACATTTATCAGTGTGTGAGAACTCAGGTGTGGTTAGTGAGTGTCTTTCACTGATCCTGGACCTGAGATCCCCTCGGGAATCCAACTGATATTTCCTGGGCACACTTTTCCTTAAAAGTAAAATGTGCACCCACTTGTGAAAAACAAATGTATTCAGTGGCATCTCAGAATATTGAAATAGAACAATAGATCCATTAGGTGGCTCGGTAGTTATGTGGGTGAGGTCCAGAGACTAGCCTGCATCACACTTTTAGGAAAGAGAAGAGATATGTATTGTCCCATACTATTCTTGTTACACATCTCTTCATTTCTTTTTTTAAAATTCCCTTTAGGTAATACTAAAACCAGCAATAATTAACAGGCCATTAGTAAATGAGATATTTATAGTTTGGTGTAGTATTAAGTCAGCTTTCTGATGCTCTAGTGAAATACCTGAGGCTGGATGCTTAACAGAGAAAAGACATTTGCTTAGCTTACAGATCTGGAAGCAGATTTGGTGGGTCTATCAAGTTGGCCTCCAGTGAGAGCCTCCTTGGTGGTGATCCATACAAGAAGGAGAGATCACAGGCAAGACAGGAAGCCAGAAAGCAGGGAGGGGCCAGTTTTGTTTACAACTATCCACTTTTATGGGAACTAACTGGGGTCCCATAAGAACTGTATTAGTTTATCCATTGCAAGGGCAGCACTCCCAGTGACCTTATTTCCCCTAAGGCCCTACGTCTTAAAGGTCCCACTATCTCTCACATCCCCACACTGGAAACAAAGCTGTCAATACTTGCACTTTGGGGAACACGGCATGTCCAAATCATAACAGGGATGCTGTCTTTCCTTTGAGTGCCTCTCAGAACTCTGGATGAACCAGGTTGACACTGTTCCTAGCGGAATGCCTATCTGCCTCTACCCCAGTGTCTGGGCAGTCTAGACTTCCTGTTGCCCATTTATGTGGGAGAAATATTCTGTTCCTCTACCCAGCCAGAGTCTACCTGCTGTGCCTGGTCCTCAGGGCAGTGAGAGGAAAGATAATCTCATTCCAGAGGTGCCAGCTGTGATCTGTGTCCTACTTCATTTCACATACCATGAGAAGTCATTTTTCCTAGGCCAGTGACATGGACTAGAGATCCTTAAGCATCATCTATATGCAAAACCAGTTCATTATATAGATCTCATCTTTGAATTCAGTTTGGATTTTCCTTCATCTAGGAGTTTTATTTCTGGAAGCTTATGGGCCTTCTTTCTTTATTTCCTTGTTTTTGATGCTGGGGGAAGGGGGTTGGTATGACAGTTCTTTCCTTTCCAAATACACGTTATACTGAAATTGAACCTGTTTCTATCATGACAGTTTTGGATACCAATGACTTTAGGGAGTAATAGAACGATTGGGTTATAAAATACTCTGTTATACCTTAACTCTAGGAGACTGTTTACCTACTTATCCATTCCTTGCCTTAGATAGTCCTTTGTGAAGAAGTTGAGTTTCTTTATATTAAAATGGTCAGAAGAACACATGTATTCAAAAACAAGTAAGATAATTTAATGTATTTCCAGAACACACAAAATATAATAAAAAATACTCAGAGAAGTAGGTTTATTTCTTTTCCATAACTTCATATATATGAGTATGTGTTGCTGGGATAGGGAGTGTTTCAGGGAGTCTTTGGGACTGTGTCCTATTTCTTTCAAAACCCCAGGGCAGCTTGTGGTCCAAACCTAATAAATCTTGGGGACTGACTGCTCTGGTTGTGTGCTTGTCACTTTCAACAGCCAAAGTAACTCTTTGGCACCTCAGATATAATTTTGTTACTTACAACAAATAGCTCACTGCAGACATATGAAAGACTCAGTCTTAACCTCTAGGCAGGTGGTTGCTAAGCAACTGCGCAGCTGTGCTTACTGAAGGTTCAGACCTCTGGGCTCCTCTTCTCCACCGGCTTCCTCATAGTCCCTGTGATTTCTGCATCATGTCTTAAATCCACTTTGCAGGGCTCATTGCCATTCCAGAACCCAGAATGAAATACTGACTTCTCTGTAGGACAGATATGCCCTGCTCTATGTCCTTTAAATTAGCATATGCAATCTAAATATAATATCAATATATTCTAAAATTGAAATTATGTATGGATTTTAATTGAAATTCAAGATGTATAGCATGCTGTCAATATACTCCTAAATATATATAAAACATATAAGTGAATTGATTACTAAGGTCAAACTAATTAATATATCCATCCATCTATTCATATATTTTTAGTTATTATTTTTTTTAGCAGCACATTTTTTTTTTTTTGGTACCAGGGATTGAACTGGGGACCTTGCACTTGCGAGGCAGGTGGCAGAACCACTGAGCTGTATACCTGGTCCTAATAGCACAATTTCTAATAGCTAAATCTTATGTTCATTAAGAGATGGATTGTTAAAGAAAGTGTGGTATTTCTACACCATGGAGTACTACTATGTCATAAAGAAAGATAAACGTGAGACATTTGTGGGAAAATGGATCCACCTTGAGACCACATGTTAAGTGAAATAAATCAGACACACAACCTTGAGTAGCACATGGTTTCTCTTATATGAGAAGCCCAGAGTAAAAATAAAGAGCAAAAGAATAGAAAGCTAATAGGGAGCTAGAATATTCTCAAGGGGAAGGGACTCAAGAGATTGAGGAAAGGGGCAGGGGGAAGGGATTAAGAAAAGGAATTGAGATGTGTTGTGTACGTGTACCAGTTCCACACAAAAAATGTAAACATCATGTAATGCAAACGTGTACAGAAAAAGGAAAGGGATCAAAGAATGACTAGAGGAGGGGAGGGAAGGCAAGGGTGTAAAAAAGGAATTAAAATGCATTATGTATATGTTATATGTGTGTGTTATGCACAGATGCCGCACAAAGAATGTAAACATTATGTACTCTACACGTATCCTAATAAACTAAAAAAGTATAAAAAAGTGAATTTTGTATATACAATACTAGATTTTTAACTTCCATCCTCCTGCTGTACATTAGCTTTCAAAAACTTATTCATTTGGCACGCCTGTAAGTTTGTACGTGTGACTGACATTTCCTCAATTCCCCTACCTCTCTACACCCACCACTCTGCTCTCTGCTACTGTGAATTCGACTTTCACTAGATACCACATATGAGTGATTATGCAGGAGTTTTCTTTCTGCATCTAGTTTATTTCACGTAGCATAAAGTCTTCCTGCTTCACCCATGTTGTCACTAGTGGCAGATTTCTTCCTCCTCCTGCTTCTCCTCTTCTTTTTCCTCCATCTCCTTCTCCTGTTCCTTCTTGTTCTCCTTCTTTTCTTGGCAGTACTAAGATGGAACGTAGGGCCTCCCCACTGAGCTATATTCCCAGCCCCTTTTTATTTTGAGAGAGAATCTCACTAAGTTGCTAAATTCACTGGGATGAGCTTGAAACTGTGATCCTGTTGCTTCAGCTTCCAGGCTGTATTAGTTATGTTAGAATATATATTATACTAACTTTTGGGTTCTATTTTTCTAGTATTTCAATAAAAGATAGAACATCATATGGTCATGTTTTCTTGGCTTTTCTTAATCTGGAGGTGTATCAGAATCACGAGGATAGAACAAGACACATCTTTCTGCCTCCATTCTCAGGAAGATTGCTATAGAGACTCACCTTCTCCAACCTTCCAGCTAGGTCACTAGATGCCCTGAGGGCATTGTCTATGTGTTTGGAAAAGTGTTCTTTGTGAGTTTTTAGTTTTCGTCAATTTCTCTTTTATGGCATGCATCAGATGTTGGACTTGCAGGTTCCTTACTTGCTCCCCTGTCCTTTAGATGGTGTGACCTTTGTTGTGAGTCTGCTGTGTCCATGCAGAACTGCCCTAACCCCACTATGTGTAAAACGCCAGCACAGAGGGAAGCTTTCTACTTCCAATACTAACATGTGAATCAATTGGATTTATACACTGTGGTCTCAGAATTGTGGTTCATTACAGTTACTTAGCTTTTGAATGGTGTCATATTCCTGAAATACAATTTTATAACCACACAATCATGAAAGCACGCCATTTTATTCTTTCTACCTCCCAAAAAACATTGATCCCCAGCAGCACTTCTCATTTCTGTTTCCTCTCCTCTGTATGACACGCTGCCTGGAGCTTCTGTCACCATTCACTTCTATCTCTAGATGCATCTACTTTTATTTCTCCCCTTTTCTTCATTTCTTTACTTGTAGACCGAAGTAATTTTGGACAAGATTTCACCCTTTTGTTCCTCTTCCAGGTCTTGGCAGACCCTGTTGACTCTTACTCCCTGAGAAGATAATCCTTTCCTCTATGGGCAAAGGGCAGAGCAAGGGAGTGGCAGAATCCTTTTGGAGGGGTAGAGCAAGGAGGATGTGACTATGCTTGCATACATTTTATTTAGCCTGTGTTACAGAGAATACTTCAATAGCAAGTTGATATACAATGGAGGTTAGGGGTAAGAGTCCTAAAGTATAAATGTTTCCCTTGAACCCTTTCTCTATAGAGATCTGTGCATCAAAGATCTGAATAATTTGTTTAAGCTTCAGTTTCCTCATCTGTGAAATGGTTGAAGTTGAATAAACTCGTTCACGTAAAATGCTCAATAAATGTCAGTTATTTTATTTTTGGTTACTGCCTCTCTACATTCTCTCAATTCTTTCTGCAATCCTGGTCCCTTTGTTGAGCAGTAGGGGTACTGGTGTGAGGTCAGAACAGTCTGAGATCTATGGAGTCTTCTGTATACTCCCTGGGCCCTTGCTATTGACCATAACTTGGCTTCTTTTTGTCCTATGGTTCCTCTTTCCCAAGGATGAGCTGCCTCTAACTAAGGTTCTTTGGCAGAGACCATGTTTAGGGGCACCCACTATGACCCCCCTAGCAGGACTAGGTGTGGAGAAAATATGTAGCCTTGCCACCATTCTGAGAGACCTTTTGCTACAAGTTGGGAAAGCAATGGCCAGCAGATCCGAAATCCAAGATTCTTATTCAGGGCCCATACTAAGTTGGGCAAATTATGTTTTGCCTTAGTTTCCCATCCTATAAAATGAGTATGTAGAAGCAGAAGATCCATGAATACTTCTAACTTTTAAACAATTATAATTATCATTGGTATGGATGATACCGCACATCATATGGATGGCTGTTGCAATATCTCCTCCTAAGAATGAGTGCTGAAGGTGTGCAACCAACTGGGGAAGGAAAATAGTTACTCTCAACAGAACTGCTCCTTCTGAAGTTCCTTTAATCCACAGCACATCATCAGAAGGATTGTTCCTTACATACATTTATGATCTATGAATCATGAACCTAGCCACAAAAATTGAAGACAGCTCAGGACATTTTTATTAAGTGAGAAATACAAAGTAATTTTGTGCAAAGCACTTTTCTTCCTGCTCCAATATTTCTTAGTCTCCATCAGTTCCACCAGGCAAATAATTGTGTGCTGACTCCCACCCATAGCCCCTGGCCTCGGTGCCTTCACTTTGTCATGACTGCTGAAAGCTAGTCACTGGCTGCTCTTCATTGTGCCTCCCTTTGTTACTGTGCCAGGAGAGAATAATGTACCAGTATAATGTTCTTTCTCCTCCACACAGTCACAAATGGCCTGCCACAGTAATATAATGTATGTGAGCTTTCCTATAATGGTCAGAAAAGGTGGTTTGAATGTTGCAATCAATACTTTGTTAGCTTGTGACATTTTTCTCTGTTAGAACGCTTTTTCCAGAGGACATTCTCAAACTCCTAGAATGAATTCTCTATGTTCTTACTTGTATAAAGCTCATCCGTACCTTTCTCTGATGACTGTAGCCTACTTGGATTATATCAAACTTCTATTATTCTTAATCTCATATGATTTTACCCTGTGATTTATTCTTTTATCTGTATATCACTTGTTGCCTAAGCTATCTAGTAAGCTCTCTGAGTAGGGATTCTAACACTTACCTTTTGTACTGGTTAGCTTATAATAAGCTTTTGTACTCATAGCTATGGATGGATATGTAGAAGACTAAAATAGTATGCTTATTATTTTTTTGCTGGATAATCAACAACATCAAGCCTATGTTTAGATGTCATCCCAAAGCCTCATGTGGTCATATATGGGGCTTTTTCTGAGGTGACTAGATCCAGAGTGTGTGATGCTGAGATTCATTCAGGTATGATACCAAGTTCAGGGGCACTAAGACTAAGGGTGTAAGTGCTACCAATCCTAAGTAGCCCAGATAAGATATAAGGTATTTCTTATATCTCCATATATAAGGGGGCATGGTTACCCCTTGTTGCTTTGTTATCTTCTGCCCACTGTAAACTGTTTCTCCTCTGTGATAACATTCTGCCTCAGAGTCAGCTGACTGTGAAATAAAACCTCTACAAACTGTGAGTTAAATAAATCTTTTCTCTTTAACTTTGGGTATTGGGCATTTTATCTTATCAGTGAGAAAAAAATAACTAAGACAGAATTTGGTACTGGGAGTGGGGTCATTACTATGACTGTACCTGACAATGTAGTTTAAAAACTTTTTAGTGGGAAGGGGAAAAATTAAGAAAGGTTTCAAGATGCCAGCTGAAAAAGTAGAGCTATAATACCTGAGACTATACTTAGTAAAATATTCTGGTGAGGGTTCAGAAGACCAGAATGCTAATAAAAATTCTCTCAGTTATGGCCAGGATCAGGAGGTTTCTATTTGGAAGGGCTACATTGCTGTTGGACTTCAGATGATATGTGTTAACAGCCTTGACAGAAAGTTTGTCTGCATTTTGCTTGTGTCCACAGATTGCCTGAGACTGAGATTAAGGGTGGTAGACTAATTAATATGACAGAAGAAGAAATTTCAAGACAGTCTAATATTGAGGCAACAGCATGGCTACTGTTGTGGTTTTTTTTTTTTTTTTTTTTTTTTTTTTTTTTTTTTTTTTTTTTTTTTTTTTAGGTCAGAGTCATGTTGAGAATCAGGAGCAAAGAGCCCAGCAGAATGATTTAAAACATTTTGAGTTTGGCCAGTAAAAAAGCTATAGACTAAAAAGATAAAACAGAAGATAATCTTGATTGCTAAAAAAAGAATAACAGAATAAAAAAGATAGCCTAAAGGCATCACAAAAAGCAGCAAGACTCTACCCTTTTCAGCCCCAAAATTACAAAAAAAAAAAAAAAATTACAAAAAAAAATGGCCCAGATCACCATGTTCCAGAATGGTGATGGCCTAAAAACATTGTTCTTAGAGATTTAGTTCATAGGCAGTAGATCCCTACAGACAAGAAAAACAAAAAGTCTGGCTACTTCCCCGGCTGGCTTGGCATCATCTGTGTGGTTTTGGTTACAAGCACATGCAAAATGCAAGAATATAGAGTCAAGAGGACTTCTACCCAGATTACAGAAAAGACCTGGGAGACCAGGGAGTGCGCCCCTGAGAAAGCAGCGTGTAAAGCTGTGAGTATAAATCCAAAGGTTCACTAGAGACCCCAGAAGTGTAGAAAAGCCAGCACTATTGAATGTCTAAGGAAAACTGCAAGGAAAGAGCAGAACCAGCCCGAGAGGAATCATGAGGACTACAACTGCAACAGTGCCATAAGGGCCGGGCCGCCTAAGCCCTTTAAAGTTCACATCTTGCCGCAAATTGCCAGAGATGCTGAAAGTAAAAGTGTGAGATGTAATATTTGCCTTGCTAGATTTTGGTCTTGCTTTGTTCCCATTCTTTGCTATCCTCCTGAGCATAACTTTTAGAATAATAATATGTATTTTGTGATATTAAATGTTAGGAGGGCTTCACTTTCTTTTTGTTTGTATAGGGGCTTGCAGCTAAGAGTTTGCCTTAAACCTCAAAAGAGATTTTAGACGTAGACTTTTCAGCAATGCTAAAACGGTTAAGACTTTGGCAATTCTTTTTTTTTTTTTTATTGAGTTTATTGGTACATTTAGGGATACAGTACAGTTACATTCATTGTTGGGATCATGTACCTTTACATGGCAAGTCTTGATTCTCATTTTTTCCCCTTACCTCTGCCCTCCCTTCATCCCCTCCTCCCCTCCCCATCTACAAACACTTTATTTTCATCTTTTCATTCTCTCACATTTTTTTCTTTTCCCTTTTTGTTCTTCCCCTACGTATCACACCTTCCCTACACCTTTAGCTCCTTTCCTCCCATTTCTAAATGTCAGTAATCTTATTAGAATCTTATGCATTGTTGCAGAATATTCACACCAGGGAAACTATTTGGTATTTACACATGTGGGACTTATTTATTTCACTTAGGAGTATATCTTCAATATGTATCCATTTTCCTATGAATGAATCTATTCTCTCGCTCTTTATGGCTGAGTAATATTCCATTTTATAGAAAAACCACAACTTCTTTATCCAGTTTCCAACGGATGGGCAAATAGGTTGTTTCCAAGATTTAGCTATTACAAACTGTGCCGCTATAAACATGGGTGCACATACTTCTCTGTGATATGATTCTTTTAGTTCTCTTGGAAAGATACCCAACAGAGGGATGGCTGGGTCAAATGGAACCTCCAGTCCAAGCTCTTTGAGGTATCTCCATATTGATTTCCATAGTGGTTGCACTAGTCTGCACTCCCACCAACAATGGAGGAGGGTTCCTTTCTCCCCACAACCCCGCCAACATTTGTTATTGTGTGATTTCTTGATAGCAGCCATTCTTTGTGGGGTGAGGTGGAATCTCAGTGTTGTTTTCATCTGCATCTCTCGAATGACCAGTGATGTGGAACATTTTTTCATATATTTTCTTGCTGCTTTTACTTCTTTGTATGAGAAATGTCTGTTCATTTCGGATGCCCATTTTTGGATCGGGTCTTTATATTTGGGGGGACTGATTGTTTTGAGTTCTTTATATATCCTTGATAATAGTCCTTTGTCTGAGGTACAGCTGGTAAAAATTTTTTCCCACATTGTAGATTGTCTCTTAGTTCTGCTAATGGTTTCTTTTGAAGTACAGAAGCTTTTTAGTAATATGAGATCCCAGTTGTTGATTCTTTCTGCTAGTTCCCGTGCTACTGAGGATTTGTTCATAAAGTCTTTTCCTATACCAAGGACTTTGGCAATTCTTACAGATAGATTAAATGCTTTTTACATAAAGAGATATACATGAGTCTTTGAGGAGGCCAGGGGAAGAATGTTATGGCTTGTGTTTAGATGTCCCCCCCAAAGCCTGGTGTGGTCATAGGTGGGGCTTTTTAGAGGGGCTAGGTCTAGAATGTGTAACACTGAGGTTGATTCACGGTACAATGCTAAAATCAAGGGAACTAAGATTAAGGGTGCAAGTCCTACCCACTCTAAGCAGCCTAGATAAAATATAAGGGATAAAAAGAGCTGTGGTCACCCCTTCGTGCTTTGCTACCTTCTGCCTACAATGAACTGTTTCTATGATGCCACCCTGCTCAACTGATTATGGACTAAAATCCTTACAAACTGTGAGTTAAATAAATCTTTCCTTTTTAACTTTGGATGTCAAATATTTTATCTCAGCAATGAGAAAAAAGTAACTAAGATGGTAGCTTATGTTAGTAAGCATGTGTTTCCCTCTCATAGGTATATAATTGGACCAGGTTTGGCTGGAGCAGGTGGCTGGCTTTCAGGCTACTAGTTGGGTTGAGGTATTCTCTACAACTTTATTCTGGGTCCCAGTCTGAAGGGTCAGAGGCTCTTCATCCACTGATATTCTTGAATATCCATGACTCAAAGCAAGTCACATTGAAGACAAAGAGCAGAGAACAAAATCAAACCACCACAGATAGGAAAATCATGGTCCTTTGAACTAGGCCTGCAAGCTGTGAAAGATTATCCACACCATCTCCTTGCCTCCTGATGCACAGGGTTTCAAACTTGCTGCTGCGTATATGGTCTCAGGCTGAGAAGCATCAGTGCTACTTTCGAGGTCATTAAACATACAGACTATTAGGCCTCATCTCAGGCTTGCTGATTAGAGTCTTCATTTTTCTTTCTTTATTTAGATGATTTAGTTTTTGGTACAATTTAGGTATATGATACAGTTACATTAATCACTGGGATCACGTACCTTTATGTAACATATCTTGGTGCTTATTTTTCTCCATACCCCCTGCCCTCTCATCACCCCCTCCATCCTACCTATTTACAAAGAGTTTGTCTCCATGGTTTTCCTTTTCTCATATTTTTTCTTTTCCCTTTTTACATTTCCCAACTTCTTCCACTTCCCCTACTCCTTTAGACCTTTTCTTCCTATTACATACTATCAATTATGTATTTTGATCCTTATTTACACTTTAAAATTTTCACACCAAAGAAACTATTTGGTATTTAGATATGTGTGTCTTATTAATTTCACTTGAGTATGGCCTCAGTATGCATCCACTTAGCTATAAATGTCTCTGGTTTCTCATTCTTTATGGCTGAGTAGTACTCCATTTTATAGAAAAAACCACATCTTTTTTCAGTCTGCAGTTGATGGGTAATTGGGCTGTTTCCAAGTTTTAGCTATTAAAAACTGTGCTGCTATGAACAAGAGGGACTTATATCACTGTGGTATGATTCTTTTAATTCTTTTTTATCTTAATAAATTCCTCAAGTGATTCATGTCCACATGCAGATTTGAAATTTTCTAGAATAGCATTTTCATAATATGTTTTATGGAAGATTAATAGATATTTTTTGGAGAAAACATTGCTATTGGTCAATAAATTTGGGGTCTTTCAGGACTTCAAAAAACTTTCAACATGGTAATATATGTTGCTGAGTGAGTTGTTCTATTCATTTCCTAGGGCTGCTATAACAGATCTCAAAACCATAAAAACTTATTTTCTCACAGTTCAAGGCCAAAATCTGAAATCAAGGGGTTTCCTGGGTGGCTCCTTCTGGAGGTTCTAAGAAAGAATGTGTTTTATGCCTTTCTTCTGGATTCTACTGGTTGTTGACAATCTTCAGTATACCTTGGCTTAAAGCAACATTATTCAGCTTTGCCTTCATGGTTACATGGGCTACTACCTGAAGTGTGTCCCTAGGTGTCCTCTCTTCTTCTAAGAATGTCAGCCATTGGATTTAGGATCCACCCTTATCCAGTATGATCCTATCTTCACTTTCTTATATCTGCAAATAAGGGCACGTTATGAGGTTCCAGATAGATATCAATTCCTGAATTCTGTGGAGAGTTGGATATGTAACATTCTTATAGAAGAGCTCATGAGGACCTGGGGAGATGAGAAGCACAAGCCTAGACATTTGGTTGGTGACTTTATTCTGAGTATTTTCCCATGGTAGAAGTGTACAGAAGGGCTGGTGGTACAGCTGAGTAGAAAAGTACTCTTCTAGCAGATGCGAGGTTCTGGGTTTAATCTTCAACACACCAGATAAAACAAAAAAATTCAAAAAACTATACATAATCATTTTGCAGCTCTTTCCAAAGTGAACTCAAGTATCAACTGTCTTTGTTTATCAGTTACAAAACTTGAACACTAAGGCTATATATGGCATTCAGATATTTGTTTGGCTAGCTCAAAAGATTGATAGATAAGCTCTTTTCTCAGTGCAGCGTTGATACAATTTTGTATTTGAGATTATTTGTATTTGGGATGACTGATAATAATTTTCTAAAAGATTACTGTGTTCTCATTTTTCCTTTGAAAATCCAAACACTAGGAATTCACACTTGACTCAGTAATGAGACTAACAATATCTAAAATGAATAAATTTGATGGGATTAGAGAAAGGCAAATTTGCATACCTAGCCTTTATATTTTTTGCAGAGGAAGTGAAGGAGAACTATGTGTTTAGAGCACTAAGGTACAGATCAGGAGATAAGGTCTCCTGAATTCTTCCTCCTGAATTCTCTGCTGTCTGGCCGATATAAGGCTTATCCTATTTATCCATAATGAGCTCTAGCTGCATTTTTTCATTCTCAATAAAAATTTTACAGATGCAATTGTAGGGGAACATGTAATTGTGATCATTCACACAGAGAGATCCTGTGTTCTCTTTACATGGTTCACTTTAAATTAACACATCACCAAAAGCTATACTACAATATCATAACCAAGATATCGACCTTGATACAGTTCACTAATCTTACTCAGATTTCCCCTGTGTTATTTGTGCTTGAGTGTGTGTGTGTGTGTGTGTGTGTGTGTGTGTGTAGCTTTGTAGAACTTTATTATACGGGTGGCTTTGTGAATCTACCGTAACAGTTCAGATAGAGAACAGCTAGCTCTCTTGCCCCCACACACACACACACACACACACACACACACACACAAAACCTTTGTGTTGTCTCACTTGCGTACACTTTGAATATAAATTCTCCCTGCAATCTTCCCAAGTTATTTATGTTCATGAAACTCTAGAGTGTAATCTACTGGGGATAATCAGTCTCCCCCTACACTGGCTGGCTGGGAGGACCATTCAACACTTGTACAATAGACAAAGTCAAACTGGACAGTGCTTGAGGCAAAACTATGCCCCTGGCCTCCTTGTCATCAGGTACTAACTGAACTAACTGGCCAGAGATAAGGACTTCATTTCAAATAACAAATTAACAGTTTCCCATAACTCCATTAATGCATGGCTGTGATCCCATGAAATTGCATCTCTGACAAACTGGCTGCACTAAAATTTACTCTATGTAAAATGATTGTGCTAATTACTTTCTCTTTATGCTTTTATAATCAGCTGCCTGGCAATAACATTTGCAATATAGTCATGCACTAATGAGAAAAGGCATCCAATCTCATGCTGCAGGTCATTAGTAAATGGCTTCAGGGGTCAAAGGGTAATTTTCCCTTTTGGTGCAGTTGGAGAGGATGGGGGAGTAAGAGGCTACTCTTTTCTTTGAAGCCTCAGGTGCTAACCAAATCTGAAGATTGAGGGGAGAGAGAGTTTGCCAAGTGGGAGTCTTTTACAAGCACTTTTAATCTTTGCATTTAAAAACTTTATTTAGACAGTGTCTTGCTGTGTAGTCTAGGCTGGGTTTGAACTCACTAAGTAGCACAGTTTGGCCTTGAACTTACAATGATCCTCTGGCCTCTGCCTCCTGAGTGCTGGGATTGCAGGCGTCCATCACCATGCCTGGCTCAATCTTTGCTTCTTTAGAAATGGATACATATTGAGGCCATACTCTTAAGTGAAATAAATAAGGCACACATGCATAAATACCAAATAGTTTCTCTGGTATGAAAAACTAAAAGTGTAAGTAAGATCCAAATTGTATAACTGACAATGTTAAATAGGAAGAAAAGGGTGAGGTGTAGGGGAAGTGGGAAGGGTAGGGGAAAGGAAATAAGGGAGAAGAAAAACATGAGAAAAGGAAAAAATGGAAACAAAGTCATTGTAAATAGGGGAAGAAGGAGGGGGTGAAGGGAGGGCAGGGGTATGGGGAAAAGTGAGAGCCAAGACCTGTCATGCAAAGGTACGAGATCCCAATGATGAATGTAACTGTACTGTATACTTAACATATGCCAATAAACTCAATAAAAAAGAAATGGGTTTCAGAAATATTAAGAAGTTCCTTTTAGTTGTTCTGGAAATCTATCCCATTTTTCTTCTTTCACTTTCTCTCATCATTAACACATATGTTAATGTGATACTTTAGGTCCTGTCATGCTGTTGGTTTTTAATAGGCGTGATATTGTCCATACAGCATTTCACAACTTTGTGGGAGAACATTTTTGGACTTCACAAGGAAGATAAACTAGGGCCAAGTATGTTGGACATCCAGCACTGGTAATAAGTCCTCAGTCAGTGAGTCTTTTAAAGATGCCACCAATCATTTATGCATATTGATGACAAATCTGACTAATTTCATTACTCATTGACTAATCTGTAGCCAACATTGTTTTACTAATGAACACAATGCATTTTGCATGGTTTTACTAGACAGTGACTCTTCCTGGAATGTTATTGCTGCTTAAATTGCAAAGTGATTGTATTTTATTTCATTTTGGAGTCAAGTTGTTCAGTGTTTTAGGAAATTCATATCACAGTGGTAATGGCCCTTAAAGGAGTTACTAGCATGGGATGCCTGTGCTGCTCAGCATTTGGAGCCACTGCTCACATGCTGATTCTGGGTAATTCTGAGGATGGGTGCTGATGACCTCATTCAATGTTTAGGTCTAGTTATGCCCTGCCACTGGAATTTTGAAATAAATACATGCACACATAGGATTCAAAGTTACTTTTTACATTTCTTGTTTTGAAAGTAATAGAAAGGTATGTAGAAAGTTTGTGTTGTCATTACATTTTGTTTAACATGGTAAAAGTGTTTAAAAATATTAACATTAAAGAAGGCACTACATTTTTTAGATACCAGATCACTGCTTTGGAAAGGCCACAATAAATAATAATAATAATAATTAATAGTAATGACATCTTCATTCAGATTTTTCCCACTTGGGCTACACTAACAGCTACCAGATTTGTCCTTCAATTTGTCTCATCCACTTGTTTCAACCTTCTGAGTGCTCTTTCTGAAGTGAAAATTTGATCACGTCACTTTCCTGCTTCCTGGCACTTCATCAGCTTCACGTATTTTTAGCTTGGGGTCTTCAGCTAAATGAAATCATACTGTTACACAATTGTGTTCCTTTGTAATCTCGTATACACTGCAATTCCATGTATCTGTATCTATGCTGTCTATGTACAGCATACCTAAAACATACATGTGATTTCATTTTATGTAGCATTCTTTTCTGAAAATGGGCCCATAGCCATATTAGACTTCCAAAGGGGTCACCAAGCCCAGGAAAAGGCATGGGAATCTATATTCAGTTCAATCTTTCATGTAGCCTAAACAACTGTAGTGATCTGGCCTGGCCCACCTATTCAGTTTCATCTCTCATCCCTGCTTTCCCCTCATCTTCTTATTCCTCCAAGCATATACACTTGAATGTTAATAGGACATATCTCTCCAAACTTCTAAACACATAGTAGCCTATGGAAAGTTCTCCCAACTACCCTCACCTACTCCAGTGTCAGTCTGAGTGACACCACCTGAGGATGAAAGAGTCTCTCTACCCAACCACTCTCAGGGGCAGATTTCACTCTAAGCTGTTCCCACAGTGTTTCATAATCATTGTGTTACAGGAAATAATACCAGAGATAAAATATGAAATATATCTCCCAACCTGTTAACTGTATGATACACTGAATTCTTGTTCTCTAGAAATCAAAGAATGAGTCCTAGATGTAACAGAGGTTCAGAGTAGGATGATATTTATTGATAGGAGAGCTCCTGAGAGCCAGGAGGGGGACCCAAGTGGGTAGCCTGCGACCCCGCTTTACAGATAAGTTTTATAGTGTGAAACCCACATGGGTACAGTATGGGCCACAGCCATGAACATCCAATAAGGTTACAAGTATAATCATTTAGACAATGGTGGTCCCATTGAGAAACAAGTCATGTAACAAGCGTGGATGGAAAGGACAGACATTCTCCTAGGAAGTTGGGGTCTAGAGGCCTTTGGTTATCCACCAGGGTGGTTAATATCTATCTAGACATTAGGCCCAGTGTTTGTTCTCTGAGGAAATATGTAGGTCTGGTCATCTTGTCTTTATCTTGAGGCCTGGTTTTCAGTCGTTGTGTCTCCAGTGCAGCTGTTGTTTCATCTTTGTCCTGACCCTCCCGAGGACCTAGCCCTATCTGACTGCCTGTAATATTTTTACTTAGCTCATCTATCTATAACAATTGTTATGAGCTTGTTTCCTCAGTAAACATTAAATTATTGAAGTTAGAGTTCAAGTCTTCTGATCTTTGAATCTTCAGTGCCCAGCAATGTGCCTGGCATAGAGCAGATGCATGATAAATAATAGAATATTGATTTAGAGTTAGGTGTCAGTTATGGTACATCACAGCTTCTTGCACATAAGGTGTGACCATTATAGGGAAGGAAGCCTGGGATAGAATACAGCCTACAAAATTAAACAGAAATATCTTTGCTGCTTGGTAATAACAGAATCATTTCCAAACGTTAAGGTAGTGACTTTCTCTCTCCTTCTGATTTTACATTATATTGTTTTCTCTCTGCCCTCTTCCCCATGGCTGAAACTGCTCTCTGTAGTACTAGCGGCAGGTAAAGGAGGAAGTGGGAAGGAAGTAGGGAGTATCCAGTGATGCTACGGCCACATGGTACCTGTTTGTGTACTTCGCAAGTCTTGAATAATGTTTCTAAATTGTTACTGGCAATCAGGGGAAGAGCTGAGCTTCACATCCAGAGTACAGGGCAAAACCAAGGCAATGTTTACTAATGCAGGACCTCAGAAACTGAGAGAAATGGGAGAGGCAAGTCCCCAAACTTTCAAAAGCTAAATCAAAGGCACTGGTTTTCCATTAAGTCTTGCAAATGAAACTCGAGACAATCTTAACTAGATCTGAAAGCAGTAAGAAATTCTGCCTGACATTTGGGTCATACAGTAAAGCACACACTTATAATAAAGTCCTTTAAAATGTATGGCCAGGAGTAAAGAATTGCAGTTATTTTGGCACTTTCCTTATACTTTTTTGTTTGTGTCTCAAATAGAAACTCATCTGGAAAAGACTATTTCTTCACTGGATTAGACAAGGCAAGGTGAGAATGTTCTCATGAGACTCAACAATTATTCAGAGGTGTAAAAAACAGAAGCTGATTTTTCTCTCATTGGACAGATGCATGTGCCAGAATACCAGGCAGATCTGTGCCATAGACTGTACTGAAAAATGAGTCCATAGGCTGCTTCTCATTTTGTTTCTTGGGTGTCCTCTAGTTCAGTGCTTTCCAAACTTCAACATGCAGATGGATCACTTAAGGAGCTTGTTAAATGAGATTTGTGGTGCTGGCACGTGGCTCAATATTCTGCATTTCTGACAACAAGGTAGCAAGGCTAGAAGGGGTTGTCTTTTTTGCTTAGTCGAACCTGGTTGTATCAGCTTTCACACATGCGGTGGTGTGAAAGCGATCATGTGGAAGATTTCAAGGACCATGCCTGAGTGGAGCATCTCACTTTTGCTCACAATTTACCAGGAAATAGTTAATTATGAGGGTGTATGGTGTGTGGGATCGCAGGAAATGCAGACACTATGCTGGCAGCCATAGTCCTAAAGTGTGTTATGTGACTCTGGGAGAAAGTGAGAAGGGGAGTTAGAGGAGAATGAACAGTTCCGTCACTTTGCCTTTGCTGGACCTTTCCCTAGAAGCCATGGAGAATCACTGCATGGCTTTATTTCCTTAACTATGAAATTAAAATGTACTGGTGACTAAAAGTTTGTAGAATGTAAGAATTTCCAAGCTTGAAATCACACATAAATGTGCAATGTAAGATTTTCTTTAAACAATTTCCCTTTCACAGGCTGACATACCTCTGAGTAGAAGGAAAGTGGGAGAAGCAAACTGGTGCACAGGAGTGATGATTTATTTTATTCATCAATTTGGCTGATCTAAGGGACATCCGGAACACTGGTAAAACATTTCTGGATGTGTCTGAAGGAGATGAACATTTGAATCAATAGACTGAGTAAGGAAGATCTTCTCTTAATAATATAGGTGGGCATCAACTGAGTCCTTCGGGGTCCAGATAGAACAGTTAAGGGGAAGAAGGCCAAACAAATTCCTTTTCTGTTTTTCAAGTTTGAACATCCAAGTTGTCCTGCTCTCAGACGCTGAAGCTCCCGGCTCTCACAACTTCAATCCTCTACCGCTTGCTTACTCTGGTTTGTGGAACTTTGGCTTTGAACTCAATTATACTACCAGTCTTCTTGGGTCTTCACCCTTTAGACAGCAAATCATGAAACTTTTTAACCTTTGTAATCAAGTGAGTCAATTCCTATAGTAAATCTCTCATATATCTACTTATATATTATTGACTCTGGAGAATCCTGACTACTGCAATCAGCAAAACCATATATGAACATTAATCATTTTGGAAATATTTGAATGCTATGAGAAAAATCACTGTACTTGGTTTTGGAGATATAATACTGTACAAGACAGGTGCATGACAGAGTTTTGAGTAGTAATTGAGGAGTTTACTTTGTAATCTTATTCTACAAATTCAAATTCCATTTATTCCCTTCTTCATGGCAAATCAGTTAAAAACTATTCCTCATCTTCCTTCTCTGTAAAAAGTACGACAATGGTATCTCATATATTATTATGTGGAGTCCCTGAGATAATTTATCACTCACTGTTATTATTATGCCTGTTCTCAGGAAGTGTATGCTTAATATTCCTCATTATGTGTGTCCCTACAGAAAATATCTGGGATTCGTTGTTCTAGGGATTATAGAGACATGGATCTAAGAAGTTACGTGCCTCTCTGAAGGCCAACTAGGGGTCAGTTAGCTCTGGCTTGGGGCTCAATTCCACTTCCCATCATTTCTGTTGATGGAGAAGTAGTTTCTTTAGTAGAAACAGGCTATATTTAACCATCAGCTTTCAACTTTCTTTCTTTGATGAGGTATAAACATTTTGTCAACCTTTCCACATCACCTCAATTTAGTTGCTGATGTTAGAGATTACTCTGTCAACCGTGTAGTGAGCTTACTAGCAGTTGGTGGTCTTTCATTTCTCCTATATCCCCAATGAATTTCCTCCTATTTACAGGAAGGAAGTGACCTTAACTTGCAGAGGTTTTCATATCCATTTGAGCTCAAGGCTTCTCTATGCCAACATCTCTCATACTGCACAGCTCTTGTTTAAGAATTCTGTATTGCACCTCTTTCGTGTTATGACCCTAGTGATTTGAAATTTTCATTTAGACTGAGGTTGCTAAATAAAACACAGGGTCATTATAGGCGTCTCTTAAATGGAATGTCTCAAAGTCATGTGTCAATTTTCATGGCTGCTTGGTAATTTTCTGATTTTTAAGCTTACATAGAAAATAGGAAAAATGACAAGAGAGTTTAGAAATATGTATATGTGTTGGGCATTTTTATACATTCCTGTAAAAAACTGATCTCCTTTCTCAGAAAGACACGACATTAGCAGACATTACTCAGATAATTCCAGATCTTTTTAAATTAGTGGACTTTAGGTCATGAAAATATTTAAATGGAATTTTCTTAGAAAGGCAAGTTAACAGCAAATATAGTATATATTTTAGCTTATATGTTAAAGGTTTTATTTTAAATAAAACAAGTCAGTGTCCATTTTAAGCAACAGTCCACATTTATTTCAGTCATGTATTTAAACAACCTTCAAAAATTTGCTTTTATTGATAGATCGTTAGTGAATATGTTACCTGATTTCTTACTGGGCTCATTTAATGAATCGTCTTGTTTCACTTCATAGACCATCTTTTTATCATTCAGATTTTAATAAAGTGACAAAACCTTTCTTGTTTTTTTTTTTTAAGACTGATATTTGGAAATCCACAAGGTTATGCAAATGGATAACTTATTTAAATTTTATTTGTATGTATGTTCTTTACATATTCGAAGATGGTAGATAGTATTTGACTTCCTACAGTTTGGGGGAAGGGAACAAAGTTGAAATTGCTTGTAGGGTTTTTATTTAGATTTTTCATTCTGATAGCTGGTAAGGGAATTATGCTATTGGGGAGGTGAGACAGAGTGAGGATAATTTCACCAGGAACTAGGGAGGCTGCATGGCTTTTGGGCACTGAGTGGGAGTGGGGAAGGAGGGAAGGTATGGCTGATCATCTGTCTCCAGTAAAGACCACCAGGCCTCCTACCCTCGGCAGGGCTGGATTTGAAGGGACTATGTCACTGTTACTTTTTGCAACCCAAATCATGCCTCCCAAGGATGCTTTCTTTATGATTGGCATATTCACAGGACTCCAGAAAGGAAGATTTTGACTAATGACCAGGACTGGATTGAATTTCCCATCAGAATGGCCATAGGGTAAAGAGAGGGGGTCATAAATTTTAAAGGATAAAGCCCCATGATGTGTGCTGCGTCTTTGAATTTTTGAGTAAATGTCACACTGACTCAGAAGTACAGATACAGGTCCTGCCTTGAGGCAGCCTGCAGTGAGGTGGGAAAGACAGGATATAAGAACAATGATAAGGTGGGAAGACATAAGGAGTTAGGAGAATTCAGAATGCCCATCTAAAATGTTTCACAGGATTTAGGGAAAAGCAGTTTTCTCCAAGGTGATCAAGAGACATCTCATATTTCTTGAAGCACTTTATGGAGGATTGGTACAACTTGGATCTAGGAAAACAAGGAAGAGTTCTTTCCAGATCTAAGCAATCATGTGACCAGAAACATATCAAAGGGGCCCTGTGAAGAAAAAGAGAAAAGTTTGGTTAAATTGTGAGTTGTGCTGAGGGAATTCCTGGGAATAATCATTGGAAAATGTAGCTGGTGTTAACACTAAACAGAATATAGAATTCTCTAATGGGAAAACAGATAGGGCATAGTATTTTTGAAGTTTATATAGCCTACGGTAAGTTTCTTAATCTCTACGAGTATCAGTTTTCTTACTTTTGGGAAGAGTCATTATTCTTGGAATAAGAATAATAACAATCACAATGATGATAGCTGTTATTTATCGAGCACGGAGATATCTGTCTATGTCTGGTACACACTTGTGCCCAATAAAAGCTGTTTTTGTTGATATTTTTATTATCATCATTATTATATCACTCGGTATTCAGAGTGCTGGGCCAGAGCATGATGGGTCTGTAGTACCTTCTTCACTAGTCCTAAGCCATATTAGTGCTTATCCAAGTTTCTCCTTATTTCTTCTTGAATATGTAGCTCCTTGAAATTAGGCATGGTCAACACGTCTTGCAATGGTCTTGCAACAGAATGTGGATGCACAGAACTTATGTGGCAGTGCACAAGTTTCTAATGGAGCTTTCTTGCAGCCTGGTCCCTGAGTGATTGTGATGAGCAGAGTCCCCCACCCCTTGTGACTAGGGACAGGTGATATGAGGGATATAAACCTTCGTTGCTTGAAGGAGGTGTTTCTTTCTAAACCATAAGCTGTCGCGAACAATGCATCAGGTACAGGGTGTCAGTGTAGTGTTTCGCAAAGTTTTGCTTAAAAGACACAGTTGGCTTCTTTTCTTAACCCAGCCTTGGTCAACTATGATGACTGCTTAGCGCCCCTTTTTCATACGATGCTTGGATACTAAGCTTATTATCAATCTCCCCCACCTCCCATTCAGAAATCCTATCTCTATGAGTCTCTTGCTTTGGTTTCAGGTTCATTCTTTAAGCAATTCTTGTTTTAACTGCAAAATCTACTAGTTCTTATCATTTTCTTTCTTGTTTTCTATAAACTTTGGTGCTGCATTTCTGTAGGGTCCAGTTGTTGTTTTGCCAAAAGAACCTCTTTATTTGTACATTAGTAACCCCTTCTCTAGATGCTCTGCTGGGTATTCATCAATACAATTAATGAAGGAACAGGTATATTTTGGTGACCTCTCTGTCTCTCTTGTTCTAGCGACTTTTCCTCCTTTCCTCTCACAGATGTTGTATTAGGCACCTCCAATGGTTTCAGATACAGTAACCCATGTTTTCAAAATTTTGGAAAAATCATTCTAGTTGAAGCAAGTTCTGTAAGGTTTTACGAAGTTACCATAGAATGACAGAATCCCAAACAGCTGAGAGCTAAATTATCTGGTCCAGCCAACGTGTGTATAAAGTGGAGAAGGGCACGTCCTCATGAGTGGGAGTAAGAAAGGGTGGACCTGGAAGCAGTTTGGGCGGACACTGGAGGGTACACAGGGGGAGGGTAGATAAGCAGAAATTAAGTTGAATCTCTGGTTGATAAAAAGATAACTTGAGGATTTCTTTCCCGAGAAACATGACCACAGTTAACTCAGCATGCAAATGTGCTTGTGAGAACTATTTCTTTGAAATTACTTCTCAACCTATCTTAAAATAACAGCAAATTGTGGGTACAGAAATTATAGAAAGAGCACTCAGAAATCAGATTGGTTTATGGAAAGGTATTATTCACAGGGAGGTAAAAGCTTTTATGCTTTATAGATGCTCTTAGGGTTGAAGCAAATCTAGTGTTCATTTATAGCCTAACTTGTTTTTGCATTGCTGGGAGAGTTTGCAAATACAACCTCAGTTCTGCCCTTCCCTGAACTCTGAGAATGCCTCAGGCTATATTTGTTCATAAAGGTGAATTTCTTTTGGAAGAGTGGTTTGATTTAATTTTTGTTTTTCTGTGAAGTCTATTACTGCATGTGTAAAAATTTCAATCTTCCAGGCTTCTGTTTTCTCCACCTGTAATGAGGAAACTGTGCATTTGTGCACACTTCTCTGAGTGCCTGGTTCCCAATCACAGTCATGCTTTTAGAAAGAAAAACCAGTCATTGTGGAAAGCAAAATCTCTTTGGGTTTTCAAGACCTGCCAATATTTATCATTTGACACATTGTCTCTCATGAGCCAAACGCATTTATCAGTCGCCAACCAGGATCTGGTAAGCACATCTGACCCAACCACATTATTTTAGGTGGATTCCACAGTCTGGGAGTAGGGGGCCTTTCACATTTGCTGTCAGCCTGCAGAGACAGAGACCGGGATCTGTGTCTCTGGACACTAGGTCAGTCTTTTGCCTGCTTGCCACTGTTTTGTCTCACGGTGAGATTGTGCTGAACACTGTGGATGGATTAATGACTGATTGTTAGAGACTTCCAAGGAAGTAGATTACATGGTCCAGAGTTCTTTGTTTGATTCTTCTGCAAGTCATGTCTTTTCCCTCTTTGATTACTTCTGAGTGGAGAAGCACAGCCAGATCATTAGAGGAACATGATACAGACTTTGTAAGTAGTAATATTTAACAAGCACCTGCAGGGTGTGGATGCTGTCACAGGCCCTCTTTCAGGTGTTATGAGCCATACTGAGGGACAAATTATGCCCTAACTGAAAAGGATGGACAATAATCTGGGGAGGCACAATTGAGCAGAGTCAAGGATAAGAATACGCCATCAAACTTTCTGATACGTGATGTGGCAGCTATGAGAGTTTTGGAGTTCAGAGGGGAAACTTGGTGTCATACTGACAACATGGAAGAATCAAGGAGGAAACATCTACAGGGTCCCAAGCTTGCCCTCACCTTCTGTGTTCAGACTCAGTAATCCACACATCTATACATGCCCACTTGGTTTCATGACTCTCCAGAACATCAGATTCAACTCAATTTCATTTCATTAAATTATGTAGTTTATTTTAAGCCAAATGTCATGTAATCTTCCATGTGATTTAACAGTGCTCACCATCCTGCCCCATGTTATTGGTGATTGAACTCAGAGGGCCTTTGTGCTGAGCTACGGTTTTTTTAAAACTTTTTTTTTTTAAATTTTGAGAGGTCTCACTAAGTGGTTAAATTGCCCTAGTTAGGGTCAAACTAGCAACCATCCTGCTTCAGCCTCCCAGAGTACTGGGATACAGGCATGTACCACTGTGCCCCAGCTAAGAACGTTATATACATTTGAAAGAAGAATAGGCCCTGTCAGAGCAAAGGAACATTTTCTCTTATTTGCAGAGTACAGTTGCCATCCCTATTATTTGGATTGGCCAATTTTTCCCAATATTTTACATTTTCACATTTTATAATTTTTAGCGTGATTTCTCAAACACCATTTTATCTAATTATAAAAGCACACTGTCAAAAGGGAAGCTAACTTTAATCTTCTGTAGAACATAGGAATGCTAAGACTCAGTGAAGTCAAGTGTTTGCTCACAGGTTCACAATTGGGTGGATACAAGAAAATTTAAACACAGATTCCAAGATCTAACCACAGACGCTTCCTCAATTTACTTGATTGATAACTTTAATTAGTACTTTATTCTGCAGGTTTTATTGTCTCCTCTACCTGAAGAATATTATAACAATAAAATCAGCCAATTTGGACTGTCTTCATAGCACTATGAAAAGTAAACATTTCAAAGGCAATAGGTATCAATAAAACTTTCTGAATGACAAGAGTTGCTTTTTTTTTTTTTTTTTTTTTTGTACCAGGGATCAAACTCGGGTCCTTGCACTTGCAAGGCAGGCAGTAGAACCACTGAGCTAAATCCCCAGCCCAGGCAAGAGTTGCTTTTAATTCTAGCTCTGAGTTTTGGTTGGCTTTAGTTTACCATTAACTGGTCCTTTTCTGTAACATTCTTATAAGTTGTACTGAATTCAAGAATGTTTTCCAGTTATACATTTTCTGATTCTTTTCCTTGTTTTTACCCAGGCTCCTAAGAAATTGAAAATCATCGTTCTTCATATTAATGGCAGGTGGTGGAATATTTGTATAGTTTTCCAAAAAAATAATCACTAGTGCAATTTTTGGTAATGGCTGACATTACAGAACGGTGACATCTGATACTTCTAAGAATTGGTTTCCCAGAGGAACTGTGTGCATTCGCATTATTCCTCCATACATATGACCTCTGGAGGCAATATTTCCTTTGTGATAAAGTCATGAAACAGATTTCTAATTTATTGTTAGAGACCAGTTGAATCCTCTGTTCAACATTTTTATACAGCCTTAAACTAGGGGAGAGGAAGACAGAGAGAGAGAGAGAGAGAGAGAGAGAGAGAGAGAGAGAGAGAGAGAGAGAGAGAGAGGAATAGAGAGAGAGAGTCCTGCTTCTCTGGAGAACTCTGGCTAGTTACATTATTCACTTAGGTAGACTTTATTCAGTCTTTTAAAATATAATGAGTAAGGCCATTTTACATGACAAAAGGACATAGTTTTCTTAGTGCTTATAGTCCAGCTGTGGAGATTTTTTTCATTCATTCCACAAATAATTATGATATAAGACAATGTGAAATGAGTGATTTAAAAGTGTTTAAATAAGGGTGAGAAATAGTACTTCTGACAGCTAGTCATAATGGTCTTGTTGGAAAAGCTCACATTTGAAAAGTATCATGAAGAAAAGATAGGATTCTTTGACAGGTAGAATTGAAAAAAAAACCCACTGACATACAGAAAAAGTTCTGAATGAAAGAATGAATGATTAAACAAATGCTAAATATCAAGGCCCTGTATGTGCTTCTGAAAACAACAGTGGCTTTGACATCCAAAGTATGTGGAAGGCACAGAGGTGGAGAAAATAACATTGTCAGAATGTTTGCTATTCAGGGTTTTCTGTCATCTTTCATGTCTTCACTGAAACAAATAAACAAATGACTGCACGGTCTGTGCTTTTTTTAAGGAATCTGTTGCCCCGTGTGAACAAAGTTGCAAGGGCTTGGTGCGGTGACTGTTGCTTGTTCGTTATATTTGCACTTTAGATACATGTGATTGTATGCATTTCCTATTTCAAAAGAAAACTAGTAACCTAGAAACTTTTCTCTTTATGGCAAATGAAACACAAGTTTGAATGTGTTTACCTTCAGAAGGGCTCTATTCTCATCAGAGAACAGTGTGTTGATAAATGCTGAGTTTCAGTGAAATGTACATGAAATTCCAGTGTTGATACAGCCTTTCAGTGCTGGGTGACAACCAGCTGGAATGTTCCAGGATGGTTGCTCTGACCAGTCAATATCTGTCATTTACTAGATACGTTCAATAGCATCTTCAAATGTAAGAATAAGTGAAATACTTTGTATTACTCTCAGCCAGAAGCATTCATTTCAGGTAGTGCTGTGTTGGTGATGTCATGATTAGTGACATGTCCCATTATACTGACTGGGAATGATTTACATTAAAATCCCCATTGCTCTATGAGTAACTGCATTAGGAATTCATGGGAATGAAATCATGGCTAATGCTTCAACGATGGAGGCAGATTTTAAATTGTTACAGGATAGTGTGACGAAGGTGAAGATAACAAATTGAAGAATTTTCTCCCCATCTGTGGCCTGTGGAAGATGACAGGATGTATCAATACGTAATGGACCCATACAGACTGAATTCAAATCCTACCACTGACCTTTGTCAGCTGAGTGATCTTGGGAAGATTCCCTAACTGTTGTGTTTAGTAAGTGTGACTATCGCATGTACTTCTTCAAATTGCCAAGCAATAAGTTATTAATAGTACATAGTTTGTGCTCAGTTAGTGTTAACAATGACCACGTCATTATAATTCCATTTATTTATTTGGAATTCTATCAGGAAGTATATTGTTCTAAAATGTATGCATACAAATAAGAATTAGTGAATATTTGCTTCCTGTGATACTTATTATAATTACAGTATTATATATTATATTATTTTGGTTATATATGAAGAATTTGAATACAAAGTATACTACATTTTACTGAGGTTTCCCAGTTGAATGTAGAGCTACTTTTCTGACCTCAAACTCTGTTCTCTTTTTCCTGTGGGTGATAATACTTGGCATTTGCAAACTTTCTTTCACTATCACACAGCACTGAAGATTCCACCCCCAAATGTGGGGTCTTCAAATGCGGAGTCTTTGTCTTCCTACCTTCAAGAAAGGGGACTGTCATGCTTTCTGCCACCCAGTATGACACAGAGTTCTGAGGGGGTATATAAGGGACAATGAAACCTCAAATTCAAGAATAAACTATAGAGTTAATCATTGGAACTGTTTTTGTGGCAGCTGCTGAAGGAAGCTATCTACTTCCCCTGGGTGTATTAGACCAAAGCCATCCCTGCTTAGAAGTCAGGTAGTAAGTAGTCAGATTTATTCTCAGAAAACTGTTTAATGCTTCTCCTGAAAGGATGAGCATTCTGGGTACAGGGAATGAATGTGAAAAAGCTCTGAGGTATGACATGTCTGGAAACTGTGAGTTCTGTACACTTGAAGCATAGACTAAAATATTCAAGGTAGGAGAGACAACACAAAGTTATAAAGAAACAGAGGCAGGTTGAGAATAATAACACTATCAAATAATTGAACACCTACTATGTGTCAAGAATTGCTTCAGTGGATAAGATGATCACAGCCTCCTGTTTTCACCGAGCTTATGAAACCTGAAAGACCTGGACAGTCAAGTTAAGCAGTGTGTATTTTATTTTTCAGATGATTTAGAATAATGGAGGTATATTAAATGATGGGATTAAATGATTAGAAAAGCCTTTTGAAAGATCACTGTGTTGGAGGGAGGGCCACTGGGAGATTCAGTGTTTAGACGGTCACTCCAAATGCCCTCATGAGAGATGGAGAGGCTTATAAGTAAGTGATGCAAAGCACAGATATTTAGAAGCAGAACTGATTAGATGCGATGACCAACTTGAAGTGGGTGGTGATATCAGATGAGGATAAGATGACTCAAGATTCTGTCTTGGATAACTTGTTATTTACTGAACAGACATGAAGGGTCAGTGACACAGAAAGCCAGGATAGAGCTTTTTGCAGGATATGTACCCAGTAATTCCGGCTGCGGTTAACTGTTGTTTTTGTCTGTGAGCCTGCCTGCAGAACAAAGGTTCAGGAACTTGGACTGGGAGGGCAAGGTGTGGAATCACCAAGCAGACTCCGGGGAGGTTTCCGGAAAGCTTCCACTTTTCATAAGTTCAGCCAATAATTTCCGCAGTTTTGAAGGAGGGAGTGGCAAAGGGGGAGTAATATATTTGGCTTAATAGGATTGGTTATTGGAGTGTCCTTGGACGGGTGATGGAGGCATCCAACTAGGGGGACGGGCGAGGCCCTAGCTGGACATAGATAAGGTTCAACGCATGAGCTAGGCCTCCACTGGCGTGCTAGGAGACATACGTGCGGTGCACTTGTCCCAGCCAGACTTGTACCTTGCTCACATCCCCTCCTCTGTTTTTTGTCTCCATCACCTCAGCCAAGTGCACTACATTTTTATGACTTTGTTTATATTTTCAGGCAAATTGTCTATTAAACTTAATGATCAGGAATAATAAAAGAACACCAAATATAGTTAAAACATATGGGAACCCAAGAATTAACACTTTTGCCCAAGAACTTAGACTTTTCCACCCAGTAAGGACACCGGTCCAGACCGTGTCCCAGACATTATTGAGAGTGATGACTTCTAGAGCCTGAGCATCATTAAGCTGTACAACAGTTTGGGTTAAGGTTTGTAATTGGTGGTGAACTGTGGGTCCCAGGTTTTCCACAGATAACTTGACAGAATTTTATATTGATCACAATTACGACAGAGGTAGGGTGTTACACAGACATGAGAAAAATTAGCATGACACCGGCTCAAAATTTTTGTTTCAAGTCATTGTATCTCTTCCCACATGAGGTCCATTTGAGACTGGAGATTTAACATAGCGGCTTGAACATCTTGAAACAGCAGGGCAGTTTCTCCGAGGGCTTGTGTGGTATTTTGAGCTAGTTGATTCACTGCGGTGGCTGTTGTCACTTGGTGATGTAGAGTGACGGAGGCAGTTGCTGCAGCGGAAATGGCTGCCACTATGGAGATGATGACAGCTACAATGGTGGAGATTCCTAGATCACACTTACTGCGGGGGTGAAGCATAAGGTTAAAAAGTGGATCTGAGTATTGCCAATCTGTGGTGAGATTAACGGGAACCCAGATGGCCGGGGGTGTTGGAGCAACATATAAGGACCAGATGGAAGAATGGTTAAATAGGGAGGGGTTTATACAGGCGGTAATCAGGGCAAGGAATTAACCTGTAGGGAAGAATTATGGACAAACACAAATATAAAGGGGGATGGTAAGCAACTGCTGAAAGGTAAAACTGTATAGTTAGATTTGTAAGAAACATAATATGAATCATCACAGACCTGAGAGTTACTTCTAACCTGAGCATGGGAAACACTAGCACCAAGAGCAAGTAGCATAGGGGTAATATCAGTTGGCCTGACTCCAAGAAACCTAGAAGCGACAGTGGCACCGTTAATACAGAATGGACGAGATGTCTGAGGGGGTGTGGTGGCTGATGATGTGATGAGGCTCTTAGAAAGTTTATAAGCGGTGTGGGTCTCATTATGACGTCGGTAAACTCTTTCTAAAGTAAGGAAAGTAGGGATGAACATCCCCCAACCAAAAACAGAGATGTTAGGAAGGGAGAGACAGAGAGGAATTGGGGAGTGGCACACATCAAAGGGGATGGCATCGGGGGTGGCACAAAACTTTGTCTGGAATACCTTCCACAGACGGGCACCTGGGGAGGAGAAACGGGGTCAGGGACAGGATTCATGAGTGAGAGGGCATCAAACATGGTAAGAGCCAAATGGCCGTTGGTCAAATAATTTTGTCATAAATAGAGACAGCAAGTGGAATTGGGGGAATTGGTGAAACAAACAGAAGAAGGGGAGACAGAAGTATTCCAAACGCTAGAAACTACTGAATGGTGTGAAGTTCATCCCTCTATAGCTGTTGGATATAAATGGGAATCATTGCCAAAAGGCCTTGGCAAGGTAGAATTCCAATCTATGGTGACAAAAATGGGGGAGGGGGTGAGGGATTAAGACCCATACTTGCCTGACTGGGCGAAGAGGTGGCTTGTTCAGAATTGGCCGTCAATGCTGCACCAAGGAGTACAACCATCATCGGTCCCGAAATGGGTCATGGAGTGCTAGGAGGGCCAAAGCCTTGAGGACTCTCTGTGGTCAAGCTGGTGTAGCCAGGCATGATTGGCCCCCAGAGGGGCTAGCTCCAGAGAAAGGGCATTACCTCTTAAAGTGTCCCAGTTGATTACAACCCCAACAATTTGGTCCAATGTTTGGTCCCATTAACTGTTGTGATTGGAGGGGTGGGGCCGCCTTCAAAGGCATTAGTGAGGGCCACAGCCAGTGTTTGATTTGTATGTTCTGGGGTTCCAATATCCTTGGTGGCTAAAATCCAATCAAGGGTTTTGTGTTTTATTGGAGTGATAGTAGATCTAAAAGGATTTTGACCTTCCTCAAAAATAAGTTCCTTGATCAGGGCTTGCTGAGCCTCAGGGTGAACAACCTTTGGTTGTACAGTTTGAGTAACACGTTGGCAAAAATCAGGAAAGGACTTAGAAAGTTTTTGTATTAGTTTACCCATAGATGGAGCACTTCCCGCAATGGGCACGTGGCGCCAGGCCACGGGGGCGCAGTTGCGCACCCGATCATAATAAGACAGCTGTCTGTTGAGCTTGTCTGATGACATCATATGTGCCCAGTCCCTCTGAGCATATCTAGGGTGATGCCAACACCATTAACATTATTATGTCGGTCTTGTTGTTCACACTGATCTTTATACATGGCCTTAAACATAAGGAAATCCCCCAGGGACAGACAGGCCCACGTGAGGTCATACCAATCCTTTGGACAGTTAACAGCATATGAAAAAATTTCCAGTAATTGTAAAGCAAAAGGGCTTTGAGGCACATGATCTTGAACCGCCTGACAGAATTCCTTCCACACCTTAGGGGAGTGGTGAAGCCACCGCGGAACTCCAGGACCGCTTAGTGTAGCCGGGAACACAGTGAAGCACTGAGGTCCTGTCTTGGTTTTTTAAAAACATATTTTGAAAGAAAGCCTTATTAGAATAGGACTTCTCATCACTAGAAGATTCACTATCAGATAAACGGGAGGAGCCAGGGGACCTGTAAGAGAGCAGTGCACCTGCTGGGGGCTGCCATCTTGGACTGGAACAGGCAGGGTCCTGGGGTGTGACGCAAGGGTCACACCCTGGGGTGTGACGCAGGGTCCTTCCGGTGACGCAAGGGTTTTGGCGGGGTTGCATCAGCGGCCGGAAGTGGAGCATTGGGGGCAGGGGCTGATGCTTCAGGGGAAGAAGAAGGCGGAAGAGAAAGTCTGCCTTTGCCATCTGTCTCAGGAGATTCCTGTTTGCCATCTTTGGGGCAGTGTCGAAACCCTCCTTCGGTTTGTGTTTGGGCAGGGAATGCCTGGGATGCCTTTAGGGCATGAATATTCAAGACACTGAATAATTGCCCAGGTGCTCGGGAAGAAGTCCAGAGGGAGAGGAACTTCCCCATGTCTCTCAGCACGGTGTGAATTGCGTATCACAAGCTCTGCACAGCTCAGCATCTGCTACATCTGCACCCTCCATCCAAGGGGAGGATTTAAGGATAGTCTCCCAAAAGGTAATAAGACACTCTTTGGAGGCTTTCATCCCTCTGGTCTTTCATAGTGCTTTTACCAAGGCGGCCTGTACCGGCTCTAACTGACTTAAATTACTCATGATAAGGGATCCTTACCCAGTATAAGTGAGTCCCCTATTCGGGCACCAAGTTGTTTTTGTCTGTGAGCCTGCTCACGGGCAAGGCACAGAATCACCAAGCAGACTCCAGGGAGGTTTCTGGAACGCTTCCATTTTTAATAAGTTTAGCCAGCAATTTATAAAGTTTTGAAAGAGGGACTGGCAAAGGGGGAGTTCTATGTTTGGCGTAACAGGATTGGTTATTAGAGTGCCCTTGGATGGGCGATGGAGGCATCCAACTAGGGGGGATGGGCGAAGCCATAGCTGGACATAGACAAGGCTCAATGCACAAGCTAGGCCTCTACTAGTGTGCTAGGAGACATACTATTGGTGCACTTATTCCAGCCAGACTTGTACCTTGCTTACAGTTAACCAAATTGCACAGTACTTGGCCCAGAATAGGTGCTTGCTACCTGTTAGTAGAGGGCAAGGTAATGTCATTGTACCATTATTAAAAGCCTTCTGGGTAAAGGACAGAACCTACGTTCCATAGCTTAGCATACACGAGGGGAACAGTAGGGCCAGAAGAGATATTGAGGACATGGGCACTATTCTTAAAGAATTCACAGATTTATCTATTGACAAGGTCATAGTGGAATAGGCTATTAGGAGGTGGGGCCTAGTTGGATTAAGTGGGTATGGGGCATGACCTGGGAACCATATCTGATCCTTGGCTCCTTCCTCTCTGGCTCTCCCCGCTTCTCTGCTTTCTGTAAGGTAATTAGTTTTTCTCTACCACACCCTCCACCATGATGTTTCTGCCTTGCCAGAGGTCTAAATCAATGAATCCAGCCGGCCATGAAATGAAACCTTTGAAATCATGAGCCAAAATAAATCTTTCCTTCTCTAACTTTCTTTTTTTAGGTATTTGGTTTCAGTGATAAAACACTAATGCAGCGCATATTCTAATTAGATGTGATATACCATTTTGTATATGGCATCAGAATCAGTGATCATGACCTCTGTTCCCTTGGGTAGAATTCAGTCTATCAAAATATAACGAATGAGATTCTTTAATGGACAAAAGCTGTGACTTTTCTGAATATTTATAGGAACTCAGCATACACCAATTCCCAAACTTTAGTGTGTGTCAGAATTGTCCCCAAGGTTAGGGAAAGCACATTGCTGGACCTAACTCCCAGGGTTTTTGATTCAGGAGATGTGGTGTGAAACCTGAGGTTCTACATTCCTAACAAGAACAAGTGTCCATGAAGTGCCGAAGCTACTGCTCTGGGGACCAGTTAAAATGCAGATTCTTATTCTGCAGGGCTCACGCTTCTGCATTTCTCTCTGTTTTACCTCTTCAGATAAAATTTACATCTAAGACACTGGACCATTTCAAAATGAACAGTGATGCATTTTGACAGATGTGTACACCTGTCTCAGCACACCACAATCCAGACATAGAGCATTTCATCACTGTACACAATTTTCTTATGTCCCTTCATGGCCATTTCTGACCTACCCGCTCCAGGAAATTACTAATCTGCTTTCTGTCATTCTAGATTAATCTTGTCTGTTCTAGAATTCCACACATATTGAGTCATACAACCTGCAATTTTTTTTTATGTCTGGCTTCTTGCTTGCTCAAAAGAAATTCTACATTTCTAATAAGATCTTGGGTTTGTACATCACGTGTTTCTCCTTAGCAAAGTACTTAAGAATTTAGGAATCTTTGATTTAGAGCATTTAACCAAAAGACTTAAGCATGACTGATGTTTATCAAATAGGCTGTAGTAAAGTGATTTTTAATTTTTAATATCAAATATTTAAATCAAAGGCTATGATGACTGGAGGCTCTTCAGGGAATAAGTCAGGTACAGTCCATCCTAGGTATGAAAACCTTGGGATGAAAGCTGGAATATGATTATTTCAGAAAGGCCAGGAGGGAGTGCAGCAAAGTGGCTGATCAAGCAATGAAGATTTCGGGTGACCCTGAGGTTATCCTGAGGCTCTGAACCTGAAACACAGGAACAGGTGTGAGTTAGTTTTTGCTTTTATGCTTCTATATCCAAATGATAAGGTGCTTCTTTGCTTTGCTTTGACAATTTTGGGGAATTGAAAAGCTCAAGAGAAGGTAAGATAAGATGCCTGCAATTGCATTTTAGAAAAATGATGTGTAATATCCCTTTTATGACATCTAAATGAGGTCTTTTTTAGCTGTTTCCCAGGGTCATGGCACTGATAACTTAATATAGCCAAATGCTTGTACTCAACTTTCCTCATGTCATCAAACTTAAAGAATACTTTGCTTGTTTTTACTTATCATGTCCCTTGTTAGATGAGAGTATATTTTATATTTCTTATTAAATGGCAACCGTTATTTCTAAAGGTTGATAATTTACAGCTTTACTACTAGGAAAAAAGTGAAAGAAGTTGGTGGAAGAAATAAACTTTGTTTTATTATGCTCTGGGAACTGATTATAGGCATAAAAAATAAAACAACTCATACATTCACCCGAGCTTATTGTATTATCAGGTAATACACCTGCCTCTCTGATAAATAGGACTCGGTAGAACAGTTAATAAAAGCTCAAGACTTATTTGGTGCAGAAATACACAGGTATAAAGATGCTTAAAAGCGGTCTATGTTGATATTTTTCCTTATAAGAAAGGCCTGAAATTCTAACAGTGGCAGAACATGGTGTTTTCCTCATCAGAATAGAGAAAAGACGTTTCTTGTTTCACATGGAATCTTTCAGACATTCTAAGTCCAAGAAGCTGGACACTTTGGCCGACCCAGAAATAACAACACGCTCTAAATCACATTCGGGAGTGGCTTGCATTTTTATGGAGCTCTTTCACACACATGACCTTTGGATTTTAACTGTAACTCTGAATGGGGCTGAACAGGCACCATCTCTATTTTGTTGATGGATATATGAAGTCGAGAGACAAGGAACTTACTGAGGCCCTGCAGCTCCGGGGCAGAGCTGGCTCTGGAACTCTGCAGTGAGTGGCAATAGACACAGTGTGGGAAATATGTGTTGTGAATTCAAAGATACTGATAGTGTGATCTACAGAATGGTGGATCAAAGAATGCTTGCTAGACATGCCAGCAGGAATGGCCGTCCAGGTGGCCCATGGTCAACTCGGCTGTAGATGAGTTAGGAGTTCTGGCAACTGCCTGTCACATCTGGTGACACTTCAGAGCTTTCTCCCTCCTTTTTTTGTTTTGACTTTGGTACTCTCAATTTCTGGCTGAAATAATTTTTTACTTATTTCTGACTTACTTATTTCTAATTTTTAGATTTTAGAGAGTAACTGCCTATGTAATTCTAAGTATGCTCCTTCAGAGAAGTGATGAAAATAGTCCCTTGCAAACCACATCTCTGAAGGTGCCTTATCTGTGCTAGGGCTTTAATCCTAAAGAGCTCCTTGAAGTGAATACTATTCTTGCTGCACATTTCATAGATGTGGAACCCTAACCTGAAGAGGTTAAGTGACTCACTCATTATGCACAGCAAGTAATTTCTTGGAATTCAGCTCTGGTTTCTCTGCCTGGATAAGCCATGTGCATTTTTTATGTGGAGGCTTTTGTAGACTTTGGTCTCTGCTATGTGGCATTTGTGCAAATGATTGAACTGTATAGATTAATTGCTATATATGGCCCAAATAAATTCCAGACCAATGATAAAATCATTAGCAGTGATAATTCTGATTATGTCAAAATGAGAATTTTTCTTCAGGATTGAGTTGAGTGTTGAAATATCCTAAGACAGCAGGGTACCCTGAAACACCAGGGGTCTTATTTGGCTTGAGAGAGTTTGTAACTTTAACAAGTTATTTATTTCTTTTGGACCTCATTTTCTGTGAGGTCATTTCTTCTCTTTGCAAGTAATGGTTAGGGTGACTATTGTCTCACACTGTCTTCTGTACCTAGAAAGGATGCAAGGGTCTAAAGCATAGTGTCCTTGGGTGAGGGGAATGGTCTGAAAAGAAATATCATAAAGAGGCACAAGATCAGGAAGATGTATTATATGAAAAAAAGTGCAGGTGTTAGATTGAAGATGTGTTTATAGTGGAAACTGTGGCACGCTCAAAGTCATTCACATTACTATTGATTATTTAAAAATTGATTAAATACAGTTGACTTTTCCCCTATCTGTAAAACAAGACACCGTGTAACCATCTCACTTGCAGAAACTTAAAATTTAATGATGCCACATATTGGTGACACTACAGAAAAAACAGTTCTCATGCATGGCTGGAAAAAGTATAAACAAGCACAACCACTGACACTTTGCCGGCTTTTCTTGGACCAAACCAGTTCTATCCCTTCATTCACTTTCAGTTATCAAGAGTAATTGTAGAACTGCTGGAAATGCAACTTCCTGAGACACAGAGGAACTGGTAGAATAGCCCGGACTCTCTTCTGTTTCTCCTAGAACAGTATATCTTACAGTGCTTTGGCTCAGGGAGACATGTTTTCCCACTGTATGGAAACGCAGGCAGGCTGCTTTTCTGGGTTCTTCAGCTGTCAGAGGACACAGAACACACAGATGAGACTCCATCTATTCTGAATAACTTTCCTGGCCCATGGGTGATTGACCATGAACCCTAGGCTTTTATGGCCACCCTTTGCTGCCTGTCTTGTGAGTAAGAATGTTGCTCCTCTTAACTTGTGTGAATACTCTTTCTCACAGATATTTGCAAGCAATAGAATAACAGATTCATGGTGAACCTGCTTTGCAATATTATTCATGAAGCCGAAAATACTGGTACCTTATGGCTATAATTCTTCTCCTACAGAAACTTCTGACAATGAGTTCCAGGCTACATGTGCAAAAGAGGCCATAGTGCTAGACTGTTCTTAATATCTTTTGGAGACTGAAAAATAAGCTGAATGCTCAACACTAGTCAAACGAACAAAGAAAGAGTGCTACAGTCATGTGATAGGTTACTATAGAGTAATGCAAATGGAAGAACTATTAATTTTGTGATGAGAAAAAGAATTCCCAACATGCTAGATGTTATATGTGCTCAGTTCATGTGTCCCAAATAGCAAAGAACGAATTCCAAGAGACAAAGGAGGTTAAGAGTAGGAAAGTTTTATTAAGAAAAAAAGCTCTTGAGAGACAGGAGGGATCCCGAGAGGGGTGGCTACAGAGGCTATTTCCTTATGCATGTATATAGAACACAGCCACAAGGTGGGGACGACATGGATCAAACTATTATCAACCAGTAAAATTACAAGTATAGTCACTTAGCTAATACTGATCCATTAGGGAAGTGACGCATGTAGTAATGGTTATGGTAAGCATCACCATCATCATTTTGGTACTGGGGATTGAACAGAGGACCTTGTGCTTGCAAGGCAAGCTAAATTCTGAGCCCTGGTGAGCATCATTGTTTAGTTTATCTATGACTCTACCATTGTCTTAGTTGCTTTCCATGTTGCTCAGAAAATATACCCGACATACACAAGTTAAAGGAGGAAAGGGTTATATTGGCACACAGTTTATAGAAGTTTCATTCAAAAGAGTGGTAGGGCAGAGGGGTATCACAAAGGAGAAACAGTTCATAGTAAAGAGCAGGTCAGAGGCAGCAGTAGCAAGCCTGCCTCCTTTACGTTCCATTCAGGCTATAAGACTGTTGATTGGTGCCACCCACACCCAGGTGGGGCTTCCTCTATCCACATATAGAACTATGCTAATTCCAGTCAGTGGACTGATTTATTACCACACATTATTAATCCCACTATCACATGCCCTAGATACAGCCAGCTCTAAACATCCCCACCTGTGACCTCATTAGACTTTGGGGGGGACATCCAGATACAAACAAACCATAATAACCATAGAAAGATCAAAAGCATTCAACCTCCTCTCTGGTTATTGGGCCAATAGGGATCTTGTGTAGGAACTACCTGGGCTCCAGTGTTCCCCTTGATCCTTGATGTCTATATTCTCGTCTTTCAAAATTAATAATGTGATATGTATCTCCTCATGTAATAGTCTGTAATGTCACTTGATTCTCAGTATAATTCAATGCTTGATTTAAGAGCAACATTACATCTTTCAAGTCCAGTTAATAGGTCTGAGTAAGTCCCTAAACACCTCAGTGTACCTGTAAGAATTGAAAATGACACATGGACAAGGGTAGGGCTGAATTCTCCACCTGCCTCCTGTAAGAGATACTGCCTTGAGGAGCTATAACAAAACAAGATGGGGTGGACATAGCCCAGAAGAGGCTCAATTTAGGATTGGCTTGGAAGTGTTGGCCTCAGGGTACGGAGGACAAGGGAGGGCTTGATAATAGCTATATCAGATTGCCGCTTAAGTGACAGAGGCATCTGGTTTCCCAGTGGCTTATATTTACCCTTTGAATACAAGTCAGGATTGCCTCTTAAGGCAAAGAAAGTGTGAACATAGTGTACCTCTGGCCAGTTTCCCTCTTTCTTACAAAAGAGCTCTAGTTGTAAAACAGTATTATAATTAATACTTCCACTTTGCCTCTGGGGAAGGGGCAGGCCAAGTGTGGGGGCACAAAAAGATTTAATGGTGCTTTTTTAGAGTCTGAGGGTGGAACAATTTCCATTGTTTAATAATACACCCCAAAGGAGTAAAAGAATTCAACATTGAATTTCCCATCTGAAAAACAAGAACAGAAGGCGTCCTTGTAAAACCCTTCTTACTTTTACACGCCCTCAGTTGTTCCCAGAGGTTTCCTTGCTCCAGAGCAGGTGGCTGCTAATGGGAGGGTGATTAGAAGGTTGAGCCAGACTAGCTAGTCTTACCTACTTCCACATCTGCTTCTTCTGAATAGTCATTTTTGTGTCTTAAACTCACGCACTGTGATCTAAAGATATAAAATCGAGGAAAATATATAAGATATTCTGTTCATTTAGAGTTTGAAGGAAAAAGGGAAATGAAACTGAATTTTGTAAAACTGAAAAGGTATAGAGAGGCAATAAAACAATAAATAAATATAAATGCTGGGAAGTAATTATTATGAGAGTTAGGATTCTGATAGGGTGGGGAGTGAGAGAGAGAGAGAGAGAGAGCACCTAAGGGAAGAGTACAGCACATGGTCCCTAAAGACTGGCAATGTCCGCTTTGGAGGTGCCCAGATGTGCAACTGTGTGGGAATAATCTTTAAACCCTATGCATATATTTGATGTTCTTTTCTTTAAGTTTGGTTTGCTAACTTTTCTGAGATATGGTACTAGTGAGTGCTTGTGCGTATATAGGCACGTGTGTACGTGTGCGTGCATTCATTGGATACTAAGGAGCTCTGTTGCAGGGTCGTTATTCAAATACCCGTGCTTTTTGTACAAGATGAAAAGTGGAGAAGTAGACTGAATTGCAGACAGGGTTGGAAACACTTGGATCTAAAACATCTTGTGGAGGTGTTTCTTGTTGTTGTTGTTAATTTAACAAATTCTACTCTGTTTTAGCATAAAAACCTTGCTTCAATATTGTAAGGCGTAATGGAGGTGTGCCATGCTGCCAGCTGTTATTGGGGAAAGTACCCCAATGAGTCACCAATGTAGAGTTTTATTTTAAAAAATGAATAGTTTTGTTTTTTGTTATAATTTTCATTTCCCCCCTAAAATAGATAATAGTAAAGCCTAGTATGATAATTTGGTTCTGAAATGTCCTTTCCAGTCCTGTTCAATAAAGGTTTGGTCACAAGTGCTGCAGAGAGGTGGTGGAATCTTAGGAAGTAGGCCTGTGGGTAGGAAGCTCGGTCACCAGACCATGTTCTCGAAGGGGATACCGGATCCCAGCTCCATCTCATCTCATTCTGCTTCCTGACCTCTGTGAGGAGAGTGACTTCCTTTGCCTCAGGTTTCCGCCATGACATACGGCCTTCCCTTTGGCTCAAAATGACGAGGCCAATCAACGATGAGCTGAAACCAAAACTGTGAGCCAAAATAAGTACTTCCTATTACTAAGTTAATTTATCTCAGGTGTTTGTTATAGTTATAGAAAGTTGACTTGCACAACCTGAGTATCAGTAGATCCTATTAGATTACTAGACTCTCAGGAACTTAGATTTAAAAATAGATAAACACAAAATTTGTCGTTCAAACTGGGATACTTCTGAAAGTGAAGGCTGGTTTTATTAATCATTACAGTGGAAGGAGAAATAAACCAGAATTGTCTGTGGCAAAGAAGATAGTGTGACTATTTTGTTTAGAACTCTGTATGGACATTATATTGTGTTAACCCACATGAGGGAATACTTTTCTTTAATCAAATAAGAATGATGTTTTTTTCAATGAAAGTGGAAGGAGGGACTTCTGAAAGAAGTTTCTTGAAGGTTTTCTCCCCCATCCACCCTTGAATGATCAACCGTGATGACTGTTGTGACCATTGTGTCTAGACCACTTCATGTTGCTATCCTGGAGCTTTCCTACAAGTTCCACAAACTGATAAATGTGTTGACTCACAGATCTGGAGCCTGGAAGTCTGAAAATGAGTTTTGGGTGGATCATGCTCCCTCAGAATCTTCTATGGAAGGATCTTTCCTTGCTGCTTCCAGCGTCTAGTAGCCCCAGGCATTCCTTGACTTGAGGCCTCTCTCGCCAATCTCTCTCTCTCTTCATCCAGCTGTCTTTTTATGTGTCTCTTTCTTTAAATAGATTTTCCTTTCTTTAATGAGGATGCTAATCATATTGCATTAGAGCCCACCATAACAGCCTCATCTTAACTGAGTTACCTGAGCAAAGATTCTATTTTCTAATAAGACTGCACTCACATTGAGAAATGGGAAGAAAGGAGCTAAAGGTGTAGGGAATGTGGGATGGGTAGGGGAAAGGTAAAAGGGAAAAGAAAAAAATGTGAGATAATGAAAAGATGAAAATAAAGTGGTTGTAGATGGGGAGGGGAGGAGGGGGTGAAGGGAGGGCAGGGACAAGGGGAAAAATGAGAACCAAGACTTGTCATGTAGAGGTACAAGATCCCAACAATGAATGTAACTGTACTGTATCCCTAAAATGTACCAATAAACTCAATTAAAGCTGGAAAAAAAAAAAGACTACACTCACAGATTAACTGAAAGTCAGGACTTCAACATAACTTGTTGGGGTACATTTCAACTCAACACTACCTTTCTTGAACAAAAGCTATGTTTTCCCTTTTTTGTCTTATTGCTTTGTAGCAGAACTCAGATGGCTAATAATTCAAAAAGAACATTTAGTGCATTTTAAATGAGAAAATAACAGCATCATTTCCAAAGGACCTATTTCCAATAAAAGTAAGGAATGCTTTGTGTCAAGATTATCAAATTATAAGGATAATGACAGGGAAGCTTGCTCTACTCCACTTGAGCTCTTTGTTTTACAGATAAGACCTGTGGGAGCCATTTTGTTTTTCTAAGACTGGAAGTTCTTGTTTTTTGATATATCTTCCTGTATACAGTCAAATCCCAACTTCCCCAAAATAATCTTTCTTTCTTCTTTCATTGGTCCTTTTCCAACAAAAAATATGGATAAGATCTGAGTTCCACAGACAACATCTGTCCGGGTTACTGTTAACTGTTACCATTATCTAAATGGGATGATCTTCTTTGCCATGATCCACCTTATAGGCAAAGTTTTTTTCTAAAGAGTTCTGAGATAATTTAGTTTTTCTGTCCTCTTCTTTTCCCTCCAAACCCTCACAGTGAAACTTTTACATTTGTATTACAGTCAACACCCTCTTATTCAATAGTACTAAGACTGGTAGTTACAATTACAAAGACGCAAACTGTAAAAGTGGTGTATACATACAATTCAAAAATAAACATATAATGCAAGTTGACTAAACATATTTCAGTATTTCACATCATTTGGCAGAAGAAATATGATTTTTGTAGTATAGTTCAGTAATTTTTAAAAACTATGATGACAACTATTTTTGTATATTTTTATTATCATGTTGAGTTTCTCTTACTTGCTCTCTTCTTTCTCATGCTTAGATTTGTTTATTTTTTTCATAGAGGGGATAAATTCTGAATGCTTCATAATTTATCTTTCCAACATATAATCTCCACCAATCTACTTGTTATTTGTTAGTTTTCTTTAATTTGAGCTATTCTAAAATTTCTCCCTGCTAAAGCTGAATAAATATATATCATGCCTTTGTTTAAACATAAAAGCTACCCACCCATCACTCTAATAAATGTTGACACATGGATAATGTTGTGATTATATAGCCATTGCTTTTTTTAAAAATTGAGTTTGTTTATTGGTACATCTTAGGTATACAGTACAGTTACATTCATTACTGGGATCTTGTACCCTTACATGACAGGTCTCATGGTTGAGAACTTGGTTCTCATTTTTCCCCTTGTCCCTGCCCTCCCTTCATGCCCTCCTCCCCTCCCCATTTACAAACACTTTATTTCCATTTTTTCATTTTCTCATATTTTTTTATTTTCCCTTATTCCCTTTCCCCTACCCTTCCCACTTTCCGTACACCTTTAGCCCTTTTCTTTCTATTTCACATTGTCAATTCTCTCATTAGGATCTTATGTACTGTTATAGTTTTTCACACCAGAGAAACTATTTGGTATTTACACATGTGTGACTTATTTATTTCACTTAGGAGTATATCCTCAATATGTATCCATTTACCTATGAATGAATCTAATTTCTCATTCTTTATGGCTGAGTAGTATTTCATTTTATAGAAAAACCACATCTTTATCCAGTTTCTTTGGAGTTTATCTTTCTCTTTTTTTTTCTCATTGAGTTTATTGGTACTTTTTAGGTGTACAGTACAGTTACATTCATCATTGGGATCTTGTACCTTTACATGACAGGTCTTGGTTCTCACTTTTTCTCCATAGCCCTGCCTCCATTCACCCTCTCCTCCCTTTCCTATTTACAAAAACTTTGTTTCTATTTTTTTTTGCTTTCTCATATTTTTTCTTTCCCCTTTCTCTTTATTGCTTTTAACGATCCATTTTCAGCTTACAAAGATTATCTTGAGTTTATATTGTACAACATCAGTTTCTGGGTTTTGGCGATGTGCTACAATCATGTAAGTTACTAACATTGCAGGAAGCTGAATAGGTACAGAGATTGCTTTGTACTTTTTCTTTTTTTTTTTTAACCAATTTTTATGAGTCCAACTATTTTGCAATAAAAACTAAGAGGATGAATAACTTGATGTCCCACATGAAAATATTTGAGTGCTGTTTTCATCTGAATTTTTGTGAATTTTACACTAGAACTTTTACAGTTGTCATACCCAGGCCTATTCCCACCGCTTTTAGCATTTCACCTTTAATTGTAGAGACTCGTGTAAACATTTAACTAAATTTCTGGAAAACTGACCTAGTAGATTAGGGCATGGCAAAGCTGATTGCAGAAGCAGGCATGACTTGTTAGTACAAAATCTCAGAACACATGTGCCGAACAGTTCCCAAAGCCCTGCAGGTGGACTTCTCCCAAGAACTCAAGGCAGTTTTCAATAGGATGGCCTAGATTTGACATCAGACTGAGGAATGGGATCCCGGCATCTCTCAGGACCCATGTGTAGAACTTCTCATGGGTTTCCTTGAGATTTGAATAGTACAAAGGACATAGATGCCAAGAAGAGCTTGCTAATCATGGCCTTCCTCAGGGTAGCCCACCCTGCTTCCTCTATGGTGTATATTTATCTGTCTTCTCCTCTTTTCGTTGGCCCAAGCTTTCTCTGCAAAGCTAGTCTCTCCCTTACTCTTCACTTTTACTTTTTCAAATAAGCTTTGCCACTGCTTTTTGCTCATCATGTTCAATTCTTTTTTCTATACAAGAAGAACCAAGAATCTCATTCCAGAAGGAAAGGTAGGTGACCAACCCTAACCTTAGTAATGTTTATTTGCTGAGCCTTGTTTGGAAGGAGAAACCCAATAACAAAAACAACAAAAACTTTATTTTTTCACTCACTAGAGCAAAGTAGTAAGCAATAATAAAAGTTAAATAATAGCATATGAGGCTGTAATTATAGTCATAAGTACAATTGGTGTATTGATTTATAAACAAGAACTCCTCATGTGGCCAGACAGGAGCTGGCATCTCTAGTGTTTTGGATTCATTAGGGGCTTGCTGTGGGTATCTATCCACATTATTTTCTAGGGCAAATAAATAAAAAATACCCATTTATCCATCAAGTTGAATACTTGTACAATGGTGAAGAGAATTTCTACTGTGCAACAAATACATAATCACTCAATAGCATTCCTATATGCTTATTCCTCTCAGAGCCAAGGGAGTAAGGATCCTGAGAGTTCTAGTGACAGCCTAAAGACAAAGTGGCTTAAGGAAGTGCTGGAGATGGAGCAAAGTTTTCCAGTCTCTGAACCTATGAATAATCTCGTTTTGATGTCAGTATAGAAAGTATGGGAGTCTTATTGATTTAGACTTGTGGCCTAGGTAACAATACAGATTTCAGTTTAAGGAAATTTATAAAGCCCTTTTGTTTTCCTTTTTTCTTTTTTGCCCAAAGGCATGATCTTCATTGTTTGATCTTAAAAATGATGCTCAGGTATTAAGGAAACTCTTCTCATCACATTGAAAAAGAATTTTAAGCAGTTTTGACATGCATTGGGCCTCTGCATCAATGACTCTGGCCTCTTTTCCCTCAGTGGGAAATTTCACTAGAAGAGGTGAATTGCTTCCTCTGAGGTTTTACTCCAAATTTGTTTTAGCAGGATTTACACATGTGCTTTCTCCAGGCTGACAACTTTTCCTTCCTAAGAATTCCTAGGAAGAGGCATGAGGGTGTAAGTAATGGGTAAGATCATGTGCATAAAAGGTAACAGAAAACATTTGAGTTTTAAAAACGAGAACATTTTCTCCTTAAAAAGGACTTTGTAAAAACCAGTAATGTTTTACTACAAAACAATATAAAAACATTTTACCACCAATAGCATACATAGGTCATCCTGTTTATTGTTAGTATTGCCCCTATGTACTTGCACAATAATTATGTAAGAGAAATATCCAGCCCATTAACTACATACAGAGAATAAAGAACAGTTCTTCAAGTTTTTAATTTAACCTCTTTTCCAATAAACCAGCATGCTTCCTGGTAAAAGTAATTCTGGTGCACTGTACTTTAAACAGAACTAAAAGTCTTCCTAGTCTCCTAACCCTTGCTGATGCTGATGTTCAATGGGAACTTCTCAGAAGAGATGGCGCTGTGAAGCTCTTCTCAGTTATATTTCATCAACTTTTGGAAATCATTCCACATCTTTTGGAATTAATAATGCAAAGAGATTAGTTTAGAAAATGCTGATTTTCAAACTTCAGGGGAAATGCTTTATTTCCCTCTCTGATCATATTTTTTAAGCTGTTGCCTCAAACCGGGGAAGGGGCAGATACTTTGGAAATTATTTTCACTATTACTCCTTTAGTGTGATTCCCTAAAGAAGTAATCTTCTCATTAGCCCAAATGCTATACTGAATTTTAGGACTTGCTTTTTGCATAATTTCTGGTTAAGTACTATTCTTAACTTGATGTGCTGATTCATCAGTGTAATATTTCCTTTTCTAAAATTACTTCTCAAATATTAATGTTTTCATATTCAGAGTTTCACTCCCACCTCATAACTTATTTTAAAGATGGTGTTGTATATATAATTGTCAAGAGCCTTTTATAAAAAGATAATAAAAGGATGCCCTAGAAGGATTGGGTTAGAATCCGAAAAAAAGCCAAAATCCTATTGTATACTACAGGAGATAGTAATGAGATGAATTTTGTCTATTAGGTGTTATTTCATAAAGTTATATTTGGCAGATCAGAGGTAGAACTGGAGGTGGTCATTTGACAGCTCTATCATGACAGAGCATAAGATAAAAGTATGATCTTACATTTCCTTTAGATTTATCAGATCCTATCTGCTATAGCTTGTGTCTAGATGTTCCCTCAAAGCCTATGTGGTCATACATGGGGCTTTTTCAGAGGTGACTGCGTCTAGAGTGTGTGATGCTGAGATAGATTCATGGTGTAATGCTAGGCACTAGATTAAGGATTTGAATGCTACCCAGCCTAAGTAGACTGAAGAAGATAAAAAGGGGCAGAAAGACATTGCTGAGGTCCCTCGCTTGCTTACCATTTTTGTCTTCTGCCGCTGTAAACTATTTCTCCTCTGCGATGCCTGTCTGTCATACACCCTGCCTTGGAGTCAGCTGATTATGGACTGAAACCTCTGCAAATTGTGAGCTAAATAAACCTTTCCTCCTTTACCTTTGGGTGGTCAGATATTTTGTCTCAGCAGTGAGAAAAGTTACTAAGACGTCATCATTTCAAAGCATTGCCTATAATAATGTACAGTATGGTACAGGTGAAATAATTGGAAGAGTGATATTGATAAAGTATTTGGCAGATAGTTAGCCCTCAATAAAATGTTGATTACCTGAAAAATTAACATCTTATGAAGATCCAGTTTGCTGTTGTACCCCAGAAGGGTCCTTTGCTAAATTGGGAAAGTTCATTTAAAAGATTGTTGGTTCCACAAGGACAGACTTGACATGCACTGAGAAAAGTGGTTTTAATTAAAGCTATGATGCTTCATCATTTGAACTTTGTTTATTGCCTCATGGATCTGATTTATGAAGAGCAAGGGATGAATAAATTTTTAAATGTGAAACTTGGTTGGAAAAATTAGAGAGAAATTAATTTTAAAGTGTAACCAAGAGCATAAACATATTTGCGTCTGTCTGGAACCAAATATAAACTCAGTTTCCACATACAAGAAGCCAGGGCTATTTGCCAATGATGCTGACAGATCTGCTTATCTGACAGTGTGACACTAGAACATCTGGATGACAGGCTAAATTGTCAGTATTTCCAGCTGACTCAGTCCATATATATGCTATGAAAACCCCTAGCAGTAAAAGAAGCACTCATCCATTATCACTATCTTCATAACTATTAGCCATGTGTGACCACTGTGATTCTCTGTAATGTTTAAAATGTCAGAGCTCTCTGAGATTTATTAATCATTGACTGCTTTTGGCCAAGGTTTAGATCCCAAGTCCCAAGCAAAATAATTAAATGTGCAAATTATATAAAGTTCTAGGTTATAACCTTAAAAAATTTATTGGTACACGTGCACACATGTGAATCTCCTTTTTTGTGTTTGTATATGATAAGTGAAGGGTAGCAGTCAAGATACTGGATCCTTTCTACTAGAGGAACCTAGAGAGACCTAGGCTTTGTCTTGATTTTAGTCTCTGGTACTAGAAGAAATTCCTTCCCTCCCCTGCTCTCCTCCTCTGTCCTCCGCTTCTCTGTCCTTCCCTCCCCTCCCCTCTCCTCTTTTTCCTTTTATATACTGGGAATTGTACTTAGGGTCTTTGCACTGAGCTACATGCATCACTAGTCCCAGCCCATTTTTTAAGAAAAAAATTATTTTGAGACAAGTACTTGCTAAGTTTCCCAGGGTGGGCTCAAACTTGCAATATTCCTTCCTCAGACTCTCAGAGTGCTAGGATCACAGGCATCCACTGCCATGGCCAGATAAGAAGAAATATTTCTTAGGTATCATCACTGAGGTGCTCTGTTCTGAACTGTAGAATTATATATACCTGGATATACAAAGTACACTCTGTCTCTAAGAATCCTAAGGGAAATTCTATTAATGAGTCTTTCTTTTCAGCTGTTAAGTCAAGGGCAAGACTCCTTCTTAATCAGGTGAGTGTTTTCAGTGCTAAGAATGCTGTATGCATTCAACAAACATGTGCAAGAAAGAAGGAGAGAAAGATACATGATAGCAACTGCTTTCCCCATTAAGCTTAACGTGGTGCTCCTCAGATCTCATGGTAATAGGGAGGTTCATGAGGCCCTTGCATCTGAGTTTCTAAAAATGTCAGTTTTCATTGAAACAGGCTCTCCAAAGTTTCGCCCTTGTCCTGCGTTGTTAGCAATCCCTCAGGCGGCCCTCATTCTCACTGGCATTGACGAACTGTGTTGCAGTTGTTGCATTCTGCTTCACATCTTCCTGTGAAAACAACACCTTAGGCTCACACAGGCTTCACTAATGAAACAATCTGCAAGATTGTCTTTCTCAGTATTAAATTTTCTATATTTGCTGTCACCAGATGAACAAGAGTCAGTGATTATACAGCTTTAATATCCTTCAGGTGAGAATCATTAGCAGCTGAGCTCTGTAATCAAATCCTTTGAATACAGTGTCTGGCTTCTGTTTTAATAAAAAAAATTGCCAAATAGTAAAAGATGAAACAACTTAAAAGCTCAATATTTAAAAAAATTAATGTACTTAACATAACAAAAGGAAATTCCTTGTTTTATATATATATATATCTATCTATAGATAGATATATATTTGTCCCCAAATTATTTTGCTTATTTTTAAAAATCAGAGTAATACAACTATATAACGAAAAAATCAGGAAGAAGTGCTTAAAATGGAAAACTCTGTCTCTTCTTAGAGAACGCTCCCTTTAGTTATTTCTTCTGTTAGGTCTAACAGTTACTTCCATTAGTTTAGATGTGTTTATCTGTAATAAAAATCCTAACAAGAGTGGCTTCAATAATTTATTTATGACCTCCCTTCAAAGTGTATGTAGGATATTCTAGGTCTTATTCGGAAACTGAACAATGAAGAAGACTTAGTCTCTTCTGGTTTCTTTGTGCTTAACTCATTTTTTTTTCGTTATTTTGCTTGTTACCTCATGGTCATATGCTTACTGCTCAACCCCTTTGTCCTGTAAATGGACCAGGGAGGAAGAAGCACAAAGAAGTCTTCCTTCTAGCTGAGGTTTTTACTAGGAAACCAACCCCTTCAGGGAACACAATGGAACCACATCTAAACAATGGCAAATCCTTTCTGTAGATTCAGTATCCTCACCTTTGTTTCCGTTCATATCTGTCTTTTCATTTCATTAATTCTGATCCACTTATGTTATTGTCTTAATAGAAATTTCTTTAATGATCCTTAGCCCATAGCTGACCTTCGTCCATCCATCGAGCCTTCTGTCTTCTTTCCTTACCTCTTTCTCTTCCCTCCTTCCATCTCTTTCCTTCCTCTATCTGTCCTTCTTTTTTCTTTCTTTCTCTCTTTCATTCCTCTTTCTTTTTCTCAGTTTGAGAGCAGTCATGTTATATTAACCGGAAAGATTACAGAAAAACAATCCCCCACAGTGTTGACACATTACTTCTTCCTTCCAGTAAGTCTGTTGATCTTGTCTTCCCTTTTACCAGTGCCTCCACCTTCTACAAAATGGGTGATCCTTTTCTTCATTCCACTTCTAATTAATTTGATAATTTGATTGGGCACAGGAAATTATCGCTTCTTTGAGGTGTTTTCTAACATTGTAGCTCTCGTGAATCAAATCTTCATTCAGATAAGTCCCTACTTACCAAAAGATTGAACAATCAAAGTATAGTATGTGAGGGCCATCCACTTCTTATTTATTAATTATTAGTTCATTTACTGACTTTAGATTTGGGTACCCCCTTGTGATATGTTGTTCCCCTCTACATTTTCAGTATTCAGTCAAAGCCTGGTTGAACTTAACAAAGGTGCCATTGAAGATGTAGTGAAGGTGAAGAAAACTGTAGCACCCTTTGGTCCTTTGGGCTTACACCATTGATACATCTGATTCTGATGACAAATGTCAGTGAGGGTTAGTTTCTGTGGGAGCATAGACTTTGCCATTGTTTTTTTCCATACTAGTCCTTTAAATCTCAGTTCTGTACACTGCCTGTATTTTTGGTGATAGTGCCTAACTTTTCTGTGGATAAGTTTCCTCCTTGCCTTTGAAAGTATGTTTGGGACAAACATCTTTGTCAAATGCTTGATCTTCAGCTCTGTGAAGATTTTTTGACTGGGTTCTGTTGTGCCAGGAACTTTCTTTTTCTTCTCTTTGGCACTCTCCATGGTTCCAGCCAGAAAAGAGGCTCTATTGCATTTCTTAATAATTATTCTGCTGTCAAAACAAGCTAAATTGCTCATTTTCTCCACAACATGCCCTGCTGTGTCATGACTCAAACGTTTTGTCTCATATGCTTCAGAGGAAGTCACACTGTCCTTGCCAGCCACAGCTCTAGTTTCCTGCTGGGTTACCCCAACATCCACAAAGGGCCTGTGAAGATCCATTTTCTTTTGGGGTTGTCTTTTCTCTTCTATGACTCCTTGTATTTTATAGCATTTACTTCATCTTTATAAAATGTTTGTTTCCTTCCTAATTAATTGTGGTCACAGTGAAAAACAGAGACTATCTCTTCTTCTTACTACTGTATTCCTAGCTCAAGCCCAACACACAATTTGAATTTCATAAATGTTCATAGAATAAATTAGTGGTTGCATTCAAATTTCCTCTTTGTTCAGTTATGTTTCCATTCGGACATAAGATAGTTCTCAAAGCAAAGGGAACATGCTTCAGTGTTCCTGAGGCCCTGCTTCTGAGTCACGTGAAAATACCACCAGAGGCAGTGTAGAAAAACCTTACCATTCACCTTCGTCCCCTGTTGGTGTTGCTCCAGCACTGCTATTATTTTACTAATCTTGACCTTTATTGGAAAAATACAAGGGAACCCCATCAATCTTTAGCTCCTTTATTTAATCTACGTGCACCGGTCACATTTACTTATTAAAGTATAGAAAGAATAATGATTATTTTTAACAGGTCCTCGAATCACAGAAATGTTGAGCTTCATGGCACCTTAGAAATTAACTAGAATGAGCATTTCATCCATGCATCAGGAGACTCTGTGATCCAAGAGAAGAGAAATGGCTTCTCAGGGCCATGAAGTGGGTCCGTGGTAAAATTAGAATTAGACTTTGATCTCCAGATACCAAGTGGGTGCATTTTGCAGTTTGTGAAGATGCATTCACTCACACAGCCACACACAGCCACACATCGCACGTGGACATGCGCATCCATACTTGTATGGTTTTCCAATTATAGAATTTCTTCTAACGCAATAGAAAATTGAACAAAGGCTTAACTATCTCATTCTAATATGCTTCAATTTATAAAGCTTTTTGAATTTTTCATATCTTTATGTACTCCAATATGATTTTTTAAAACTGGGGATCGAACTCAGGACCTTGCACTTGTGAGGCAGGTGCAGTGCCGCTGAGATAAATCCTTGGCCCTCCAATATGATTTTTTTTTTTGTACTGGGAATTGAACTCAGGCCCTTGAGCTTTCAAGGCAGGTGGCAGAACCAGTCAGCCACCTGGCCCCCTCTAATATGATTTTTAAAGAGGGTGCGATATTAGTAATGTTATTGGGGAAATCTCTCACTACATATTATGTGTCCTGTAGGTCATTTGTCAACCTTGTCTAGCTCCCTCTTGGTCCCTAGATGTTCCAACCACCCTTAGACCCCAATGCCTATGACATTTCTGAAGTCCCTCTAGGGAAGAATTTTTTGGTCGTTGACAATCACTTTGTGATCATTGGAGCACCTTCACCTATTTTATCCTGTCCTTTTTCCCACCCCACATTGCCCCTGGCCATAACCGATCTGTTTACCATCTCTGTGCTTTTGTCTTTTGTAAAACATCATCATTAGATGGAATCATACAGAATGTAAGCCCTTCAGAATGACCGCAGTACAAACCTGGCTGCTGTGTTAGGATGAATGAAAACCCAGGTATAATGAACCACGGTATAATGTTCACAGCCCGACAGAACTGACCTAGAAGCTTACCTGGTGAGTGTGTTTGACACATAGTTCTCCCCACATATTAGTTTTTGTATGTAGTGGCAGAACTGAGATCACTGTTATTATTTTGTGTATGGGACACCTAATTGTTCCAGCACCACTTGCTGAATGAAAGAAATGTCCTTTATTTTCTAAAATTTTTCTTTTCATGTTTTTATAACATAGTAAATGCATACAGTCTACTTTTAGGTTGTTTTACTCTACTGAGCCATGGAAAAAGCCAGAATGAAATCATCATTCTAATATCATATTGTTTTAATTTCTGAAGTTTTATAATGCATCTTGAAATTGGATAGCAATTTGCTTTTCAACTCTGTTCTTTACCATGTCTCTTGAAGTAGTTTACCCGCCACAGTGTCATCATTAATTGACACAGTTGTTTCACTGAGATCAAGAACTCTTTTATTGGCAGAAAGCAAAGCATGTGTTACTCATTAAAAAATTATATAATGTAGACCATGCTACTCCCTTTCTCAACCCAGCCATGACATCTTGTCATATCCACACATGGGCCAGATTGTAGCAGGATATTTTGCCTAAGACATATACTTTTATATGTTTCTGTCTTTAGTTTCATTCCACACCACTCTCTAGCCATGCTGGATTGTCTTGCAAGCACATTTTACCTCAGAGAACTGTGCCCATTTCTCCTTTTGCCCGGAAAGCTCTCTCCACCAAAGGTCATATGACTTGCTTCATCTTTCATGAGCTCTCTGTTCTCAGGTACCCACAGAATGCAAGCCTTTCTTGACTCTGTGTAGTCCTTTCTGTCGTCTTTGTTCCCCCACCCTGATTGGGTTTTCTTCAGAAGACATTTTATTACATACCTGTTCATGTCTTTGAAGCTTTTCTGCTGCTGTAGATAGCTTATTTCCCTTTATGAAGGGAGGACTTTCGTCTAAACCCCCTTCTGCCCAACATATTGAGCATTTACAGCTGTGACTGGCATAGAATAGATGCCTGGGAAACAATTCTCTATAGCACATTCTTTGGTCTACTGCCTGGCACATGGAGAAATGTGCAGAAAAGAGTTGATCAGCGAGCTTGCCTTCTACCTGGGAAAGGCCTGTGTGGAAGTTGCCTTTGGTTGGTTTCAGGGACTATGGATTTGAGGAGAGTCTTTACAATCCCTAGAACTCAGATGACTCATTGTGCTTGATCTGTTTCTGGAAATAATATAGTTAAACTGAACATTTTCTTTCCTTCTGGAATCTGGGAATTTGTTACATCCTAGGGGGAGGGTGGCCTATGGAACCATCCTCGAAGTCATCAGGACTTTTCCGGTGGATAACATTTTACATTTGTTGTTACAAGAATTTAGTACCTCTTGAGCAACTTTGCTAGGAAAAGACTCTTGGAAGTTTATGTTTGTCTCCTCTGGACCTCATTCCTTCACCTTTTCCTTCCACTGATGTTTCTTGTGTTCTTCCACTGTAACTAATCACAGCCAGGAATATGACTCTGAGACCTTCTACAAGGTGTAGGTTTAGAGACTGCAAGGAGTTTTCTTCTTTTTAATGAAAATTAAACAAATAATGGCATTAAGGAAATTTTCCAGCAGAAGATAGGGACTGGGACTCAGGAGCAGCTTTGTGTTCACTTGAAGCTCAGCAATGCAAGGTGAGGAGCCAGTGTGAGGTGATCTGGGATGTTTGGTATGGAAACAGAGTAGGGGAGACATTCTGTGGCCAAGCTGCCGGGTCCCATATCCAGCCTCCAATATGGCTGTTTTATTTGGGGGAAGTTGTTTAACCACTCTGTACCCATTTCTTCATACAAAATGGGGACAATACCAGTGCTCATTTCTGGTGTCATTGAGGGGATTAGTTCATGTGAAAAGATAGCTTTGCATGGGACTCTTATGGAGGGAGTACTGTGTGCCAAACACTTGCCAGTTAAGCGAAAGCATGGCTCTGTCAAGTTTTGAGTGCTGCACTGCATTTTGGGTCTTTGTGCATTTGTCAGAAAGGTCATGTTTTCACTGCAGCCTAGAGTGGGCTGAGTTTTATGTAGGGATCAGAGGGAAAGAGGCCAATGTCAGGGTAGCAATTCAAGTCTGTGGGGAGATGAACAGAAGTCTGGATCTTTCTCACATCTGAACCAGTCTAGAATCAGTAGAGTGATTCATTCCTTTTCGGTTATCTCCCAATGCCTGTTGGCCCCTCCTGAAACTTGTCTTGAGTTCCAGGAAACAGAGGTGTCTTTTCCATTCTACTTAAATTAAATTTCCTCATGTAAAGGCTTCATGTCAGATGATTTAATTTTCTGCCCTGCAGGAAGTGTTGGGACGTGAGGTCCTGCATGGTGATGTAGCTGAATCTAGGGGGTCAACAACTTCTCAGTGAAATGGCCTGGGACATCGGTATCATGATCTCTCCCAGGTTTTTCTAGACAGTATTCAGCAATGTGTAGTTCTCTGCTTCCTCTTTTTATGCCCTGATCATGGAGGAATTCTTCTGCTGAGATGGTAAAGACATTACATCCTAGAATCTCAGATCACAGAGTGACTAGAAGGAGGTCAGATGCTCTTGAGCTGTGAGTAAAAAGTAAAATGAAGTTTTGATATGAATTATAGAGTTGTTTATTGCCCTGGACAGAGTATTTTGGTCTGACTAATACTTGTTTTGCTTTATCTGTCTGGCTCCCTGTCCTCTCGCTCCCATTTCATCCTTCTAAACCTTGCCAACTACCCAATTATCATTCAGTTGTCAAATTTTAGCAATTTTCACCAAGCTTTCCATTAACCTCTTTGTCGTAAGGACTTAAGGAATAAATTTCGTTATAGGGGAAGGTGAGAAGGGCACCTTTTATTTACTTAGCATTAAAAACTTTTTAAAATCACAGATTTTCTTCCTTTCATCCTAAAATGGACTGAGTGTTTGATTAATCCATAAAGCACTTCTATTTCTTTGAGTCAGGCAAAGTCCCCAGGCATGTCACTGTGCTGTACAGGACAGCTCTCTCTCTACCGTTTGTCCGCATTACTGGTTCATACATCATCTGTTCACATTATCTGTCCATCATCCATCCAAAGTGAGGAAGGGCACCATCACCAATTTGGTTCCTCTATTTTAACATCTTTCTTCTTAGCACATTTTTCAGGCAGCTCCTTTTCAAATGCTAACAACCGTAGATTAGCTTTAATAGCCTCTCTCATTAATTGTGTGACCAGAGTAAAAATATGTCTCAGGAGACAGATTTTACTTCCACACGCCTTTGATAATGTCAAGGCACTGAGCAGTATGTCTAGGACTACGGCCAACCCCAGAATACAAATTGCTCTTTCTGAGGAATTTAACTCTGTTTTTAGAGTAACTGTAATCTTGGTATCTCAACTTTGGCATTTCAGTTAGTAGGCACTGTGCTTTTTTTAAAAAAAAATAAAATAAACTTATTAGTGATATATAAGGTGAAACACAGAAACACTATGCTCTATCATCTCATCTACTCCACCCAGAAGATAGGCAACAGTCCTTCTTAGGAGGTTTGAGTGCCTTCCTCCTGCTAGGGTTGCAAGCAGAGGCAGCAGGAGCAGTACAGTGCTAAACTAGATGAATTCTTAAGGCCCTGTCCACTTTTAGTAGTTATAAACTGTTGCATTTCAGAGCTAGAAGTACCACTTTAGATAATTGCTTTATATAAGAGGAAATTGAGCCCATTGGGGTGATAGTAACTGTTATGGTGAGGTGAGTCTAGGACCCCTGTTTCATTTGACATCTAGTAACTTTGACCACCTACCATGTGCCAGGTTGGTGATACCATTGTAAAACAGAGATTTCCTGAGCAATCGGGTCTCATGCCTAGTGTTTCGTTCATATCTGACCTTATATTGCAAGAAATAGTTCCAAATTCAAGAGCAATTTTACTTTTAGACCAGTCTTACCTTTTAACTCTGAGATCCAAGATGGCCTTCTACCTTTGTATCCTGGTATTCTTCCCTCAGAATATTCACTGCTCTATATTAAATATTGTTCCTCTATAAGGTCTTATTTACTAACATAGTTGCCCTTGGGAGAGGTGATATATAAAACTCCTCACCCCTTGTTGTCAGTTTATTTTCTCCTTTTTACAGATGAGAAGGCTGAGGCTCAGAGATCTTATATTTCAGGTCCATGACATGCAACTAGTGGATAACTAAGTATGTTTTGGGATTCCAGTGCACATGTGACCAATTCCAAAGCTTCAACCATCTTCTCTCTAAATTACTTTGATGTTCTAAGTGTGCGTTCATGGAGAATACTTTCTAGGAAATCACAAATAGAAAAATCTACCCTTTTCCCTTGAGTTTCTTAAGAAGAATCTTTTTTTCTAAATTTTCAATTTGCTAAATTCTTTTGCAGTGCTATTTCATTTATTCTGATTAGTTTTGGGAAATAGGTTTTGCAAAATGTGGAGTGTTAAATGCTCACAAGGTAGAAAAAGATGATTACAAAGTAGACAGACGAAGCACCCTCAGAGTCTTGGAATCCTAGGGTTCTACATATATGGGTGAAAAGAATGACCGGGAAGGTCAGGCTGTTTGTTTGAGAACTACCTCTAGTAAGTGAATTCTGAATGACACAATGAGGCCCGTTGCTATGACACCACATGATTCTATATTCAGTGCAATGGAATCTCCATTTGTGTTCTTAAAAGATTAAAGCAGTTTTATGGATATTAAATGTTTAAATGGCTCCAGCAACTAGAAAGAAAAATCACCTTATGAATAAAACAGACCAGTGCCTGATTGCTTGCATGGAAAGCATTTGAAAAACGTGTTTGCAGAGTATGGAGCTTGGCAGCTTTTGTTTTATGGTGTGCAGTGAGAGGAGCAAATGGATGAATGAATATATAAATGATTGTAGGCAAACTACAGAATGTAAAAATTGGGGAGAGAAATTAAATTTACTTCAGCATGTTTTTCCTGAGCACTTATTATAAGCTCAGCAACCCACGGAGCTTCTTGGAGCATGCACAAGCAGCCTCTGGTGTGGTATTTGACTTCATTCCTTCTTTCTCATAATAGCTAGGGTGACAGTATCATCTCACTATCTGCCAGATAAGTGCCCAGACTCTAAAGTTTTCACATAGTAGATTTTTTAAAAAATCAAGGCTTATTGAAGAATAATTTATGCAGAGTAAAACTTACCTTTGTAAAGTGTACAGTTCATTGAGCTTTGACAAATATTTATAAATAATCTGGGTATTGAGCATTTTCCTCAGTTCCTTGTGGCTCTTCTGTTACCTCTCCCCATCTCCACAGAACCTAGCAACTACTGCTTTGATATCTGTTTCTATATTGTAACATTTTTTGGAATATTATATTAATGGAATTATTCAGTGCATAGTTTTGTTTGTGTCTGCCTTTTTATTTAGCATAATACTTTTTGAGCTTTATCCATAGTCTTACACACACCATTGGCATGTACCTTTGAACTGCAGTACAATATTTTGTCCAACTGGTATGCTGCAGTGTGTTTATCAGTCTACTCACTAGTGAAATTTTGAGTTGTCTTTTTAGCTGTTTCAAATAAAACTTCTTTGTATAGTCTTGTACAGAGTTTTGTATGGATAATAAAACTTTTCTCAATTATTTAAGGGTTCAATATAGGTTTTCTCAATGGAAAAATGACTTTTATCTCATATGATAATTTGCGAATCTAGGTTTTTTTGTCTTATGGTTCCCACACTGTCTAGGGCCTTCTCCCTGTCTGTTTCCAGCCATTAGAGAAGAAAGTGACATAGTTTGAGTGCTCCATCTCAAAAAGGACACACGTTACTTCTGCATATGGTCTACTGGTAAGAAATGTGGCCAACCTAGGAATCAAAGGATCTGAGAAAGTAGTGCTGTAATAACTCTGTGCTATGCACAGGACTTCATGGATTTTGGATGGATCAATATCAGTTGATAGTACAATTTATTTGTTTGAAAATATTTATTGAGCACTCACTAAATACCAATGTCTGAGCTAGGTGTTGGAGATAAAGTAATGACCACCCCCACACACACAAAGAATACAGTCCTTCACATCCTGGTCTTGCAGTCTGTACAGGGAAGTACAACATGTGTCTGTATCTGGAGAAAAGTAAGTGGAAATCACAGAACCATGTCAGCAAAAATGAGGAATGGAGCAATAACATGTCAGGCGATTTGCAGGTGGATTGGACAAATCTCTTGAGGAGATCAGATTTTATCTGGGCTTCTGAAGATATCAGAATTATGGACGGGTGAATGAGAAGGGGAGTGGAAACTTCAAAAGAGATAAGTGATTAGAAAAATGGAATGGAAGAAACAGTACGCTTGAGGATGGGTAAAGAAATTTACCTGGTTTGCCCACTTGGTTAAAACACCCATAAGCCAACTTAAGGCTGAAGTACAATGCTCATTTAAGTAGCATTCTGAGAAAGTCCTACTCAATCTGACTGTTTCAATGGCTGCTGCTCTATTTTATTGATGGCAATTTAATGTTTTAAAATGTTGAATTGCATACCCATGGTGATAAAGATTTTCATAAATTGAATAAGTAGTGCCATTGCCTAGTGGGTGTTTTCTAAATAATAATAAAATTGTATAAATTAAGATAGCAAGAAGAAAGTTGCTTCTCTTCCCTTTGCAGAACAATCTGGAGATAGATCATGCTGATTGCAAGAAAACCATTAGCTGTTTAAATCTAGAGATCTATTAATATGATCGATCTACTGTGTCATTATGATAGTCTGATTTGGTGAGGGAAAAAGATATCTCTGCCAGGTACTTTGAGCAAGGCAGGATTTTCATTTAGGGAATTAAATGTTGGCAAAATTATTCAACCAGTGATAGCAATCTGGGCGCTGTTACAGCAGCTATGGGCGGCTTCTACTGAGCCATAGTTGCTGCCCTGGTGCCACTATCAAGTGACAAAAAGAGGAATGGGGAGTTCAGCCTCAACTGGTTTGCCTGTATCTGCAACGTAGGACGGGGGAGAATGCCTCTACCTATTTGCTTTCCTAATCTTGAAGCTGATCTCCTTTTTTTTTTTTTTTTTTTTTTTTTTTT
>NW_022900941.1:14364502-14408640 GCF_012274545.1 Fukomys damarensis | reverse complement strand
TTTTTTTTGGTACTGGGGATTGAACTTGGGTCCTTGCGCTTGCAAAGCAGGCCACTGAACTGCTGAGCTAAATCCCCGGCCCTCTGATCTACTTTTAGAACCTCAGTGTCACTTACATTTGTACATCTAAGAGAGCCTTTCTTTTCAGTAGTTCTCAGTCTTCTAGTCTTTGTAATTTAGGGTGAACGTAGAAGGGAAGTGACTTTTTTTTAAATTCCCAAATGATAAAGTTTAGTCCAGTTTTCATCTTTGCTGTTGTGTTCCACCTCAGTTCCTTTTTATTTCTTTTTCTGATGATTGAAGAAAAAGATTTAAATTCAAAAATACCATAGAAAAAGGGATACTGGGGACATTATTCTAAATGTGAGAATTGTATCTCTATTTGATTACATCTTTATGGAAACCAGGGTTGAATGCTCCAATGCTTCTGAGTTTCCATGGAAATGGTATTACAGGACTTCTCTTTCTTGGGTGCACCGAACTTGTGCATTGGCTCAGCTACACTTCTCACACATCTTTACCATTTTCAGCCAGCCATCTACACGTTCTGGATATGTTAGTGATGATTCACTTGTGAGCTGGGGAAGAGACTTTATATCATATCCTGCTTAACAGAATTGCTTGGGAGGTCTCTGTCTTCTCACTGAAGTTCTCTTACCAGCCTATTTCCGGCTTTCCCAGGAGTTCTAAGAAATCCTCCCTATTGTGTCAAGAAATGTAGCTACTTACCAATATATACCACTCAGCAAAAGAAGAACTGGACAGTTAGCAGAACTGTCACTATCAATTTTTCTTCAACTACAGCCTCTTGGCAAGAAGGTGGGCAGATAATGGAGTGAGGATTCTTTCTAACTTGTACCCTAAGTGGCTTTTCAAAGTATTCACCCATCAAAAGGGTATATTCCTACAGTAAAATTATATTTTCTAAGAAAATGTTGTATTTCTTTTATTGCAGTTATGATAAGTAGTTTTTTTTTTAGAGTAAAGGACCTATAGTCATCATGTCTGAGGAATGACCACAAACTGTAACTAAGTACAAAGAAAATAGTGATTGCACAGAATAAAGCTTTCTAAAGTGTGTGTTAATTAAAGAAGATAATACAAAAGTAATTAAAATATGATTTAACCTGAAAACTACATTTCTATTTAATACTTTTCAGGTTTAAAACATCCTTAATTCTATTTGAATTTTACAATGTCATAAAATCCACAGGTCAGATATTTTTATGAAAATGCTTTACTTTATAATAATGAATTTTGAGCACTAAAATTTGTGGCAAACTTATTTCCTTTATTTACTATGGAGTATTATTTTTTTCTATATGGATCTTATCTGGTAGTCTTAACCCTATTAAATGGCATAAAAACAGTGATAATAAAAATTTTAAAACCAAACTTTTGAGGGTTACTTTGTGCTATTCAATAGACATTATTTCAGATCTTCAAATTATTACTAGATAATGCAGTAATATATCCAAAATATGTGGATAGATTTACTTAAGACCAGAAAACTGGTAAATACTGGGAATACCATTCAAACTAGTATTTTACTCCTTTTTCTCTTTCTTCTTTTTTATAAGTAGATTCCAAGCCCACAGTGGTACAGTTCAGTTGAATAATTATTGGATGATGATAGCTACCTAATTTGTAAGATTCACTTCAAAATGAAAATACAAGGCCCTTGTACATTATTAAGAATTTGAAAATGGAGACGGCAGAGCATTAAACCAATTACAGAGTTTTGCTGCCTCCAGTCGATATGCCAGGGAGCTAGTTCCCTGAGTTCCGGGTTTATGTGACAGCTGCTGTATATTCGAATAACAATCAATAAGATCCATCATTCTGCTAGGGAGCTTCTGGGAATGGGGTGGCGTTTGGATGAGTTTCTTTGTTGGCATGTTCTGTAGAGTAAGCGTCACATTCTTTTGATGTCTTTGGAGGTGACAGATCTTTTCTTTTTGAAATAGCCAAACCGACTCTGTATAATAGCTTGAAAGGACAGCCTGAGTAATTAGTAACTAAGCCTTTGGCTCAAAACAAAGTGTGACTATAAAGAAGAAAGCTTGATTTTTTTTAGCGAGACCCTTGACCTACTGCTGAATGCACACCTTAAGAAAAGGCTCCGAAAACATTTGCATCCACGAGGAGATCTGAGAAAAGGTGGACTATGCTGAAAGTAGTGCTGATTTGGTCTCTACTAGTCTGCGATAGAAGCAAAAGCATATTATTGGTTTCAGCACCTTAGTCATGCTCTCTGTGCCTTGCAGATGGTTACACTGATATTTTCCTTTGAAAAAAATTCCCCCCTTAGCACTGAGTTTAATAACCAAGCTTCACTAGAGACTGATAATATTAAAAACAAACAGGTTCAGAAAAAGAAGATGAATGTGAGAGTCTTGTGAAATGATAAAGTGACAAAGTTGAATAGCATTTTTTTTAATGTCATTTGGGCTGGGCTCTTGAGACTGTTTCTTAATGGGGTTGTGCGTATCCAATGAGAATGTGCTTGTTAAGTTGCCTTGTAAAGTGAGTAAGTAGAGAAATACAAAGAATTGTATAGCCTATTCTTATTTTACCGAGAAAAAAAATTATCTCATTGGGCCTGATCTTCTGTCTTCTGATTTTCTTTGTTCCTCAAGGTCAGGCTTTATTGGTTGGGTTTCACACAACAACTCTGGCTGAGGCTCTTAGTTATAACCCAACTGCTATCTTCTCCCACTACAACTGCAGAGCCTCTGTACACTTTTTGGGTGATTAATAGGACCTGCCTAATCCCATGGCTTCACCACTTACTTCCTTTGAGTTATAGGCTGGGTGACTTACATTTATAAATTGGGTCAGCTATGAACGAGGTGTGTTCTGGGGAAATGAAATGAAGAATGGACTCTGTTACTCTAAGGGTTATTTTCCCAGCTAGGCAAAGGGGAATAGTTTCTCTGAAAAGGTAGTCTCGGGCAGCTGTCCGTTTTAATCATACTGTGACATAACATCTGTCTATAAATGGCTAGAACCTGAGTTTCGTGCCAGCCTTGGAATCCTAAAATAATAAGCATCCCTCCAATTATGAGAGGACCCACTTTCTCTCCTCTGTTTACTTTCTAGATGCTCAAATGTGTATGTATACGATGTTCATAGTTTAAAATATACTATCATCCATTTAGTTAAAAGGAAAGAAAAATGCCTAAGCATTTTGTTGTTTCATTATTAATTTTAGTTTTATTCATTAATGTTAAGACAGAAATGAAGTGTCAGTAGACCTAACCTTAAACAATTTGAAGACTTTATAAATTTTTTAAAGGATAAAATCTGGTCTGCAGTAAGTCTTATCATCACAGGCTTCTCCCAAAGCAATCCCTGTAGTTGTAAAATCACTGTTCTATAGCGTAAATCGATGCTTTAGATTTTTAGAAATAGGATTTTCAGATCTTTGGCTTATAATTTTTTATCTTTGTTGTGAAGGATTCAAATAGCCCCAACTAGGAGATTGTGACTTTGAGGATTTTGTTCTTAATAGAAAACAACTAGCTGAATGATCTCCTCTTATTTCCCAAATAACCTGATTTCTCAGACAATCTCTAGAGTTTTGTTTTTCTTTGATTTCCCTGAGCACTTTCCATCTTATCTCTCTGGATAATCAAATCCCCATAAATGTAAAAGTCCTTTTTCTTTGAAGTTGCTGCTGTTTAGAACATGACAGCCTTCTTATCTCTATTTCCTGAGCTGCTTCCTCAATTCATACCAAAGATCAACTGAAATGTATCTTTTCTTCCTTCTCTGTTATGACCCAACTCTGAAGTTATGCTGTACATTACTTGGAACTGTGATGTTTGTATATATTTCAGTTGAACTTGCACAGTTTATTAGACAGCATTGACAACCTCACTGAAAATAATTTTGCATCAATCAATTAATCAGAAATATTTACTTAGGTGATGATGTGTATAAAGCAGGGAGCTAAATTACAGACAGAAATTCATGTGGGAAAGATTTACATTCAAGGACTTGCAATCTAAGGACTTGAGGCTGCCCCAAGGAAATGGGACTTTTGCTACTTTTCCTCCCTGGCTGTTCAGACCCTGAACTTTTCCTCTGTTGTAGCATCAGCATGCAGTGTGCTGTTTGCTTCTGGCTGGTTGCCCTCCCTGTATTGGCAACTTTCTCTTACCGTTGGATGGTCGGCGACTAGCATGGTACCTGCAGTAACTGTGCCTGAATGATGGATGGCCTGGATGTATATCTAAATATTCTTCAAGGTCCACTTTCACTCACATCTGAGTTAATATTCATTGTGTAGAATTCTGCTAAATTTTAGTACAGCATGACTCTGTCAGCTATTACATTTGTGATTTTGTCTCTTCTCCAGAAAGAGGTGGCAGAGATTTCCCTGGGCTGCCTTAGGTAGAATTCCTTAACTGCACCCATCCTTTGCTCCTCACCACTTCAGGGAACAAGGTTCCATTTGACATCATGTTTTCTTTGGAGAAATGTCCTGGTGTACAGAACATGGCTGGCCCATACTGTTTTGGTACCAGGGCCCAAAGGGTATAGGGCACAACTTCTGGGAATGAACATGATCCTTGCCTCACGTGTCTTTCTTACATGCTCATTACATGGCAGATTTTTGGGGCCATCTGATTTCTGAGCCTGGCCAGAGAAGCCTGACATAGGATTCATTAGACGTTTTTGTTCTCAAATCTCTTGATGCGATGAAATGGTTGCATTGAAACTGACATCGAAATGGTTTGGAATATTTCTGGTTAGGCTAATCTTGTTTAAAGCTTTCACTGATAGAAAGTCTATTTGACAGGAGCTTTTGCTAAGTATCCCCCAATGATGCCAACTTGCAAAGTACAGGGTGAGTTGAGGTAGATTTTTCTGGAAGTGGCAGTCACACATCTCCCATCCTCTTTGTCTCCACTCTTATGTTTCGAACTGAAGCTTGGAGAGATCTCCCGATGCTGCAATTGGATGCTTCCATTTGGACCCTCTTTGAATTAATGGAAAGTCACCCTGACTCAGGGCAGAAGAGACTGAGTGGCTGCTGCTGGCTTACACTTTGTTAGGGACAATGAAGTAGTACAAAGGAAACCAGGGAGATTAGGAGGAGAGACCATGAATTTGAGGCCTCAGTAGGTATTTTTATGTCCATTAGGTGCACCTTTCATATGAGTTCCTTCTTACTTTATGAGATATCTCAACATGGTCCAGTGACACCTGTTCATTGCATCTGTTTTGGCTTTTGTTTTTGTTTACAAACCCTGGGTTATGAGTCACTTCCTGCCCATTACAGCCATTTAATTGAACCTGATACTTCACAATACCCTTTCATTAATAGATATCTTAATTCTTCATACACCTCAGTCCCAGTTCCTAGATTCCAGGCTGTATAGAAACCTTGATCACTAATTAGACAAATGAAAAAGTTAGACCAGAGGCAGAAAGTTGAGGAAAGCAGCTGTATAACATGCAATGTTTTTTATTGTTGCATAATGTACAAATTTTCCAGCTCGAAACAACTCAAATTTATTATCTCCTAGCCTCCTTGTGTAAGATTCTGGGCATGGATTAGTTTGATCTTCTGCTTTGAGTCTCAACAGACTTAAATCACAGTGTTTGAAGCAACTGAAATCTCATCTTAGGCTCAGGATTATTTTGCAGGCTCACTGGTTGTTGGAGAATTAAGTTTCTTGCTGCTACAAGAGCCCAAGGCTGCTTGCTTCTTTCAAGACAGCAAGTAGTTCTCTCCAACTTAAGGGAGGGGCCAACCTTTCTTTTAAAAGGCCCACCTGATTGGGGTAAGCCCACTCAAAGTAATTTCTCTTTAGATTACTCAAAGTCAAAGGTTAATTACACCTGTAGAATTCTCTCTGTCCTACAATGCAGCATATTCACAAAGTGATGTTCCCTTACATTCACTGCTCCTGTTCAGACTCGAGAAAAGGGGATCACAAAAAATTACCACGAGGGGACATCAGCGAACGGTGATGATCTTGAGGCCCATCTTAGAGTTCTGCCAACAAAACAGTGAACACAATGTGACTGTAGCATCCTCGGGTCAACTCCTGTCTTGGGCCTTTCTGATCTGTTGAGTAATCTTGGCATGTATGACTTCGTGTGTCCAGTTGGGGGCAATAGCACCTACAGTGCAGTCTGCTTGTTCAGGTTGGAGCTAATGTGTGTATACAGCTAGTATAACTCCACACGTGGAGCCCTCGGAAGCAGTGATTTGGGATAAAATGGGAAGACTCTGGTCTTGGCTGAGGGAGGTGGTGTGTGCTGCTCTAGTGATATCAACATTTTATGGCATTACTTATTATGGAGAAACTTTTGAAAGATCTCAGAAAGCTGAATGACATTTGTAATTTTATGGGGAGGCTGGGAATTTGCCAAGTAGTAAGTAGGTACTTCGTCATTTATTTTTATTTTGTGATTATTTTAAACAAAGAACATCTGGAAATTTGGCCTAGACCAGTAATGGTGAACCAATGGCAGGTGTGCCACAGCTGGCTGTTTATCATTGAAAGCGCTAAGCGGTTTGACATCATTGGCCTAGACTATACATCTGATTATAGGGGTAAAAAGAATAGAAATGATTATTATGTTAATAATAGAATTTACTTTTCTGAGAGTAATATATGTAAATTATAGAATTTACACAAACATGTAGAAAGCACATAGAAAGAAGACAAGCACTATTAATCTGATACCTTCTACCATTTTTCTACTTGCAAAGTTCAGTAAAATTATTGGTAATTTTTCATATCTACAATTATATATTGTTCATAACAATAGATCATAGGTGGTTTTTGCTTTTTTTTGGACAACTTTTAATTTTGGACAATTTCAGAGGTTGCAATTTCATATTAGTTTATGTGATTATTTGGTTAATGTCTCTCTTCAATAGGAATATAAATTCCAGAAGGATAAGAACTAGACCTATTTTGCATCACTGCTGTGTCCCAGCATCTAACAGTACCTGGCCTATGGCACATGAACAATAAATATTTGTTGAGAGGCGGAAAAAAATGAACAAATGACTGAAGCTTGTGAGTGTGCTTTAATTTACTTTGCACTCCTATTGTTGCTAAACATTTTTTTCAGTTTTGCAAATGAAGCTGCAGGGAGCATCGCACATAAATCATTTTCTGTGTATAACTTGTTTGATTCTCTCCATGGTTTGAAGTAAAAACTGTGTGCTTCAGGTCTCAAAATGCAATGTGGAAATCAAATAATCACCCACAAATACTGGAAAGAAGTATGGAATAGGGCCAGGGATTTAGCTCAGTTGTTCCACTGCCTGCCTCGCAAGTACAAGGTCCTGAGTTTGGTCCCTGGCATTAAAAAAAAAAAAAAAAAAAGGAAGTATGGAATTAGTCTGTGCAAGTTAGTAACCTCTCTTTCTATAGTGTTAAGCAAGTGTGTATACTTTTTTAGGCAAGAGTAGTTTAGTCGCATGGGATTTTCTTGCTTTGCTTATTGAAACAGGGCATGTTAGCTGCAGAGTAATAATTTATATGAGTTTTTCTTCAGCTGGTGGCAGAAAAGGAAGTGAGCGAGATTGGAGATGTGGGGTTGGTTTAGATGTACTGTACTACCGCTGGCTTGAAGAGAGTGGGAGCATGTGAGAAAGAACAGGGTGTTAAGAAGATGAGAGGCCTCTGGCTGACAGCCAGTGAGGAAATGGAAACCTTAGTCCTACAACTGCAAGGAACTCATTCTGCCATGTTATCAATGAATTCCACTGCATTTTCTCTCTAGACCTTTAGATGAGAGACTAGCCTGGTCAGTGACTTGATCTAAGCTGTGTGATCCTTCGAGCAGAGAATGCAGCCTTGCTGTACTGATATCTGTCCTATAAAACTGTAAATTAATAAGCAGTTACCTTATTTAGCTGCTCACTTTGTGCCAACATGTTGCAAAGCAATGGAAAACAAATATGACATAAACATTCCAGTGAAGCAGGCTCTCAACAGCATGCATTCTTATAGCAACTGGTCCTGTATTAAAGTTATCTATGGATCTGACTTCAAATTCTTAATTATTAGAGCTTTGCAATATAACTTACCATCTTTCAGGCAATATTTCTGTCTTCGTGAGGCATCTCTGATTACTAAATATGAAGATTTTTTTTGTTCTTCTGTCTTCTGCCATGCCTAATGGGCCACAAGCAAAATCAAAGAAAGTCTCTGAAACAAGGCTTTGGAATCACTTCTGTTAATAATGAAGTATTGAAGCAGTAATATAAACCCATTCGGTTATAAATAATGGATAAAAAATTATAAAGACCATATAAAGGAACACAGAAAGCATTCACAAGCAGAGAGAAATTAGAAATATGATCTCAAAAAAGAAAACTTATAAAGGAAACCAGAACTGTACCAACAGAAAGAGCAGGAAGGGCTGAGAATTCACAGCTGCCACGATAAAGGGAGCTGCTCATGCCCACGGCTATGCTTTGGAAAACAGTGGCAGCTTCCTCCACAGCCTTGCAGACTAAATGTACTTAAAAGCGAAAGCAGTGAAGCTGGACATTTTCAGGAGAAATTTTGGCAGGATAAGGGCCACAGAAGAAATAAGATCCAAATTTAGAGCACAACCCACCCAAATCTACGGCTGACAGCTAACGGAACTAAGCACGCCCTGGGGGAGTCTTTCAGGAAGCCTGGGAAAAAGCAGGCAAGGGCCAGTATGAATCTGCTCAGGGAAAATAGAGCTATGGAGAGCCAGATCTGCGAATTTCATGTTTTTCTTAATTTAGTACATTTCCCAGCCATTCACACCTTGAGAGGCAGAAATACTAAAGGGGCAGAGAATAAAGCCCAAGGCTGGAAATTAGGGCAAACCTTGGAAGCAGTTGCCCGAGTTGGTAGCAGGATTGGCTTATAAAGGACCAAGCCTGTGCACTGGATACACGAGATCAGAACTAAAATCAACAGTGACTATCACAGTCTCTTTCTACTGTTTACACAGTTTGAAAGTGTGTATTTGGAAAGAGATTAAGTTACGTAAGAATAATATTACATTGATACAATACAGAGAGAGAGAGAGAGAGAGAGAGAGAGAGAGTGTGTGTGTGTGTGTGTGTGTAATGTTGCTTGGGATTATGGAATATTGTTTAGGCATTAAAATTGAATTAATATGTTGACAGCATTCAACTTAGAAATTTGACTTACGAGGCATACAGTTTAATTTTATAATCTGAATTCCAATAGTTCTGCCAATTAACTTTTTGAGTCTGAGGTCATGTTCTCTTTGTCTTAAGCAAGAAACTACAGTGCCCTCTGATATTTTGAGGAGAAGATGGCTTCTGCTATTTACTAAGTGAACATATAAAACTTTATTGAGTCCCAGTTTCCACCTCTTAATATTGATATAATAGTATCCAAAATTAATGTGCAGTTTCAGTGAGCTACATACGAAATGCCAGTGTATGTGGAGTGTACCGACATAAACAGGTTAAGCTTTACTAAGAGTAGTCTTGTTTTTCAGTTTCTAGATCACTCTCATGGTCTTCTCAGTAGAGTCTTTCTTGTTTCTCTGTTTCTCAGAAATATGAAGTATTTCAGGAGCACATCTTACCCGTTTATTCTGCGTGTGTAAATTGCATATCCTCAAGGTTCGCAAGAATCCTCCTGTGGTAAGATGGTGATATTTACGAAGATAGAACTCAACAAGTAAATTCTAAAGTATTATATTCATTGGGATGTTTAAAGTAATTTTCAGTTGGAACAAGCTGAATGTCAGTTATTTAATTCTTAAAAATAGTGGCCTTTCCATATGGTACGACCAGTCCATATTCCTGTGTTCTAGCATTACAAACCTAGTCCCTGTAATGTATTAATGTTATCAGATATAACTGTCTGTTTTCATCACCAAGGGTGTTAGGCTTGTTTACAGTCAGATCATACTTTCCACTTTCTCGTGAGACTATCTATTATGTATCCATTTTCAAATTCCTAAATTCTTCTGGCTCCTTCCATGACTGAGGTGTGTATCCCTCGGTGCTGAATTAGGAAGGATACTTTTCCCCAAACATTTGAGAACCGTTAATCTTGTTTTCCATGGGCAATGCTTGCTTTCTCCTCTAGCCTTTCTCATTTCCAAACACATGTGACCACTTATGTTCAGGCAGAGGGGCTCAGCCCCCTGACCTCTCCTAAAAATGTAAAAAAAATATATAGAACAAGTACCAGAAGCAAAATTGAAATTCAGCATGCAAGACAAGTCATGTAGGTGGTTTCTCACAGCCTTGATAATTGGAACATGAATAGAAGAAATATACCGCTGAAAAATTGATGAGTCCTCCCTGCCACCCAGAATCTTGAAGAAATGAAAACTCAAGTTGAGTGTGAGTCTAAGTTATCTTCAAGGTTGCCTTGTTCCTGCTTCCTTTCCTATTTAAGAAGTGATGTGTGTTTGTAAATAGTTTTTATTATTCTATTAGAATTTATCTGGCAAATTTGACCCCTCCAAATATAATCCTCTGGTGCCTTCCCGCCTAGACTGAGAGTTAAACCTCAGCTTGCCCTTGGAGCTCCACATCTCAGCCTAGAACAGCTCATCCCTTGATCCCTGGAGGGAAGACAGCCAGGAGGTAATGATCGTGCCTCAGGCAGGCCAGCTGGCTACTGACCAGGATGTCCATAGCCTGACACTTCTCCAGAGGGCTTGACCTTGTTCACAATCTAATTCTAAGCCCTATAGATTTAGAAAGTGACTTCTGTTCCACTCTCGGAGTGGGCAGAATAACAATAAGCAGCCTGTGGAAAATCCCAGATGAAGTACATATGGAAAGGTTCTCCAGTAAAAGGGAAACTTAATTAAAAGTGAAAGTGCTGCCGGGGATTTAGCTCAGTGGTTCTGGTGCCTGCCTTGCAAGCACAAGGACCCAAGTTTGATCCCCGGTACCAAAAAAAAAAAAACAAAAAAAAAAAAACAAAAAAAAAAAAAGTGATTAAAAAAAGGATGAAGAAAGAATTTTAAAAGGATCATAGCATTACAGCAATTGACTAATCAACAATACAAACAAATAACTAAAAGGGAAATGGAAAGTCTGGATAGACCTCAGACTTCTTTGAAGCATTAAGTATCAGAAGATAGTAAAGCAATGATTATAGCAGTTTGATGGAAAAAGTTATGCCCTCCAATTGTATTCTTAGTCAAATTATAATTCTTCTGAAAGCAACAGAAAAGGATGCATGGATCAATATTATAGTACTTATGCATGTTTTTAAAGGGCAGAAGTGCTTTAGGAGGAAAGAAAAAGAATTAACCAGACAAAATAAATGAGAAAGAACATTAAAACAAATGCAAAGACATAGGAGGAATGGATTAATAAGAATTAAAGTATTATGAATTAAGAAACAGAATTGAATAAAATATATATTTAATTCCAAGAGTTTATTTTGTGAAAACAAATATGGATAAAATATTAAATAACATTTTTAGATTTAGAAACTCTGAAAAATTAACAATGACAAATACAAGCAAATCACATCAATTCACAAAGATACTTTGTAAAATTATAGACTAATCTTCAAAGATTATTTAGAGTATATAGTTTTGGGTTAATTATAAAAATTGGTACATAATGAGATAGAACGTATCAGTACAGTGATAACCTTGAAATAAATCAAAAGCTTGTCTAAAGAACTAGATCCAAGAAAGGTATCAGCCTAGATGATTTTACAAGTGCTTAATGGTCCTTGAAGGAGTAGTTAAAAGGCTGCTGATACTATTTCAACTTAACAGAGCATAGGAAAAGAAGCCTTTTGCAAAAGCTTTATTTATTTTTACCTGGTTGCTACAACTTAGGATGATACAGATTTTTTAAAAATCCAAATAATTTCTCATATATGAAGTAAAGATTTTAAATAATATGTTAGAAAATAAAAACCAGCAGCATATTCAATGAATAATTTACCATGACTAAGTAGGATTTATTCTAGAAAAGCAAGTATGGCATTACATTAGAATATCTATTAACAAAACTCATAATATTAATAGCTTAAAGGGAAAAACATTTTAATAGTTGTTAAACATATATTTGATGAAATTTAACATTATGCTTTATAAAGCAAAATCTTAGTTCTTAGGAAGAGTAGTGTTTGTCTTTAAGATGAAAGGTGTGAGGGTTCTTTTTCAGTCATCTGTGTGTTCCCAGCTAACTGAAGATCCACTGGAGAAGATGAAGCCAGTCCAAATGAAATAGTAACATCTACTGGCCTCTGAAAGAGACATGAATATTGGAAAGGATGAAATGTTTATTATTTATAGGAGATCAAATGACATGAATGACTCTCTGGGAAACTAAATACTACAATCATCTGAAGTCAGCTACTGGAAATAACAAGAAAAGTTCAAAAGAGTTTCAGTGATGCTTGTTAATTACAAAATAGATTAAAAAAGGAATCTCATTATCATAGTTTCCTCAGAGAATGACTTACCTGGGAAAAAGCTTACCAGGTCCTGAAGCTCTAGGGGGATTCTTAGGCCCAGCTTTGGTAAAAGACACATGGAAAACTCTGGTTATTCCTCTAATTAGTTATGTACCATTCAACTACCCTAAACTTGGTCTTCTCTTATGTAAAACTGACAGAGCAATATCTCATAGGCTTTTATGAAGATGCAGTAAGACATTGATTCCAAAATGCTCTATAAGACATGGTAAACAATTCATCTCATGAAAAATTAATTCAACAAATCTGTATGGGCAAGGAGTACACACAAATCTGTATTTTTATTGTTTGTTTTTATAGAGAAAAGCTAGAAACAGCTATGTCAACACACGTGATAGATGAAATAGATTACTATATATCTAGATCATGTAAAATTTGCATTCATTTTAAAGTACCATATGGTAGCACATGCGCTGATATTTGAATATTGACACAACAGTGAAAAGGAGAGGCAAAAATAGACTTTACATCCTATTTTGATAAAAATGTTATATAAAGCCATGTATTTTAACTGCAAAATAAAAAGTGCGAATGTATGCACTACTACCCTTGATTCTTTATGTAATGTCAGACTTCAAATCATTGATTTTGATTTTGATTATTTGGGTTTTCCCAATAATTCTATAACAGACAATAATTCTCTATATTGGTAAAAGTATAAAATGAGAGAGATTTCTTGAGGGATTTTCCCGTACACTGAATGTTTAATAAAGCCTACACCCCAAGGACGGCCCCTGTCCCCCAGCTTGCCCATCGTGGACAGAGCCTTGGCAGTCACCGTGCATCTTCCATCTGTTTCCTTTAACTGGATTAAGTCCCCCCCCATCGTGGACAGAGCCTTGGCAGTCACCGTGCATCTTCCATCTGTTTCCTTTAACTGGATTATTGGTCAAATTAAATTCCACTCCCACACGGCTTATGCATTTCTTTTTTTTTCTTTTTATTGAGTTTATTGGTACAATCTAGATATACAATACAGTTACATTCATTATTGGGATCCTGTACCTTTACATGACAGGTCTTGATTCTCATTTTTTCCCCTTGTCCCTGCCCTCCCTTCACCCTCTCCTCTCCCCCCATTTACAAACACTTTATTTCCATTTTCTCCTATTTGTTTCCTCTCCCTTATTACCTCTCCCCCACCCTTCCCACTTTCCCTACACCTTTAGCCCTTTACTTCCTATTTCACATTATTAATTATCTCATTAGGATCCTGTGTACTATGACAGTTTTTCACACCAGAGAAACTATTCGGTATTTCAGTTAAAGAAATCTCTGTATGAACATTAAAAATAGGGAATCCTAACATAAAACTAAAAAGGAAAGTAAAAGAGAAAAGGCAATGATGTAAGAGCATTTCTTTATATATGTCAATATGTTTGCTGAGCAATTTCTCTGATTTGGGACCCACTTGTCTTTGATGTGATTTGTATATCTCAGCTCTCATGATTCATTCAGCAAATAGTAATGGAGCATCCGGGTCCTTACCCAATGTGAACTGTTTGTGAGGGGGCCCTATTGTGACCTCATGAATAATACCGTTCTTTCCTTATGAGGCTTTGAACAAACATAGAAGTAAGACGAAAGAGAAAACAGATGGGGAAATAAAACATGTTTGCTAACTTCTTCCCTATAAAGTAACATAGCTGAGGGAAGCTGGCACGAGTAGCTCCCCCAGACCACGGCCTCCCACTGATTTGAGGGAGAGGGTTAGAGAGAAGCCACATCTTTTTCTGCGCAAGGGTGTTGCTTGGTTAGTTCGTTTGCAAAGTGTATTCTGCCTGTCTTGCAGAAGAGAATAGAAATGTCAGAGACAGGATGATAAAATGTTTTTCTCTTTGTGGAATGAGAAGACCGAGATTATGGACATCTTCCTTAATGATGTGATTGTGATCTCAAGAGAGTCAGCATTGGCTTTAAGGCCGTTCCACTCCGAATCGCTGTACTTTGGGTATCTTTTGAGGCCTCTGGTGGGCAGTACAGATTTTGCATCTTGATGGTGATGAAATGGGGCAGTAGTGTGTGTTAATTAAATTAACTCTGAGGCCACTCTATAGCCAAACATGAACATTCATTTTCAGTTCTGTTTCCCATTCCAAATTATGTCTAGCCATATTTTCGAGTGTAGCCCACCAGAGATACTACAATAAAATTAGATGACAACATTAAGATACACTCAATAATAAAACGTCAGGAACATAGAGATTCCCCAAATTGAATATAAACACCCTCTAATTATCAAATTCCTGGGGAGAAATTAGTCCAAAAATTAAATTGCTTTGCAAGTTCAAAAGCAAAGGAATTAAGTAAGAAATCAAATATGTTTGCCCTTGTGAATTAAGTTGAAGGGAATCAAATTTCTCTACTGTTCCTTATTTTGTTAACTTTTAGCCAAGGGTAGTCTTTTGGGTGAAATTGAGGCTCTTTCAGCAGCTTTCTCTGGAATGATTATCGTCTCTTTAGGACTTCAGAAGGCGAATTAGTCTAAGGCCAATATCTAACAAGCTTCACTTATATGACTGCAAAGTTAGGGTGCCAATAATTAATATTATTGACCCTAACTCTACCACATTTAGAGAACACACTGATTCCTGATCCTGGCCACAGTTTCTCCAAGCCAAGCTCTTGTGTTTTTTGTTTGTTTGTTTGTTTGTTTTTTTGTTTTTTCCAGAACACAGAGCCTGGTGCTGCTCAATGGTCACTGAAGAGATTGATCATAGTTTCACTGTCCCTGGACAGTACTGGTGTATACTTCTTATCCCAAAGGAATGATCGATAGTGGCCACTTTCAAAATTCCATGTTTGGAAAATGACTTGTAGGATTACCTTACTGAAGAAGGAAATCTACATTTCTGCTTTATATGGAAACCACTCAACTGATGTTGGTTTTCTGGAGTCTACCATCTATAATATAAACTCAGGAGAAAATCTCCAATCATAAGCTTAATTTGGGTAATATGCTTTACTACATTCTGGGGCCAGGGTCTATTTAATTACATTGTATCCTGCCCTGGGGAGTAGAAATGTTGCTGCTGTCTTACTCAGTTAGAAAGTTGTGCTAATGGTGGATGCCTAGGAGGATCACTAGGTCTTATTCAGTGTTCTTTTATTTCCCCTTCAATGAATCTTTTCATTTTAAAATATTTTTCTTTTTTTTCCTCTTTGTATAATTGCTTGGTACTAACAATATAAACTTAGAACCTTAGCAGTGGCCGAACATGAGTCACACTTAAGTAAATATTCTTTGCCTTGTAAGATCTAAATGACTTGTACTGGAAAAGATTATTTTCTTGTGTTATGATTTATGTCTGGACGTCCCTGAAGAGTCTCATGTACTCATAGATGGGCTTTGGAAAGGTGACTAGATTATGAGGGTCTAGGGCTGGCTGCCTTGCTGCGAGGAGATGGGGTCAAGTGGGAAGAGGTGGGTCCCACAGAGTGTAGCCTGGAAGGGTCAATCTTCCTGCCTAGCTCTTCGCTTCCCTCTCAGCGTCTTGTCCACCATACCACCATGCCTTGAGCAGTTATTCCTCCTCCACACCCCTGTACCATGTCATCCCATCCTTGAGCCAGATGAATACAGATGGAATGATGAGCCAAAATAAACTTCTGCTCTATCTTTGATTGTTGAATTTTGTGTCTCAGCAATGAAGGAAGTAATTAAGACGCTCTGCCATTTGACTTCCTGTCTTAAATGTGATTGGGAAAATATGGAAGAGTACAGTACAGGAAAAGCTGTAGCAGCTGCACCCAGATCTCATGGACCCCAGTAAAGGCCCAATTCTCAGCCTTATCCTGCACGGTCTACATTGCCAGCATCTAAACAGGTTGTTTTTTGAATCAAACATAAGATAAATACCTCCCTACCCTCATCAGTATCAGAGTGGATATCGTTATATAGAGGCCCAGTATTCCACACTATTGGTTTTCTGAGTCCAACTTATTTCTACATTTTTTGCAAGGCCTTTCCCAAGACTTCTAGCTGAAGGTATGCTTTGGCAGCTACTCATTCCCCAGACCGCATTCAGGAGCCAAGCATAAGCTGCAGATAGCCAGAAAGGTGGAAAACACAAGGCCTCTGGATCTGGTACTAGAAGAGATGAAATGATAAAAGTACTGTTCAATACTTAACGACAAGTTCTATGGGGGATAAGGTAATTGAATAAACTTGACTTTTAGTGTTTGCTAACGTCTGCACCACCAATTTTTGTTTATGCTTTTTGTGCCCTATCTAATAAATCTTTGTGTCACATAAGGTAAAAGTTTTATACTCTCATCCAGATCTTTTTGCTTTCTCTTTTGGATTCTTAGTTCATTCATCATTTGTTTAAATGACTATCCTTTCTCAGGTGACTTACTTATATTCTTGTCAAAAACAGTTGTCCATATACGCAAGGATCGACTTTAGGCATGCTATTTTGTAACATTTATCTCTGTGTGTGTCCTCGTGCCAACACCACACTCTGAGATTACTGTAGACCTATGGAAATCAAGAAATTTGAGTTCTCTGAGGTTGTTCTCTTTCAAAATAGTTTAGATTTTTCTTGGTCTTTTATTTTCCTATATAATTTAAAAATTTACTTATTTACTTTGTGTTCATTTTTAAATGTTCCTTGTTCAATATCCCAGAAGTTTGAAGATAAATCTTATCTTCTCCTGAAATGCCAGACAAAGCCTGGACATGTGATTTATTGCCTGAAGAAATATAATGGTGAACACTTGCTCTGTAGTCTCCCGAGGCAGAAACAAAATTGGTGTGTAGTCTAGAAACAATCTCACCAAATGGGCAGATTTTAACAAAGCACTGGTTCAGCCAGGCCTCCCTCCATTCCCTGAGCAGAGGGGACTACGTCTTACTCCAAAGAGATACAGGAGAGAGGAACAGCCTCAGTGAGGCTTGCTTTCTGGACATTTCCCACCATACTCTTTACTTACTACTTGTGAGGAATGTGGGATGTGACAAGGGATGGCAAGAGAATAAGCAAACATAGTGGTCCTTTGATTTACAAATTTAATTTGTTCATGAAATTGGCTGTAACTCAAGTTGGCCAATTGAAGGCTCAGGCTCCTCTACACAGCCTTCAAAGTCTCTCTCCTATGTACAGGCCGATCTCAGTGTCCTTACAGAGGTCCAGGCCCTGGATTTATCCATTAGCACCACACAGGAAAGGATGTTTTAATGTTTCTTCCAGAATGCCTTAAGGATTAAATCTGTATCTGAGACCATCTGGAAGCACAAGTGGCTGGCATTTGAGTTGTAACTCAAGACTTTGTATGTAATTTAAAACTAAAATTCTGGTTGTAATCCAAGTTGTTCCTATGTCAGGGCAGCCCTAGCTTGAGAGTCCACTATATGATAATTGAACTATATTTCCTTTCCCCTCCCCTTCCACTTTCCCTTCCTCTCCACCTTTGGACCTTTTCTCCCTATTTCACATTGTCTATTATATATTTTGAGTATGGCCTCCAAGTGCATCCATTTAGCTGTAAAGGTCTGTAGATCCGGCGTGGAGAGGGTGCTCAGCAGCATATCATTTTCTAGAGACCCAGTTTTTAAGATTTGAAAGAGATACCCTTCAATGGCTCACTTGCCTTCTCTTCTTACTTTCAAATTACAGAATGACTAATGAAATTTAAGTGTGTTAATTTGTTGATGATTTTGTTTTCAACAGCAACTAACTCTTGGTAGGGATGGTTCCTCAACAGGATATTTTCATTGTAAGCCTCATCAAACATTAAAGCGAAAGGGCTGGGGATTTAGTTCGGTGGTGCTGCCATCTGCCTCACAAGCACAGAGTCCTTAGTTTGATGGAAAAAAAAAGTAGCAAAAGACCATTCCTTGTTCTTATATGTTTATGTGACCCATAGGTATAATTGTCTGCCAAAAATCCCTGAAAAATGCTCATTTTATCATGATGTAGGTTTTACAGTCAACTTCATTCTGCCACATGAAGGAACCTCAGAGATAGGGAAAGAAAAAGGATGAATGATAAAGTTTAGGGGGTACTTAATGTAGATGGAAAAATGACAGCTTCTATTTGGTATTTCCTAAGCACTAAGTGTGGATCTAAGGATTTTATATTCCATTTCTCCTTTTCTATTCTATTTTCCTCTGTAGAACTTACTGCCTACTTAAGTACTACTGTATAAGTTTATCTAGTAAATTTCCTGCAGTGCCCCTGATTTACAGCTCATGGAAGTCACTCCAGATATATTTGTTGCCCTATTTTGATACAGTGAGTACTATTAGCATTTGCATGTATGAAAAACATAGGACCTTAGATAGATTTGTAACTTTTCCAAGGAAATAAACAAAGTGAATTGTATAACCAAAAATTAAAGCCAAATTTAACTCCGGAGTCCATTTTCAAACCATTTCTCTACACCGCCTCCTATTTCTTCTAATTGTGTTTTCAATAACTGCAAAGTAGGTACCACTCTTAACTTTATAGATGAGAAAATTAAAGTTGAGGGAAGTTAAGTATCTTGATTCGAGTTACACACCTCTCAGGAAAGACTGGTCTTTGACTCAGATTTTTTTTTCTTGCTCTAAAGTCAGCATGCTCTTCCCTGTACTATGATACATCAGTTGAGAGCCATTATAATTTAAGTGCAAGTTACAAGGATGTTGACAATAATAAACACTTAGATTTGGCAGAGAATAAAAAATAAATAGAGCTAGGATACAAAGTCATCATGTTTCATGACTCAGAGTCCAGATTTCTCAGGGGTTCACCTCTTGCCATGTGATGTCACAGGGAGCTCTGTGCATGTTGGCCACTCTTATGGCTATAATACACTTTCCTCTTTAGTGCCACTAAAGAAAGATTTGCTTGCTGTCTATTTAGCATGGTGATAAGTCACCACCCCAGTCCAGCTGGGAAGAGTGTACATTAACCAGTCAGAGTGGCGAAGGTGTCATAAAGATGACAAGGGACATCAGTGCCCCAAAGGGCTTGAGGATGGTTGCTCTATTTTCTGGTTTTGTACCTGTGAAGGCACAGGAAGATAAATATCATGTACTGGCAAAATCTACCTGTCCTGACGCCATCAGACACCAGCTCTTTAAGCAATAAGGTGCTTAAGAAGTTAGTAATGTTTAGAAATCTCTGGGCTTGTCAGAATAATGAATGAAGTTAATAAACATTCTAATTAGTCAACCTGAAGAAAGATCTTTGCCCCTGTAGAGTGGACATTTTCATATTATCCTGAGTGTAAACATTACCTTATCGTAGGCTGCCGTTTAAATGTTACTCTATATCTTTTCTTGGGTTTAGACACTGTTATTGACTATGCAAAAAGCAGCGAAAAAGGACTTAATAAAAAGTGACAGCAGGCAGCTCTCCCTGCCGGCAGAGATTAAGCGCTTAGCTCTTGGCATTTCAATTACCTAAAACTAATGGAATAAATATTTTACAATATTATTGCCATTTGGGGGGTAAAGCACTCAAAGGGAAAAATATACATGAAATGGGATTCTGCTCTTTTCTTAATGAAATAATTGAAAATGGATTTAATATCTGAATGTGATCATTAAAAAAATAGATACTAGAGCTAGTATCAGCGTGAAGAGATCAGGACATAATTTCTTGTATGCATGGCCTTCACTGCTGTCATTTTGCCTCCAGCATAATTTTAAAATAATGCCTTCTAACTATATCCATAAAACAGGTTTCGCTGAGCTCAGATGATTTTATGATGGCATAAATTTGTTAGGGTGATTTTTTTTTTTAAACACCAGCCTAGTCAAGAATCTCCACCCTCAGAGAACATTGTATTTGGGTGTTGTGGAGTTGGGTACTATAAGGTTGGCTTTTTAAACTGGCTCCTAGTGATCCTGCTTTGTGCTTTTTCTTGACCCTTGGCTTACTTAAGACAGCAAACACAAATGAGCAACAGCTGCCCAGAGAATGTGCTTTTCAATAAAATGATATCTCTTTATTGCCTAATACAGGGGCTCCCATGCAAAGATAATAAAGGTCCTTCCTCATGGATGTAAAATAGCAGGACCCAAAGATAAATCACACATTACTAATTTCAGTGTTCGATGCTTTGGGAGATAGGGAAATGGTCTGTTTTTCCTTTAGGTATGTCATCATTTTCATTAAAGTTAATAAAAATAATGTCAGTCTGATTCTGCAAATGGCTGGTACAAAGCAAAATGTCACATTTGATCTGATCGGCCCCTTAGTTTTACAGTGATTGGTTACAGAATTTATGATACTGTGTGTGTGTGTGTGTGTGTGTGTGTGTGTGTGTGTGTGTGTGTATGTAAGAAGGGAATTTTTTTGATGGGACTAATTTAGAAATAACCATCATCTTTGAAAAGATCTCTCCCTGTGCAGATGAGAATGCTTATAACATTCTCAGTAGACATCCTACCGGAGGATGGATTTTACATGAGTTTTTACATTTGTTGTATCAGTGCTAATAGCAGTTGATTTGTTTACCAAACTGCATCTATATACATGAGAAAGTACCTCAGAATGAAGCATTTGCTATTTTATTTTGTTTTAAACTGAGATTTATGCTGACACATCTGCACGGAATTAGAGATATCATTGAAATGAATTATTTGAAAGATTGATGAAGTCATGGGGAAAATATACACACTTGAAGAAATACAAGTTTTTTTGGGGGGGCACTGAGAGGCTGATAAAAAAATTCTTGCCACAAAATTTATTAAATTTTTCAAGATACATAAAGTTATAATATTATGAAGTTTCAATCTATAGATTAGAAACAAGTCAATATGTGGCCTAGATTAAGGCGTCGCTTCAGACATTTGCTCAAAATACGTGCCAGAATACAGGCAGTAGGGACCTGAAAGTCTAATCTGTCAGCGTGTCTTGGATTTGCTCCCTAAATCTCTCCACTTTCCCGTGACTGAACTTCTGGACCTTAACCCACAGACTTGGCACTGCTAGAAATGATCTTACCTATCACTCTTTCAGAATTGCTCCCAACATAATAATCAAAATAAAGATGTACATCTGGTCATCTAAGTCCCCCGCTCAGCCTCTCCAGGAGCTTCCCATTACTTCAGACATTCAATTCAATGTCCCTGCATGCATTTCCAACTACCATGTCCCTCTTTATTATCTCAGACCACCTAACCCTGGCCCCTGTGCTCTCTCACCTGCAGTCTCCTCTAGGCCATGGCACGTCCTGCTCCCTTCTCTTTTTCTTTGGTCAGTTGTCCATCTCCTCTGAGAGCCTCCCTGACACACTGTTCTTCCCAAACCTTTCAGTATCTGGTATTATTATTTTCATTATTGTCATACTTCCCCCTCTTTATGTGAGCTTTACAGGCAAGTACCTTCACATCTTTATGTTCTATCTACATCCAGTTTAGAACAGCATCTGGTGCTCTTTGGTTCTAAAATCTTTATTTATTGAATGAACGAACGAGTGTGCCTAAAACAGTGTACAATAAAACTCGTTCCTAATGTACATATTTGGAATCTACTTTTTTTTTTTTGGTACCGGAGCTTGAACTCTGGTCCTTGCTCTTGTGAGACAGTCGGTGGAACCACTGAGCTAAATCCCTGGCCCGAGAATCTACTCTTTGATATGTTGGTCTCACTGCTTAAGGGGGAAACATTTTTATCTAACTTTGAGTGGCTGATTACAAAATTAATGAGGATAATGTGGGAATTTGTTGTGATATTTAGGATGAATAACATTTACTTTGGGAGACATGATGAACTAAGTTTTCTGAATGTGCTCTGGATAGCAACTACCCTATGAGTGGGAAACCCCGTGAACTTTATTCCAAAGTTTCACAGTGGTATTTGTGATCATTCTTTGGATTCGTAGTTTATTATCCTATAATAATTGGCTGACTCATAGGCTCAAAATTATGACCAAGATTCAGTCCCAGCTTGAGTTTAATAATAAACTCTTTGTCCATATTTATCATGAGATATTTGTCTGTTTATTAAGGGCATTATCCTAGGCCTGCTAACCCACTACAGGCTTGAACATCCACTCCTCCTGTTTGTTTCAGAAATGTCTCCCACTTACGTTTCTACACTTGGGGCAGCTTTAGTTTTCCCAGTGCTTGATGCTTCTCCTCTAATACTGGGCGTGTAGCCTCGAGTGTCCTTATACAAATTGAATGTCTAGATCCTTAGAAGTGCCAGGAAGTCTGCAATATGGCAGAAGCACAGTCTGTGAAGAATGAAAGAAAATGTCATCTTGTTTAAGAAGTTTTAGGAAAGATCTGTTTGGATGAGGCATTTGAGAAAAAAGATGATGCTCTTGAAATAAGATTTTCTTAAAAGCCTACCAAAAAATCAGAAGATAGTGTTAAAGTTGTGGGAGAGATTTGATGAGAATTTCCTGATTAGTCATGTCATAGTGCATGATAGGGGAAACAAGTGTTTATATCAACTGGATTTGTGACCATCCAAGCATCTTTCTTCAGATTCTTTCCCATAATCAGTGGGTAAATCTGACAGTTAATCAGACTGTAATCAGACTTTAATCAGTATCAGTGGATTAAAAAAATTCAAGTAGATTAGGAAAGCACAATTCTGGGAGTGTCTGAGATGCTTGGCTTGCCAGCCAGCAAATTGAGGTGGAGAAGACCCCCCTGATGTGGGTGGTACCATCCAACAGGAATTAAGCCTGGATGGAATAAAAGGGAAAGAAGCTGGTACATATTTGCAAAGCTCCATTCTGCTTGAGTAGGTGCATCTTTTGCTGCCATCACCTGTGGACATCGGACTCCAGTTTCTACAGATTTCTAGAATAGATTAACTCTAGTGACTCTCTAGAGAGCTTTCAGGTCTTGGATCTTGGTCTTGTGCTGCATCTTTAATCCCTCTCGTTCTGAGGCTTCTAGCTTCTTGGATGGAGCAGCTGTTGTACCTTCCTGCTCCCTAGTACACACATGAATATTGTGGATGCTTCTGCTTTTGGGGGGTTCATGCCCTGCCATGGTATTTATGTGGTAGGTCTATAGGATCTGAGGCATGTAAGTCTCTGGTCCTCCAGAGAACCCTAACCAATACAGTGAAAATTCTTTCTTTATGATTGGCTTTGTTACTTGTGGTTTCCATTGGGTATTCATTCTCTAGACCAATGCAAGTCAATATCTTAATTTTTCTGGGTTCCTTTCACACATCTGAGGCACAGGACTTGTTAAAAATTTTTGAATATTTTTAGAGAATTTACCAATATTAAAACATGTTTAAATTACCAGTAACCAAGCCATGTATTATTGGAAGAGTAGTGAACTAACAGATAAGTGAGATAAAACAAATTCTAGAAAATGGCTCAAGAATATTGAGAATTTAACACTTTAAGTCAGTGAAGAAAACATGGATTACTAAATAACTTTGAAACAAAGTGGCTAAACATTAAAAACAGTGGTGGCCTTACAATAATTCTAGATGGACCAGTAGTTTACAAGTGAAAATTATGTCATACAAGGAGTAAATGAGAATAGGGAGTTATTGCTAATCTGAGGCTGAGGAAGACCTTTTGAAGTTTTGACACCCCTGGTAGAAGTCACAAAATAAAATACAATGGTACTTTGGTTCACAAATGCTTTTGTTTGCAATTTGGTTTGTAAACAGAAGGGTCTGCCAAAATTTTGTTTTTGCTTGCAAACTATGCTTTGGGTGAGAAATGTGACCATGGCCATCTTTTTTGCCCAAACACAAACATGGCCATCTTTTCCAAAATCATGGCACAAATTAAGTTCATGAACTGAGGTACCATTGTACTAATACATTTGACTACTTAAAATAATGAACTTCCATGTAGAAAAGATGTCAAAGAATAAAATTTGAAAGTAAAGAATGAAAATATAGTATGGTCATAGTCTCTTAAATGTATGTATAGTATAATATAAAATGTGTTTGTAATTTCTAAGATGTATTCTAGAGGCACCAAGAAACCATTGAGAAAAAGATTAATACCTTATAGGAAAAATGTGCCAAGGACATAAGTAGGTAATTCACTACAGCATAAATAAAAATAGCCATTAAACATGAAAATATAATCAACATTCTAGTAGACATTTCACGGAAAATCAGCTTTCCCTGTCATTTATTATATTTGCATGTAAAATATTATTAATATTTAAATATAGAGAAATGAAAGTCTCAAGTAATGATGTTAGGGTACAAATTAATACAATATTTCTCAAAGTATATTTGCTAGAGGTACCAAGAGAACTGAATCCTTTCTGACTCAGCCATTCAGCATCTAAGAGATTATCTTAAGGAAATAATTAGTGTGTATGTCCAAAGATAAATGCTCGACATGATAATCTTAGCATTGCTTGCCTTATTGGCAAAGAACATAAGAAGATTCACGTTCCATTACCAAGGAGACTAATAATTATGACTCTATAAATAACAGCATGCAGACATTAATAACGGTGTCAGTGAAAAAGTTGAGTGCCCAATGGCATGCATGGTATAATGCCATTTAATACTGCACATAAACATTAATGTGATCAGTATGAGACGTTACATAGACTTGTTTAAAATAAGATGTCATATTTCCTTTTAGATTCCCAAACTGAAAGGCTCAAGTCTCCATTGTCCCCTAAACTTTCTTCTTTTGAGGGCTCCCTCTCTATGATGGCCCATCATGTTCTCCTCTCATGATGGCCCGTGATAGTCTCGGTTATTAAAAATGCTTTTTTATGCCCATAAAGGTAATTCATACTTTTGTCTCAGAGCTGTCACCAAGTCTCAGAGGTGTTTCCCTGATGCTGGAGACTACTGCGTGTATCCATTAAAGCTGGATCCTTAGAGTAGGTCACCAAGTCACTCGATAAAGACTTGGGCATTGCAGCTCATGCTGCATGTGTGAGATTCTTAGATCCAGAACTCAAGCATACCATAATCCTCTGAAATCTGAGAGAGATGAGAAAGCGTGAACTTTTTACTCTGTTCAAGGCTCCTTATCCAAGAACAGATGCCCTCAAGAAAGCAGTAGTAGTTCTCTTGCAAATGAGAGAGGAATATATCTGCTGGCTCAGCTCGGCAAACCCTCAGCCTGTGCCTGCACCTTTTAAAAAAAATTCGTTTACGTTCACTGGAACATTCTAGGCGTACACTTGATCTTAGCCACAAGGCCGAAAAGCGATGATTCTAGATATACAATATGATGACATTCATTACTGGGAATTTATAGCTTTACATGATATATCTTGGTTCTTATTTTTTTCCCCATTCCCCTGCCCTCCCTTCAAACCCTGCACCCCTCTGTATTCACAAAGACTTTGTTTCCATTTTCTCCTTTTCTCGCATTTTTTCTTTTCCCTTCTTTCCTTCCCCTATCCTTGCCAGTTCCCCTTCCCTTTAAGACCTTTTCTTCCCATTTTGTATTACCTATTATATATTTTGAGCTTTATTTACACTTTCAGTTTCTCACACCAGAGAAAACATTTGGTATTTGCACTTGTGTGTCCTATTTATTTCACTTATGAGTGTGGCCTCAATATTTATTCATTTAGCTATAAATGACTCTAGTTTCTCATTCTTTATGGCTGAATAGTACCCCATTTTATATAAAAATCCATATCTTATTTATTGTAAACTGTGTGTAGCTGCACCCTCCATGCTTCGGCTTCATATATCATGAAACTCCATGACATATTCCAACCCTGGGTACCACTAGTATGTTTGGGAAGGAATAAATTACAACTAAGGCTTTTCTTGACACCTTATCACGCCTGCTTGCGGAGAAGGGATATTGGAGAAAGTGTGAGAGAATGAAAATTATTTATGGATGCATTTTCAATAAAATTTCAGTTGTTTAATCTCTAGATGGTGAGATTTCAGGTGATTTGTTATACTTTTTTCTACTTTTGGGTTTAAAAAAACGAGCATGTAAGATTTTAAGAATAAGAATTAGAAAGATACTCATTTCTAGGAAAAGTCAATTTCTTAAATCTCTCCATGCAAATCCTTGCTGCAAATGCACGGACAAGTCATTCCCTATTTTTAGACCCCACTTAACCCATATGAAATAGAAAGGGTGTGACTGCTTATCTTTAGGTCAAAAAATGTCCTGTTATTTCCCTAAGAGAAAAAATTCACAAGCTTGTAAACATGGCAGGAAGTTCAGGGGTTATTCTTATTTTATACAGGAAGTGGCAGAAGTCAGGAAAAGGTGAGTAAACTCCTGAAGTGGAAGACAGGTCCTCAGGGCTCAGCCAGGGACACATTCAGCCCTCTGCCCCCTGCCTCTCTCTTTGAGTGACACTGCATCTCATTGCTTTCTGTGCTTATTTTTATTGTTTTTTCACTTTAAAAATGAGATGCTTGTAAGATCTTCTTTAAGGCCTATCTCTGCTTTGAAATTCAGTGACCTTTGGAGAAAAATAACTTAAAAGACACACAAGACAACAACTTGGGATGTGTGGCGCCACTAACTCTATTGACTTAAATGATCACATTTAGTTCGAGCTACTTCAGAACAAAATCTCTTGTTTACCAATTGCAAAGATTTATTTCCTTTATTTGTCTAGCTCAGCGGCATTGGAAAAAATGAGGCCAGTCCTTCACTCTTTAAGAGAGCTCTTATTTCTCCCCATTTTCTATTAGAGGAGAGGTGTAGCTGTTTTCATTGCTGTCACTTAGGGCACATTTATAAAGGATATTTTACCAAAGTCACTTTAACAAACCCAGCAACTGTCTCAGCAATCGTTAGCTTGTTCTGCTTTTTGCTTACTGTGTCCCCTTTTACCCAAATGACCTGAGATCATATTCGACTGAGATTGTCTGCTGTTCCTTCTGTGTTTCATTCATATTTTTTCCTAGGACTTTCTTTGCATGACGATTCTTTGAGTCTGAACCATTTAACAAAAGTTGTTCAAACTCTGCTTCATCTTAATAGTGGGTTTCCCTCTACCATGCATTATTATTTAATGTTAAGACATGTCATTTGAACGCTTCTAAAGGAAAAGCTCTTAAAACTGTCCACAGTTGTATCAGGATTGAGACTCTGAAGTTAGGCTTCAAAGAATCATGCTGCTTGATTGGCACAATCACCCCACAGAATTCAGAGCCAAGTGCTATGGGTGGAATGTTTCAATCTCTCCTTCAAATTTGTATAGTGAAATTCTAACCCTAAGGTTATAGTATTAAAGGCGGGGCCTTTTGAGAAGATAACCAGGCCATGAGGTCTTTTTTCCCCATCATTGAGTTTATTGATACTTTTTAAGTATAGAGTATAGTTTCATTTATCATTGGGATCTTGTACCTTTCCATGACAGGTCTTGGCTCTCATTTTTTCCCCATACCCCTGCCCTCCCTTCACCCCTCTCCCCCTCCCTATTTACAAAAACTTTGTTTCCATTTTTTCCTTTTCTCATATTTTTCTTTTTCCTTATTTCCTTTCCCCTGCATAAGGTCTTAAATGGGATCACTGTCCTTATACAAAGAACCTTAGGGAGATCTCTCACTTCTTCTGGCATATGAGAGCACAGCAGGTCAGTATTCTGTGAATCAGGAAGTGAGTCAGACACTAAATCTACTGTTGCCTTGGCCTTATCAGCCTCTGGAACTGCAAGAAATAAATTTCAGTGGTTTTATAAGCTACCTAGTCTGTGGTATTCTGATATAACTGCCCGAGCAAAATTAGAAAGTGGCTAAATCTACCTGCATCCTGACCCTGTGTTCTCTCCTCCTTCCCTTCTCTCTTTCTTCCTTTAAATTACTTATTAACTTAACATTGCAAAATTATTTACAAATAATTAGATAAAATGTGAAATTTACCTTCAGAAACTCTTCCACACTGTAGTTTTAGCAGCTAATGTTTTGATGCATATCTTAACTTCTTATAGATGTTATATATATATCATATGTGTCATAATTTTTTCCTTTTTTGCATCAAAGTGAATTGCACATGTGTAATTCTGCAACTTTAAAAAGTTTTAACAATTCTTAGATATGTCTTTGGAAGAACAGATACAGATCTACCTTATAACTTTAAAACTGTGTATGATAAGGGAGTGCATGGTGTATTACATTATTTTCCTATTAATGTCATTTGGCTTTTCAGATTTTTCTTTCTAAAAATGCTGGAATAAATATACTTAAACACATGTACTAGAGTTTAATTATATTTGGGCTGGATTTAGTTTATACACCTCATCCAATTTGCTCGATCACAGCATTCTGATAGATGTATCTGGGTGACCTTCCAAGAAGATAAACCTGTATTCCTATAGTCCCTCAAGGGGTGCTTTGATCAGTGCCAAAGAGCAAACATAAATGAATACACTGCAGTGCATAAATTACTCTTCTCCAGCCGATGGGCTATTGCCAGATGTAGTGTTTCCATCTGCCCTCTCAGAAGGCTTTGTGATTGAGCAACCAGGTGCGTTTTTCTGGTTAGGCTATAACTAAATTTGTTGTACACCACTTTGTATTTGTTTTACCTCTTTCTCCATCTTGTTTCCTTTCCTTATTCCACCATCCTTAGGGTCACATCTTACATATAAACCTTATATATAGATTTGGTCTCAGAACTTTCTGATTTGATAACTTAGACTTAGGGTATCTTCTTTAAAACATGAATTACTAGGTCAAAGGATGTGTAAGCTTGTGCTATATTAGTTTTGGTCAGATTTGTCCGGTTTCAAATAGGTTATTTTTGCTTTCCTTGTTATTAGCTGTTGCCATTTCTGTCATGAGAATAATTATGTTATTTGTAGGCATATTATATATTGTCAAGTATAGGTTGAATATCTCTCCTTTGAAAATTGAAAATGCTCTAAAATAAGAAACCTTTTGAGTACCAACATGTTGCTGCAGGTGGAAAACTTCACGCTATAAACTTTATTTCATATACAGAATTATTTAAAATATTATATGATATTTTCTTCTCACTTTATATATATATATATATATAGTATATAAAAGACAAATAAGTCACATTTAGACTCAAGTCTCACCCCTGAGACATCTCATTATATACATGTAATTACTCCAAAATCCAAAAACCCTAATCTGAAACCTATCTGGTTCCATATATTTCAGATTTGGGATTCTTAACATACTGCCTGCTGTTATATTATGAACACTCACTGACAGTAAAGAATCTCTCCATATGTATATTCATGTATAATATTACATGAAATCCTGTTAAGTAATGAGTTCCACTGTTCTAATTTTGTAGCTGAGTGAAACAAAGACTGAATTAGTTCTTTACTCTTTTCTCGATTACACCATAAAATAGTTACTGCTCACTGAAGAAGCCATCTCTCCAAAAATATGAAGTAGCTCAAAATTAGGACATTGTGTTACATTTTGTTGTTGGAAAATTTTATATAGCATCAACTTTCATGACTTCATGATAAGGAGAAAACTTGATTAGCCTTTTGCTCAAGTTGTGGCATACTACGCAGAGGAAAAAGGGAATTAAAGATTATTCTTCATCTTATTTAGGGTTCCTGGACAGATGGGAGTTAGGCAAAGTGAGAAAGGGCTAGAACTGGAGTAGACAGGATCTCTCAAAACTAAAGGAACTGAGTCTAATCTCTGACTCACCACTGTACTCAGTACCAGCCACAGCAATCCTAATCCAAAGCTCTGTCCACATCCTTTGCATGGAATAGCAAGGTCTAGGCGCCCATCTGTGAATGTTTTCACGTGGGAATAAAGTCATTAGAACGTTCCATTTTCTGAGGAAGGTTAGAAGCAGGCAGTAGCCCTTAGCCCTGACTCAGGAACTTGTGTGTGACTTGCTGTGTTACGCACATCCTCTCACAGGCTCGTCTCATTTGTGTTTGCCACCCTCATGGAGTCGGTTCATAAAAGAATTTTCTATTGCACCGTTAATGAAGACTCACTTTACATCTTACACATTCACCATTGCTGCCCTTCTGCGTAGGGCCACCTTGTCAGGAGCTGGAGGCTTTTCTGGGTGGTAAGCAGAAGGAAAAGCTTCAGTTTCCTTGGAGAATCTCCAAGGGAGATGCTGGCAGGAACAAATCCTTATTTAGATCAGGAGTATCAAGAATGTTAAATTTGGTGAATGTATGAGAATTATGTTGGATTAAATTTTTTACTTAAACTGGGAAAATCAATTGTGTGATGAATTGGGTAACTTCTAAAGTTAGTAGGGTTAGCCAGCCATGAGTGTGAGATCTCACCACGGATGTGAGAGGAGGGAAAATTTTTAATGGAGTGGAAATGCTTCAGCCATGCTTATGGTTGCCAGTGAGCCAGAAACACCTGTGTTGGCTTGGAATGAAGTCTGCATGCATTTGTAAATGGAAACCTCATTTGAATTCTAACTAGAGAAGACACTGATGAAGACAGGCCAGTCTTACCTGTAATTGAGAAATGGCAACTCTCTTTAGTGGCCATAGAGTGAAGCAGAGTGCTTTGTAAGGCTTAATTGAAGCAGACATAATATTTATTTAAATGCTGTTATCCTGGAAACCATGTCTTGATTCCAGAGTTGTCGCTTCTCTGATTGCAGCTTCCTGCTGGTGACTTAGCGTGCCATGTCATAAAGCAAAAGGGAGAAAAGCTAATAACTCCCTTTCCATAATTCAGCATTTTCTTTCCACCACTTTTACTTTCTGAAACAAATAAACTTTAGAGGAAAATCTTAACAAATAGATTTTTTGAAAAGTAAATTTCCTGTATATAGTTACAGAAAATAGAAAAGTATGAAATGTCTTAAAAATAACATTTTTGAGGTATTAGAGCTTGTGAGCCCTTATAGAATAACTGTATATCATACATAACTTGGATGTATCTGTGTTCAGAGTGATGACTGCTAATTTGGGGGAAGGGTCTCCAATTTTTCTCTTCTCTTTAGATCTGGGTGGGCTCTGTGACTTTTTTTTCTGAATATGCCCAAAGGATTCGGTTACAAGTACTGTAGTTTGTGGGCTTCATATATTTTGAATTTCTATTTTCTGCTTCTTGCAATGCATACTGATAAAACCCAGTTGTCATGCTGCGAGAAAACTCAACTGTCCCAGCAGAGAGGTTCCTGTAAGAACACAAAAGAAACAACACAGCAACAAAAACAAACAAGGCTCTGTGCTGACAGCCCCACTATGGTATCTTGCCAGCAGCATTCAGAGCTGGCTTGCAGTCATCTAAGAGAATGAACTACCTTGGACATGGACACCCCAACTCTCCATACATCTCCATGGCTAACGTCACATGGATCTGCCCAAATTTCTGACTCATAATAGTATGAGACATAATAAAACAGAGCCTGTGATTTATAGATATACATGGCTAAAATATGATGCTTCAAAAATAATAACTCCCCCAAAGCTTATATCATAGACATTAGAGGAAGGTACACATATGTAGATAGGCTGTGGTGATGATTAGAAATAAAGTATATGAAGGGACAATTATATTTTGGCAATTATTTTGTTTTTTTCACCTATTAACCTATTTCTTTGTAACCCACCTTGTTCTGATTGAAATTTTCTAGACCAGCATATTAACTGAAAGGAATCTCCTTTTTAAAAATCAATTTAGCTTTAAAATATTTATGTCTTTTGTGAAGTAATTTCATGTTACAACATTATTTTAAGAAAATATTCCTGAATACTGGCCACGATATGTCTATCTGTGTAATAAAATATCTCGGGTTCCCTGATCTCTTAAGGAAATTAATTCTGTGTGAACACTTATTCAAAGTGGACCGCTCTGTTCTGCAGATACCCCAGTCAAGGTTTGGGAAGGTAGTGGGTAAATCCTCCTGCTCAAGCTAACAGCATCCCAGATACTTACCAACCCTAAGTACCACGTTGGATTCCCACTCAGCCAGGGGTGCTTTACGGGGTTTCTGTGGTGACCGCTTTTCTCAGATCAGTCACCGAACTCAGTCTCCCAGCGTCCTCCTCCCCTGTCCGCTGCAGTCCCTCTCCCCTTTGTGTTCCCTCGCTTGCCCTCTCACTCTTTCAAAAGCCTCCTCACCTCTCCCTTCTTTTCTTGTGTGTAAAAAACAATTCTAAAAGCTTGTTTTTTCATGTTTAGAGTGGATATCGGAGGCATATATATTTATAAATGACTGTAAACGAGTACAGTTATTTTTGTTGATAAGGTGTTTTCCATTACCTGTCAGACTTTCCCTCCCCAGAAGTTGCTGCTTAGGTATCCTAGCATAAGGTTTCTGCTAGTTCTTTTCTTATGTTTAGTGTTTTTCTCTTTTTCTCAATTTTCCTTATTTTATTTATATTTTAAAATTAGTTTTCCTATCATTGTTTGTCTTCATCCCCTTTCTCCACCGTTTGAAGTCCTTAGTATTCCCGGATTATGGAAAGAATAGAAATTTTAAAAATTGATCTTATTGGTACACTCATTGTATACACTATAATGACGGTCACTGTTGGAAATTTGTACCTTTACATAATCAGTCTTGGTTCTTAATTTTTCCCCATTCCCCTGCCCTCCCTCCGTATCTACAAAGACTTTTTTTCCATTGTTTTTTTATTTTTTCATATTAATTTCATTCCTGTCTTTCCTTTCGTTACCCTTCCCATTTCCCTTCCTCTGTGTCCCCTTTCTTTCTATTTCACATTATTTATTATACCTTTTAGTCCTTATTTACACTTTCAGTTTCTCACATTAGAGAAACTATTTGGCATTTACACCTGTGTGTCCTATTTATATCACATAAGAGTATCGCCTCGGTGTTCATCCATGTGCTATAAATGTCTCTAGTTTTTCATTTTTATGGCTGAGTAGTATTCCATTTTAGAAAAAAAGCACATTTTCTTTATCCAGTCTCCTGTTGATGGGCAATTGGGCTGCTTCCAAGTTTTAGCTATTATAAATTGTGCTGATAGGAACATGGATGTACACATATTACTGTGATGTGAGTCTCTTAATTTTTTAATTTTTTAATTGAGTTTACAGGTACTTTTTAAGTATACAGTACAGTTACATTCATCACTGGGATCTTGTACCTTTACATGACAGGCCTTGGTTCTCAGACTTCTAATCCTAGTTCTTTGAGGTATCTCCATACAGATTTCCACAGTGGTTGCACCAGTCTACACTCCCACCAGCAGTGGATCAGTTTTGCTTTTTCCCCATAGGCCTGCCAGCATTTGTTATTGGTTGATTTCATGATAGCAGCCATTCTTTGAAAGAAAGTTTCATAAGCAAGCTCTAAATTATATACTTATATATGATTGTCTCTTTGGGAGTCGATATTACTAGTAGTTGTTCTTTCCTTGAAGTTTAATGCAAGGGATCTCTACTATAGTGGCAAAGCTTTCTATCCAAACTGATCTACAATATTCAACACAAAAGAGAAGAATCATGAGAAAATAAGATAATAAGATGCTTTAAAAAAATCCATAACTCCTCCAAAGCTGATATCATAGGCACTGAAGTAGAGGAAGTTTTAGACAAAGAACTCACAATCTAAATGGCTAAAGTGTTTTGAAAGGTAAAAAGAAGAAATATATAAGCAAACGCATAATGAAATTACTAAAATGTTCAAGGATCCCAAAAAGGATTTATTTAATAAGATGTTCAGTGTATATAAAGATGACATAAATAAGTAGCTGATTGAGTTAAAAGACACAATTCAGGTTATGAATGACCACATTAGTAAAGATTTAGAGATTATGAAAAGCAATTAAGCAGAAATCCTGAAAACGAAAAACACAGTAAAAAGCCATGCAGCTAGACATAATTAATCAGAAAAGAGAATATCAGGACTTGGGACAGGAATGACATAGGAAGTCACTTAGTGATATTTTAAAAACAACAAGAAATTATAAGAGAGTTTCTCAAGACTTCCTAGATGACCCTAAAAACCTAGCCTAAGAGTTTCAGGGGCTGGGGAAGGCAGCCAAAGGTCTAAAAAAGTTTATTCACTATAATGGCTGCAGAAAACTTTCCCAAAGTAGGGACTAATGTAGATATTCAGGTGAATTAGGCATTTAGAACCCCAGATTGACAAAATTAGAAAAGAAACTTTCTATGACAAGTCATAGCCAAAACTCCAGAAATTCATAATAGAGAAAATACTAAAAACCATTAGAGAAAAAGTCAGATCAATAAAGCAAGTGTAAAGAATACTATCAGATTTCTCAACACAGTGGCAAGGGATTTAGCTCAGTGGTTCTGGCACCTGCATTGCAAGAGCAAGGACCCAAGTTTGATCCCTGGTACCCCCACAAAAAGATTTCTCAAACAAACTTTAAAAGCCAGGAGAGGTTGGAGTGAAGTTTTTCAAGCTCTTAAAGGAAGTAATTGCCAACCCAGATTACTGTGTCCTGCAAAATTACCCTCAAAGTTGGTGGAAAAAGAAAAACTTTCTACAAAAGAGAATCTAAAGCAAATCATGGCCACATACCAGCACTGCATAAAATACTTCAAAGAATTCTGAACAGATAAGGCTAACATCACCAAAGAGCCAAAAGGACAGAATACATTTAACTGAAAGTCATTAAATAATAGGAAAATAGATAAGAATTTGCCCTGAAACAATAGTAGAATGACATGAATCAGTAAGTGCCTTTCAACAATAACACTTACTGTAAATGATTTTAATGCTCAAATTGGAAGACACAGATTATGGGAAGGTTGGATTTAAAAAAAAACCCAAAATATATGGTGCTTGCAGGTGACATACATCATCCATAAAGAAATACATAGGCTGTAAATAAAATCTTGGAAAATGATAACCTGGATCCCGAAAGCAAGCAGTAATAGCTATCCCAATTTCAGACAAAGTAGACTTCAAGCCAAAACTGAAAAGAGTAGATGAAGAAAAGCACCATAAATTGGTAAAAGGATCAATTCACCAAGAATAGATAACATGTAAATGTATATGCACCAGGTGTCAATATGCCCAATTTCACAAATGAAAAGCTTCTTGACATAAAAGAGTAGATAAACTTTAATATCCCACTCTCATAAAATAGGATAACCCAGCCAAAGTTCAGCAATTGTATGAAGCAGATATCTGCAGAGTGTTTCATCCAACCATAGTAGAATTCATATTCTCCTCAGTAGTCCATAAAACTTTCTCTGAAATAAGCCGAATCTTAGGTCATAATGCATGCTTAAAAACATATAAAATAATTGAAATAATTTCTTGTATCCTACTAGATCATGATGGAATGAAACTAGAAATTAAAAACAAAAGATATCAGAGAAATTATACAAAGACATAGAGATTAAAAGATGCATTCTTGGATAATCAGTGGTTCATAGAAGTTACCTGGGAAGAAATGTGCAACACAAGTGGAATCCTAAGAGGCAAGCTTATAGTTGTGAATGGTTTCTTTAAAAAAAGTGATTCCAAACAAATTACCTGCCAATCACAAGGTTATAGGAAAACAAGAGCATCCAAATCCAAAAATTGTGGAAAGAAAGAAATCATAAAAATCAGTGTGGAAATCAATGAAATAGAAACTAAAAAAGTAATACAAAGTATCAATATATCAAAGAAGTGATTTTTAAAAGGATAAATTAGATTGATAAACCCTCAGTCAAAGAAGAAAAGACTGATATTAATGCAATTAAAATTTTAAAAAGCAAAATCACAACAGGCATTTCTGAAATCCAGAGAAATAAACAGAAATATCTTGCAAACTTGTATTCAAATAAAATTATCTAGAAACAATGGAAATATTTATAGATATACATGACTTACCAAAAGTGAACCAAGAAGATAAAAAAAAACTTAGACCAATAGCAGACAATGAAATTGAGCCAACAAAGAAAATCCTAGAACCCAATAGATTCACTGTGGAATTTTTCCCCATTGTTTATTGGTACATTTAAAGCAAACAATGCAGTTACATTTATCATTGGTATTTTGTACTTTTGCATGATGTGTCTTGATTCTTATTTTTTCCCCATACCTCTTCCCTCCCTTAACCCTTCCCTATTTACAAATATTTTGTTTCCATTTTTTCCTTTTCACATTTTTTTCTTTTCCTTTATTTCTTTTCCTCTACCCTTCCCACTCCCCCTTTTGAATTTTTTAAGAATAGAGAAAAGAAACACCAATAATTTTCAAACTCTTCCATGAAATTGAAAGGAAGAAACACTACCAAATTCATTCCTTAGAACCAGCATGAAACCTTTTGAGAACGCAAAGAAAAAAAAGAAAAAGAAAATTGCAAGCCAGTATGCTTAATAAACATAGATGTAAAAATTCTCAATAAGATACTTGTGAACGGAATGCAACAGATCATTAAAAAAGATCAGATATTATGATCATACCAGCTTCATCATAGGGATGCAAGAATGGCATCACATACATAAATCAATAAGCACGATATATAAGTAGAAGCAAGGATAAAAATCACATGACTATCTCAATAGATGAAAAATAAAACCTTTGAATAAATGATAAAGAGTTAAATGAAAATAGGTATAGAAGATCTTTACCTCAAAATGATAAAAGCCATGGTGACAAAACCACTGCTAAAATCACACTGCATGAAGAAAACTGGAAAACATTCCCTCTAAAATCAGGAACAAGACAAAGATGTGTAGTGTTACCACTTCTGTTGAATGTAGTACTTGAAATTTTAGCCAGAGCAATCAGGCAAGAGAAGCGAATAAAGGTGATACACAAAGGTAAAGAAGAAGTCAAACTATATTTGTTGATGATAAGATCTTTCACCTAGAAGGCCCAAAAACCTTGACCAGAAAACTTGTAAAGCTAATAAACACATTCAGTACACTGAAAGGATACAAAATTAGCACACAATCCAAAAATATTCCTGTACACCAACAATAAACCTATTAAGAATAAAATAAAAGAAAAAACAGCCCCATCATGGTAGCTTCAGATACAAATTATATACCTGGGAATCAACCTAACTAAAGTCAAAAAAGGTCTCTATAACAAAAACTGTAGCACTCTAAAGAGATCAAAGAGAACATTACAAAACAGAATGACATCTGCTGTTCCCTAATAGGTCGAATGAATATCAACAAAATGTTCATACAACCAAAAATGATATGCAGATTTAATGTAACCCCAGTCCAAATAAAAACAGCATTCTTCACAGAACTAGAGAGCAACCCTAAAATCCATGTGGAACTAGAAAAGAATCAGAATAGCCAAAGCACTCATACGCAAATGGAGCAAGATGGGAAGCATCATAATCTCTGATTTCAAGTTATAGTACAAAGCTACAATAATAAAAATGGCACGATTCTGGAACAAAACTAGCCATGTACACCAACGGCCTAGAATAGAAATCACAAAAGCAGCCCAGTGCCCCTTTAGCCATCTGATCTTTAACAAAGAGACTGTGAAATGGGAAGAAAGGGGCTCAAGGTGTAGGGAAGGTGGGTGGGTAGGGAAAGGGTAATAAGTGAAAAGAAAAAAATGTGAGAAAATGAAAAGATGGAAATAAAAAAGCTTGTAGATGGAGAGGGGAGGGGTGGGCAAAGGGAGGGCAGGGACAAGGGGAAAAAATGAGAACCAACACCTATCGTGTAGAGGTACAAGATCCCCACAATGAATGTAACTGTACTGTATCCCTACAATGTACCAATAAACTCAATTAAAGCTATAAAAACAAACAAACAAACAAAAAAAACACAAATCCTGGAGAAAAGATAGCCTCTTTAACAAATAGTACTGGGAAAAGTGGCTCTTGATGTGTAGAAGAATGAATTTGGAACTGTACCTTTTACCCTGTACTAAAATAAAATTAAAAGTGATCAAAGACCCAGTTTTATAAAACAAAACAAAACAAAACAAAACACACACACACCGAATCTGCTGGAAGATAAAATAAGTAAAACATTTGAAGACATAGGCATAGGCAAGGACTTTCTGAAGAGAACCCCAGTAGTATAAGAAATAATACCAAGAATCACCACGGGATTATGTCAAATTAAAAATCTTCTGCATAACAAAGGAAACAACAGACTGAAGACACAACCTACAAAATAGGGAAATTATTTTACCAGCGACTCTTCTGATAGAGGACTAGAATTTAGAATATATAAATAATGCAGTAATATTAGATCCCCATTAAATGAAAGGCCCAATCCTAAAATGGGGAATAGATAAAGATAGAAACCCCTCAAAAGAATTTCAAATGAGCAATAAGTGCATGAAAAGAAATATTCAGCATCTTTGGCCACTAGGAATGAAAAATTAAAAACGACACTGAGATTACAACTGTCTCTATACAATGGGGTATTGCTCAAGCATAAACGGTATATTCGAGTCATTTGACGAAAAGTGGGTGGACCTTGAGATCATAATGTTAAGTGAAATAAATCAGAGGTGGAAAGTTTCTCTTGTGAGAAACACAAAATATAAATAGGGCAAAATGGAGGCGAGATGGTAAGAAAGAGGGAGGACTTTCTTGAAATGGGGAAGGTGATGTACACAGGAGGGAGGGTGGAGGATGGGGCAGAGAGAGGGGATAAAAATTGTACATATACAGTCCCCCAAATGAATTTAGTTGTTATGTATCATAAACATATACTAATACATTTTTAAAAAAGGAAGAAAACCAACCTTGCAGAGGTTTTATGAAGTCAATAGTCATAAACAACAAAGGTGTAAAGAATTAAAGCTGTTTCCTGTCAGTGGCACTGGATATATGCAGCAAGCATCTTAATGACAAATAAAATGTTAACGTAACCTTCGGCTTGGCTTGTTAAGATTATTGCAGGTCTTTCTTATCAGTTCCAACATACATGCCCAAAAAATGTCATGCAGAGTGAAAATGTGCCAACTGTAACCACATGTTGCTTCTAGTCTCTGACAATAAAAAGCTGCCTGAAGGCAATTAAAGCTGATCAATATCAGAGGACAGAGAAATGTCTCTCCTCCTTCTACAGTGGTTTTTGCCCAGCCTATTTGGCAGAGATAGGGTCTGGTACTCCCCCGATGGAGCCTCGACAGCGGTCCTTTTTAAAATGACTCAAAGGAGTGCTGATGTGGAGCCTTTGGTGCTGAAATGATTGCACTGGAAAGGGGTTTGCAACCAAAGAAATCCTTATGCTGCACTTCTCCAGTAAGCTCTCCTTGTCCACGGGCAGAGAAGGGGTTGCAGTATCTCCCAGGTTCAGACAGTTTGATTTTCAAGTGGGAGAGATTAGTCATTTTTCCTGTATACATTACATTTCAGAGCAGGGAAACAGTGTGGGAAAGTTAAATGAAAAGAAACAGTAGAAAGAGAAAACCACATTTGAAAATCTTAATGGATCTGGATAATAGTCATCAATAGTTGTTGAAACCGTTAGATAAGAAACATTAGATATGAAATTTTACATCCATGGGTCAAACAGACATGATGTGAACTCACTGATTAATCTTTTCATCACTACAAGAGCAATAAATGGGGTATTTTCATTTTTCTTTCTTTTTTTTTTTTTTTTGGGTACTAGGGATTGAACTCAGGTCCTTGCGCTTGCAAGGCAGGCCACCGAACCGCTGAGCTAAATCCCCTGCCCGCATTTTCTTTTTTTTTTTAGACAATAGAAAGCATGTCCAAATAATTTTTAAATGTTAATAAGAAATATACTACATTTAATAAGCCTTATAGGTATCTCACTTTCCAGAAATAGAGGGTGCAGTGTCATATTAATTGACATCACACTCTGTAGTCAGCCAAAACAAGATATCCTATGACACAGATTACTCAGGCCCTTCAAAGAATAATATGAATAACTAAAAAGGAAGCATTGCTGCATATTACAAGGAATTTATAATGTACATAATCTAAATCCAGTACATGGATTCTGATTGAATTCTGATACAAAATTAACTTTAAAGGTATTTTAATAGTCTAATAACATTAAATTGAACTTGATATTAAGATGTTATAATGGAATTGTTAATTTCATGATAAATTGACTGAGTTACATTTTTTTTAAAAAAATCTTGTGTGGTGAGATGCTTATGGCATGTTTATTGGTAAAAGAAGTCCACCTTTAGCAAAAATCTCTGACATGCAGAAGAAAAAACCTCACTTGTTAGATAAGCAAAATTTAAAATATGTTGGCAGTTAGAGCAAAAGCTCATTTGTTTGCCAGGTTGTAATCCCATTACTTGGGAGGCTGAGGCAAGAGGATCACCATGAATTCAAGACCTGAATGTGCTACATAGAGAGTTCAAGGCTGGTCTGAACCTGTCTCCAAAAATCAATAAAAAGTTTTTTAAAAAGGGAAAAAAAGTTCATGTATTTTATGAGTGTTTAAATTGTAAAACTGTAGAACTACTTTTAGGAGTAATTTAGCATTTTTTAGCAAAATTGAAGTTATGTTTTCTTAATTTCAGGAACTCTAGGAATTTTCAGCGTCTTCTAATTCTGGATTTAGGCTGGCTGGTTGACTCCAGTCTGGACTTGCTTTCTTTATTTAGACTTGAGCTTTAGTTTTTCTAATATTGTCAATTTCTGTAATAGACTTCATATTTTAGAATAATTTTAGATTTACAAAAGCAATGCCAAGAGTTCCTGTATATTACTCCCTACTCCTGCATAGTTTCCCCAATTTTTTATATTAGCATAGTACATTTAGCACAATTAATTAACTAAAATTGATACACTGACATTAATTGATATTTGTATTTTACCAGATTTTTATTTAGGTTTTACCAGTTGTCTTCTTGGGTTTCTTTTGACTATGACAATTTTTTTGGAATTTTCTTGTTTTCAATGACTTGGACAGTTTTCAGGAGTCCTGATCAGGTGTTTTGAGGAAGTATTTCTATTGCAGTTTGTTTGAAGTTTTGCTCATGATTATATTGAGGTTATAGGTATGACACAGAAATAAAGGTCACAGAAATAAAGTGTGAATTTCATCAAATGATATCAAGATTACATACTATCATCAGTATGACTTATGATCATTGATTGGCTGATTATTTACCTTGATCGTGTGGTTGAAGTGGTACGTGTCAGTTTTCTTTACTACATATTCACTCTTTCTCTCCTATTTTTTACAAGGTAGCCTCTCCATATATGACATAGCACCTTTTGTGCAGCGTGCATCTGAGTATGCAAAAATGCTCCCCTTCTTCAGGGTGCAGTGTCTGCACTATTTGAGATTTGTCCTTCTCACATTTATTAATTTATGCAATAATTTATGTCAATATGGGCTTCTGAACTCATTTTAGGTGATAAGTTACAATGCAAAACTATTTTATTGTTTATGCTGTTCCAATTTTTGTAAGTAATTGGTAATTCTTTTATTTGCCTCTTCTTTTTAGAGCATTATTGGTGTGTGTGTGTGTGTGTGTGTGTGTGTGTAAGTATGAATGTATATATTTTATTTGACCATTTCCTTCCTTCTTGGATGCTCTAGGATTATCTTTAACTTTTTCTGGAAGATACTCAGAAGGAGAATTCATGGGTTGAAAAGAATTTCTATTTTAAGTTTTTGGGAAGTCTCCATACTGATTTCCATGGTGGTTGTACTAGTTTACATTCTCATTAACAATGTAGAAGGATTCCTTTTCCCTCTACAGCCTCACCAGTGTTTATTATAATTTTATTTTTAATAATGGCCATTCTCTTTGGAGATGGAACACAGTGTTGTTTTAATTTACATTTCTCTAATGGCATGGGATGTTGAACATTTTAAAAGTACTTTTGGGCCATTTGTACTTTTTCTTCTGTGAAGTGTCTATACATTTCAATTGTCCAATTTCTGATTCGGTCTTTTATTCTGGGGGAGGGTTTCTATGTATATTCTAGATATCCATCTTCTAGCTGAGTGGTAGCTGGTAAAACCTTTCTCCCATTCTGTAGTTTATCTCTTTGTTTTGTTGATTGTTTCATTTGACATGCAGATGCTTTTTAATTTGATGTCATCCTGTTTATTGATTCTTGATGTTATTTCTAGTGCAATTAGTATTCTGTTCAGGAAGTCCTTGTATACATCTATGATTTCAAGGGTTTTACCTACTTTGTCTTCTAGAAGGTTAAATGTTTCTGTTTAATATTTAGGTATTTGATGCCTTTTGATTTTACTTTAGTACATGATAAGAGATATAGATCAAGATCCAATCTTCTGTATGTGGATAGCCAATTTTCTCAAAGTATTTGCTAAAGAGGCTGTCTTTCCTCCATAGTATTCTTTCGGTCTTTTGTCAAAGATCCTGTGTTTAATGTGTCTGGATTGATTCTGTGTCCTCTATCCTATTCCATTGATCTACATGACTTTGTGTGTGTGTGTTCGTGTGCTAGTACCATTCTGTAATACCTATAGCTTTGTGATATAAGTAGAAATCTGGTATAGTGATGTCTCCAAGATTGATTCTGTCCTCTATCCTATTCCATTGATCTACATAACTTTGTGTGTGTGTGTGTGTTCGTGTGCTAGTACCATTCTGTAATACCTATAGCTTTGTGATATAAGTAGAAATCTGGTATAGTGATGTCTCCTGGTTTGTTCTTGTTACCTAGGATTGTTTTTGCTCTTCTGGATGTCATCTGGTTCCATATGAATTTTAGGATTGTTTTCTCTAGTTCTGTGAGGGAGGCTGTTGGCATCTTGATTGGGATTGCATTAAATCTGTATGTCAGTATTGGAAGTATGGCCATTTTCACTATATTGGTTCTGCCTATCCAGGAACAAAGGATATATATCCATTTTCTAATGTCTTCTTCAGTCTCCTTTTGCCCTGAACTGTGGTTTTTGTTGTAGATGTCTTTTATTTCCTTTGTTAGGTTAATTCTTAAGTACTTAAATTTTCTAATGCTATTGTGAGTGGTATAGCTTTTCATTTCTTTCTGAGTGAGTTTTGAGTGAGTGTAGAGAAAAATTGATTTTTATGTGTTGATTTTGAATCCTGTTACATTGCTGAACTTGGTTATTAATTCCGGAAGTCTTTTGGTGGATTTTTTGGGTCTTCTATATAAAGAATCCTGTCTCTTTTACGTAATTTCATTTCTTATTGATCAGTGGCACATATACAAAATTTGACTCAACATATTACTCCTTGAGTCTGATTCATTAAAAAAGATGATTTATCTGCCCTTTCTTTATATGTGTGTGTGTGTGTGTGTGTGTGATTGTGTTATTTGTGTATGTGCTGAGGATCCAGCCCAGAGCCTTAAATATCCTAGGCAAGTTTTGTACCACTGGACTACACCCCTTTCCCAATATTCTTTTAAGTTTACATGTGATTATGTCCTATAATTTTTATAGTTTTGTTTGTTTGTTTGTTTGTACTGAGTATTGAACTCAGGTCCTTGAGCTTGCAATGCAGGCAGTGGAACCACTGAGCTAAATCCCTGGCCCTAATATTTATAATTTTTAATAGCTCTATACTGATTGCTTGCTGTCAGTTTTGTTAAAAACATTCTTTTTATAGTTACCCATTTTTTAAAAAATTACTTTATAAAGTGACTCATTCTTTGTATAATTGAAAATGTGGTTTTTCTATAAAATGGAGTACTACTCAGCCATAAAGAATGAGAAAGTAGATTCATTCATAGGTAAATGGGTACATTTTGAGGATCCACTCCTAAGTGAAATAAATAAGTCACACATATGCAAATAGCAAATAGTTTCTCTGGTGTGAAAAACTAAAATAGTACTCAAGATCCTAATGGGGCAATTAGCAATGTGAAATACGAAGAAAAGGACCAAACGTGTAGGGGCAGTGAGAAGGATAGGGAAAGGGGAATAAGGGAAAAGGAAAAAAATATGAGAAAATGTAAAAATGGAATTAAAGTGTTTGAAGGTGGGGAGGGGAGGAGGGGGTGAAGGG
>NW_022900941.1:14314776-14364420 GCF_012274545.1 Fukomys damarensis | reverse complement strand
GGGGACAAGGGGGAAAAATGAGAACCAGGACCTGGCATGTAAAGGTACAAGATCCCAGTAATGAATGTAACTGTACTGTCTACCTAGAATGTACCAATAAATTCAATTAAAAACAAAGAAAGAAAATGTTATTTGGTCTTTTTACTTGAAAATGAACTTGGTTCCTTGTAGCTTTCAGGATTATATCGTGTTCTCTTACACCTTTATAGAGGTTAATTCATTGTTATTGGTGTAGTAGTTAATATTATTTGTATTCTTTTTATTCCCATTAACTTTATTGGTACTTTTGTTTGTTTGTTTGGTACCAGGGATCGAACTTGGGCCCCTGAGCTTGCAAGGCAGACAGCGAAACCACTGAGTCAAATCCCCAGCCTTTATTGGTACTTTTGAAGTATACAGTACAGTTACATTCATCATCGGGATCTTGTACCTTTACATGACAGATGTTGGTTCTCAGTTTTTCCCCATACCTTGTCCTCCCTTTGCCCCCTCCCTGCTCCCCTATTTACAAAGACTTTGGTTCCATTTTTTCCTTTTCTCTTATTTTTTCTTTTCCCTTATTTCCTTTCCCCTGCCCTTCCCACTTCCCCTTTGTGTTCTATTTTAAAAATTAAAACTTTTTAAAAAACTCTTGTCTTTGGTTCTCTTCCCAATTCTAATACATTCTTTAAAGATAACAAGTGTATCAACTTTGTGTATTATCATTAAAGATCATCTTATAGGTCACATACATATGTATATTTAAAATGTACCATTTCTCCTAGCATCAAACACCACTGTGGAAATCAGAAACATTTGCTTTTGAACAGAAATAAACTTTTTCCAGAAGATTCCTTTAAAGGAACCCTTCTTTTATCCTTGAAGTTTGGTGATACCTTTAAAAGTGTAGATCTTGAGATGGGGAAGTAGCTTGGAGGTAAGAGTCACTGTGATTACTTAACTTGAAAGAGACCATGGGTTCCATCATTAACATTTCCTACCAAAATAGTATCTCACTGTTAATTGTTCTACTCATTTTCTAGGAACTTATACACACATACATATACTATATAAACATATCAATGGAAAAAAATGTTTCAAGCTATAATAGGAAAAACTTCTTTCCAGACTATATTTATTCAAATCAAATTTTAGTGCCTAAAAATGTTTCTTTTATAGTACCTTTGAACATTTTTCTTCTATTTTTATTTAAAAATGCCTATTATGACCAAGTTATGTCCTATAAGGTACAAAATCCCACTGATGAATATAACTGCACTGTATAACTAAAAATTACCAATAAACATAATGAAAAGAATGAAAATACCTATTATGTTTTTGATTGCCTGTTCTACATATATATTCTCACTGAAATTATTGTAATAAATACTTTTTCCAATTTTATTTTTATCAATTCAATTGTTTCAAACTTATCCCTGCTGTCTCTTACTGTTTTCAGGAGACTCAATTATACTTTGTACTATTTATAATTTGTTTTTCATTCCCTTGATTATTTTATTATACTTTCCATTTCTCCATTGAGATCTATCATCTTACTATTAACTTTCTTGCTATACCTGATATATTATACAATTGGTTACCCTTTATTTGTACAATGATTTTGAAGAGGTTTATTTTCTATAATTTATTAACTGTCACAAAAAAGCCTTTAAAATGTTCTTTCCTGGAATCATCTTGAAGGGAGCCTTTATTTAATTTTTTTTCTTACATTGTTTTCCTTCTTTTTACTTTATCCATGCTGATCCCCAATCTGTTGTGCATTGCATTTGTTCAGGATGACTTGGGAGCTATCTTTTGTCTAGAATAGAATCTGTGGAAGTGAATCAGCAGGGCAAGTTAAGACTGAGTGTGCTCTTTCAGGGATATTTTCTCACCAACTTTACCCCAAGGGCACATCTGCTCTGTGCTCTCAGAGGGCTGCTATCACCAAGTAAAGATACGTCTCAACTTACAACAGGACTATATCTTGAAAAATCAGTCCATCATACATTATAAACATCATAGAGTCAAAATTGCCCTGCATTACCTCATCCACTGACTTTGTTTTATAGCATAGCAGTACAGTGCCCTGCACAGCATCAGATGTTTACATGAAATGGAGATACTTACTATGTGCTGTAGCTCACTGCCTTGTCCAGCACCCAGAAGATCTTGTTTGTACCACTAGTCTGGGATACTAGTCACTTTGGCATCACTAAAACACAATATCCAATGCCCACAACTTAAAGAGGAGAGAATTAATTTGGCTCACAAATTTAGGGGATTCAGTACATGGTCAGCAGGCTCCAAGGCAGAAATTTGGTGGCAGAAAAGTATGGTAGGTCAAAGGTGCTCAGTTCCCGGTGGCTGGGAAGCAGACCAGGGGACAGTGCCAGAGACGAAGGCCTAGGGGCCAGAAAACACCAAAATCGCTCACTGATTTTACTAATCTCCTCACGGATTCCCAGGACAATTAATCTGACATGATTAACCTGAACCACCAAACCTGAGAAGAAATCACAATTCAAAGTAGGAAGTGTAACCAAAAACTAAGTGAATCCTTAAATTTAAAAAAATTGATTACAGGAGAGACACATTGCTATTAATCTCCTTCAGAATTTCCCCTTGTATTGAATTCACCTATTGCATCATTTTTGCTCCTTTCTTTCTGAGGCAGTTCTGAGAGTTCTCTTTTTGAACATCCTTAGTTGTGCTGTTGTGGCTGCCTTGATGTCTTGAATCAATTCAAAATGTTTGCCTTTTGTGGTCATTTTAGCTTTGGGAAACAGCTCGAAGTCACATGGTTTTAGATCCATTGAATAAAGTGAATGAAGACATAATGTAAAAAAAATTTTTTTTCAGAAATTGCCTTGAACAGTTTTAATCAATTCAGGCAGCCAAAAAAATTACCCAGGAAAGAGGACTTCCAAATTTCTTTCAATGAATAATGGGATCGGGTTTTTGAAGTGAAGGGGAGTATATGAAGGGTGATTAACAACAGTGTATCTTTTATTATAATATTTTAAAAATTTGAGTTAAATATTTATTGCATTTTTGATCAGGCCATTTACAATTTTTATTGAGTACATATTGCTTTAATACTTTTATAAAGTATAAGCTGAAACATTTTGCATTGAGGGCTGTTTCTCATTTTCTGTTTCTCAGAGTCTTCCTGGGGAGCACGGATGGCCCTGTTTCTGGATCAGTAACTTGGTTTTTCAGTCTTCCTTCTCTCATCAGCCTGCAGTAAATACTCTCCTGGCTCAGCTCCTTGTCACCTGGTAGGAAGACTCCTGTCTTAGAAAGGGGAAAAAGGCAGAAACAAGTGACAATATCCAGCAGCTTTTGAGCATTTTTAGGACACAAAATTTCCTCATCTTTATAGACAGGATATCAAACCAGGCAAATGGTAAGAGCAATTAGAAGTAAAAAGTACTCAGATTCTGTGAAGGGGAGGCCAATATCACTGATGTCATTCTCTGAGTTTCCCAGTCAAGTGATGTCAGATTGCTCATGGCCTCTGTCTCGCATCTCTAGTTGGCAAATATGTCTAAGAGTACATAGAGATGTCCCTGTACTGTGTCTAAAATAGAAGAGCAGTGGACAGGAAAAATGTAGAAGCAAGAAAATTTATATGTTATCAATTCCTGAAACATAAAGATGTGAAAATCCTTGAGTGTTGCTGGAGTTGGAGAAATATATAGGTGGTTTATCTCACAAATCCCATCTCTTTAAATACCCAGAGACTCCATGTTTTGTAAGGAAAAAAATAATAAAACCATTTGCTTAACTTCCTTTTGTCCTGGGAACATCACAATTAGAGCAAGGTATGAATAATGAGGAGTTCTACAAGGTCAGATCAATCATTAGGGTAGTTTAATCCCTTAGTTCCTGCAAAAGCCATAGTAGCAGGCTGAAGCCATTTTTCCATGGGTTTGGAGAATTCATTTACTTCTTTGATCAGAATTTTAAGTTCAAAGATTTTTAAAAGCAAAATAAAGGCAAACAATAAAAAACCTTTACATTTGTGATACATTTGTTTTGTACTCTTTGTTATTTGGTTTCTTTCATCAAGCATCTGAGTAGGCACAACAAAAATTACTTCCTCTATTTAATAGACGGTATCACTGGGCAGAGAAAGATTACTTGAGTTGTGTAATGTCATACAGCGATTTTTTCACCAAGGCAGAACTAAACCCTGAAGTTCCTCTTTGGCAATTCCTGCTGCTTACTTACTTCATGGGTCCTCAAATTTATTTACAGTGGTGGCTTCAGATGACCATACATATCAAGTCTGTAGGGTGAAGAATAGAGTAGATTATCAGTGAATCAAGCTACTTCCTTGGGTTTAGCTACTTCCTTTTAGGTCTCATTCTCTATTGTAAGCACTTGTTGAGTGAGGAATTAAAAACTGGACTTGTTAAGCCCTATATTTAAAAATATAAACCGCGTAGTCTGAATAATTCAGCAACTAAAACTAGAGAAACTAGCACTATTCTAATTTTGCTTTTAGGCTTCATTTCTTCCTATTTCATTAGTGCTATATTCAAATATATTCAAGTAAGATGTGGCTATTAACATAGACAATGGGGGAATGTGTTAAGATTTATCTTCCTAAATAAATGAGCAGACTTTGGTCATCTTTGTACATGGCTTAAAACTGCAGAGATTTTCAATCAGTTTCTAGCATTTCCTTCTCTACATGTAGGGCACATATTTGTTTTTATTTTGTTTTTCCTCTATTATTTTATGTTAGCTTTGAGGCTCAGGAATCACAACACTATTGCATGACATTTGTTTTTGTTTTTCCTCTATTATTTTATGTTAGCTTTGAGGCTCAGGAATCACAACACTATTGCATGATTAATTTTGTTCCTGTATTATGCTAGACTTTTTGTGAAATTAACTGTGCTGTTTCTTTCCCAGTAATGTCCTCTAATGAATATTTTATTTTTTCTCAATTGCTCTGTGGTTGGCCTTGCTTGATATTGTCAAATAACAAGAGCTTCTGTTCCACAGAGTATGGTGTAGGTAATTCAGAAGTCAGCTAAGGAAGTTCTTTCCTCAGCGAATACAGAACATGCCCAGTTTTCCTGCCTGCAAAATGAGATTCTCTTAAAGCCATGTATTATAGATCACAATGGCATCAATAACTACAATCTACTACCATAGAGATGTGTGGACAGACCAGTTGCAATCCATGTCTGTTTGAGACTAGAAGGAACTGTGAATTTCATTTTTATTCTCTCATGAACAAAGAGTGGCTCTTGAATATTCAGTATAGAACCTCTCCTGGCAGCTTCACGGCTGTGCACCTATCTGGTTTTCTAAGGTGGGTAAAAGTTCTGCAACAAGAAAAAGTAAGTTGAAGGACTGGCAAATACAAGGCAAGAGAAAGTGAGAAAAATGGAGTAGCTACTAATTGTCAGACACCGTGCTTGATGATTTCAAAATATTATCCTTTTTTTATTTTTATTTTTATTTATTTATTTATTTTTTTTGGTGCCGGGGATTGAACTCAGGTCCTTGTGCTTGCAAGGCAGGCCACCAAACTGCTGAGCTAAATCCCCAGCCCTTGAAAATATTATCCTTTTAAATTGTTGCAGTTATCTGGTAATGAAGTTATGGTCCCCAACTTACAAATGCGATCTCTGGAGACTGATAGTTTAAGCAAACATGTCTGTGGTGCCCTCGGTCTACTACTCAAATTTTTACTGACTCAGTGATGCATGAATGAATGTCATACAGCCAATACAAGGGCCAGATTAAGGAAGCTCTTCTATCTCCATCTTGTGGATGTTAAACATGTCCTTTAGCAGGCTGTGTATGGGAGATTATGAAATGTTGTTTGCATGAGTGGTTGCAAAGGTGTATACAGGGAGGTGTCTTTGCTTCCCAGTGTTTACTCCATAGGCTGTAGCCTATGCATGAAGCTCTGAGTGCATGGCTCTGCCCACTCCCTCATCTTTGCCAAAGAGTTGGGAGCCTCCCTAAATGAACTGGGGTACTTGATATGGTCAAGTTGTGATACAATTCTGTGCTTGGCCGCCAGGATTTGGAGACATCATGGTCCTAAAAGGGTTTTTCTTGTTGGTCACTGGGAGGTAATTTAAAAGCTTTAGGTTTAGCTACAAAATGTGGGTTTTAAATGCAGACTACCCAGGGTTTAAATGCAACACCAGTTATGTATTCTTATTTCCTTTTAGGACCTTCTTCTATCAAACCTTATGGCTTTCCAGACTGTGCTAAGAGCATATCACATATTTCCTTTGAAAAGATTTACCTTCTGCATTAAAAAATTCTACTATTTTGATGGCCTAGAGGACAGTCTGCTGTAAATGTTTCTTCCCCATGAATTAAATGCTCTTGGGAAGGAGGAAAAAGAATGCAAGATTGTCTTGCCTGAAAGCAGGCAGGTGTCTCTAGCATCCATATCAAAGTTTTCAATGCCATAGTGACATTAATAATGAATGACAAGTTTCTTGCAGACTTTCAATTCAGCAGTGTTACTTTTCCTGTGGTTAGGTCAGTTCTAGTGTGTTTGGCTTTAGGATTTCATGCATATCCTATCAAATGAATGCAAAAAGAGCTAGTAGCATGCAATGCATTTGCCTTGCTCATTATAGGCTAAGAAAATTGTATTTTTCAAGTGAATATTGGTTAGGAAAAACTTTATGAGTATTATTATTTTAAGTAACCATGGGAATGGTGCTGAGTTCTCTTCTCTACTACTGATGGATCTGTTAGATGGAACTGGGTGACAGAAATCTTGAGTTGCACCAGTTGGGACCAGAAGTGGGAGTTGAACAGGCTTAACTTTTTCCGCATAGGCAAGGCCAGCTGCCAAAAGAAAAACTCTAAATTCTATCCTCATTGCCCTAGACCAGGTCAAGCTCTGATCCAATATGATGATTTCTTAACTGGCTTTGTTTCTTCTCCCACCCTGCTACAATTTAGGAATCCAACATGAATCTATTAAACAAGCACTAACTTAAGAAAGCAATTTCCTTTGTGATTGAATCTTTCCAGTAGCTTTCCATTCCACTTAGCATAAAATAAAAAATCCTATATGGCTCATAGAGCCCTGCTGTCATTACTGCATATTATGCTATTCTCCTGGTCTTTTACTGTGCTCTGATGGCCCTGGACTTGTATCAGATCCCCAGAACTGGGCTTTGACCCATTTTGAATGTGTCCATAATATGGTCTTGAGTAGCTCTTCCTTAACTCTCTTCCTCTTTCTCTGTCTCTACTAATACTTCAACTCTATCAGTCCTTCAGCTTTCAGCTTAAAGTTGGTTCCTTGGTGAGTCTTCCTTAATTCTGAAATAGAAATATACACTCATACTGTTCCTTATATTTCCCTTCTTAATATTTAAAACACAATCAATATGTTTGTGTATGTTTTACATGTGATGATTTGTTAAATGTCTGTCTTCCTGTGACTGGGCTGGGGTCTTGTCCATGTTCTTGATGTCCTAAATAAAGAATTGAGCAGGACACCCAAAAGTAGCAGCAGGATCATTGACTTATTTGAAAAAGAAGAAAGAGAACACTTCACTGAAGGGGAGTGGGCCCGTGAAAAGAGTGCAAGGTATCAAGGGCTTTGGTGTTGAGGGTTTAAAGCCTTAGTGATTGGGGTGGGATTGAAGGGTTTGGTCTGAGGTATAACTACTGCCAGTAAGCAGTTTGACTTAGTCCATCCATGGGGCAGTGGAATTTCTGACCTTTTATGGTCTTTGGAGGAACTGTAATAGCATCTAAAGCCCATAGGGTAGTCATACCTGCCTAAACAATGACATAGTAAGAGGCTTGGGGTCAGGGCAAGACTTGCAAAAACACCACTAGTGTTTGCCTAGGGACTTATTGGGCACAGCTATCTGGTTACCTTTTCCCACTTTGTTTAGAACTGGGCATCCTGGTCCTGGGCTAATGTTTAACTCCGAAGGTGGATCTATTTCCAGAAAAGTCTCCAAGGAGGGCCCTCCATTTTTATTCAGCTGTTTTCTTAGTTACCTTAGTTACCTTACACCTCATATCATCCAAAATATGGGTGCTAAGGTGAGGAGACCCTCCCTTCTTTTTCTAGCTTTTTCCTTAATTATTTCTTTCATTTCCTCTATTAATGTTCCAATCTCAATTAAACAAGAATAAAGTCTGTTTTATCCACCAGTACGTCTTTAGCACCCAATGGACTGCCTGACGTGGAAAAGATACTGCAAATCTTTATTGAATGAATACAAACTGGCTCCTGGACCAAAGTCTGGGTATCATGCCTGTAATTCCAACATTCCTCTGGGAAGCTAAGGTAGGATGATTGCAATAAGCCTAGCCTAGGCAACTTAGTGACTTACAGATACTCTGTTCCTAAAGAAATTAAGAAAAAAAATGTATAGGGTCTAGTTCAGTACGAAGACTCTGGGTTCAATCCCCAGTATTGCCAAAGACAGAACAAAACCCCACAAAAAACTCCCCTCCAAAAGTACCCCTTGCTTTTGATGCCATCTGTGAGTTTAACTATCTCCATTTTTAAATCCACAGCTTCCGAAACGTGGTGTTAGGCTAGAGGTCAGTGGGCCTTTGTGCTCCTTCATCCTTGTCCTGGGGAGCCTCCTACCTTCTGCCTCCCTGCAGGGTATCTGTTTCATGTTCTGACCCAGGCCAAACCATTGGAACCTGAGCCCCAGACTCATCGCTCTAAATATGTAGTCAGAGCTCTTACTCCAAGCCAGTTTCAGTGAAACACTTTCAAATCCTTATTTTGAAGATGCTGCAGCATTCTCATAGGACCTTCCATAGAATAGTTATAACTCTTTATATACAATAGTAAGAGAATCAGCCCAAGCCTAAATAAGCTTTTCTTGACTTATACATCTATGAAGTTCAAGTAGAAATATTTATAAATTAATGTGAAAATATAATGGTTGTCACAAAGTCTCATTATATTGTTCACTTGATTGTTCAATTATTGTGTTAGTAATTATAATAAAAAGGAAATACTACTTTATGATACATAAGATTTCAACTGGAATTATATTGCTATTTTTTCAATTAGTGAGCTAAACATGATTGACTTACAGATGCTTTTTCCATAAATATTTGTTTCCTCTTCCTTTTTCTTTATTACACTTGCTGGTAGTTAGTTGTTATCAAAAGTTTGCAAAAACCGAAACTTTAAAAAATGTGTAAAAAGAAACATTTTTAGATTAACAAGTTGTTTTCCATTAAACTTACTTATTCAGCAATCTGGATAAATGTTTCCAACCTTCCATTTTAGGGACAGCCATTGATTTTTGAAGGGTTAAAGCTACAGGTTACAAACTACTGGTGAATTCTCAAATCTATGTAGTAAGTATTTAGTGGTAATTTTTAAACGAATAGATGAAAAAATATATTCTGGTTGTCACAATTTATAAGAATTCAGACTTTAGATGTAATCTTAATACCATGGAAGGCTCATGCAGAAAAGGATCACAAGTTTGAGATCAAATGGGGCAACTTAATGATTTATCAAGACTGTATCTCAAAAAAAAATACATACAGATTTGGGGATGTAGCTCAGCAATAAGTCCCGTTGTTCAGTTTCCAGTGCCACACACAAAATAAATGAGGCTTTTGAAACTCTTCAAAGCCATAGAATTTAACAATGCGAAACAATATACTTTGGAAATAAAATGTAAATAAAACTGCAGTGGATATACCAACTGTATATTCATCTAACAATGTCTTACTACTATTAATTGAAGTCATGATAAATCTCTTGTTTGCATGAGGAGATCTTATTTCAAATTTTGGAAAAGCTTTTTCATATATTCCATTTTGGTAAAAATATATTACGAGATCTATTGTCCTAAGAAACTTTAATTTACTGTTGACTGCAGTTGTGGCACAGAGCAGCTCTCTAGAGCTTCTTCATCTTGCCTGACTGAGACTTTGAGTCCATTGACTACTGAGTCCTCATTTCCCTCTCTCTCCAGTCACTGATAATTAACATTACATTTCCGAGTTCCGTGTGTGTGACTGTTTTTTGATACCTCAGATATATAGAGTCATGCAGTATTTGTCTTTCCGTCACTGACTGATTTTACTTAGCATAACAGACTCAAGGTTTACCCATGGTTCACAGTATTGCATTGTATGTGCCATGGTTTGGATGTAGTTTGCACCTCCAGGGTTCATGTGTAGGGCTCCTGTGGTGTAGTGGAAAGCGATGAAAATATTAAAAAGAGGAGCCTAGTGGAAAGTCCCTGAGTCACAGAAGGCTTTTCCCTTATACTGCCTGAAATTAGATCTCATGGAACTCTGACTTAGTTCTCAGCAGAAAATTTGTATAGAAGAAGCAGGCCTGGCCCTTCCTCTCTTCTGCTTTCTTGTCTGGCTCCATGACCCCTCCAACTTCATGTGTACCTACCACTGTGGTGCCATGCCTCTCTCATCAGAACTGGCACTGTTTTGTCTGGATTTGCAGACTCTAAACTTTTTTTTTCCTTTTTAATGAGTTTATTGGTACATTCTAGGTATACAGTACAGTTACATTCATTATCCTCTCTCATCAGAACTGGCACTGTTTTGTCTGGATTTGCAGACTCTAAACTTTTTTTTTTCCTTTTTAATGAGTTTATTGGTACATTCTAGGTATACAGTACAGTTACATTCATTATGGGATCTTGTACCTTTACATGACAGGTCTTGGTTCTCATTTTTTCCCCTTGTCCCTGCCCTCCCTTCACCCTCTCCCCCCTCCCCATTTACAAACACTTTATTTCCATTTTCTCATACTTTTTTCTTTTCCCTTATTCCATTTCCCCTATCCTTCCCACTTTCCCTACACCTTTAGCCCTTTTCTCCTATTTCACATCGCTAATTATCCCATTAGGATCTTGTGTACTATTATAGTTTTTCACACCAGAGAAACTCTTCGGTATTTACACACATGTGACTTATTTATTTCACTTAGGAGTATATCCTCAAAATGTATCCATTTCCCTATGAATGACTCTAATTTCTCATTCTTTATGGCTGAGTAGTATTCCATTTTATAGAAAAACCATATCTTCTTTATCCAGTTTCCAACTGATGGGCAAATGGGCTGTTTCCATTTTTTAGCTATTACAAACTGTGCTGCTATGAACATAGGTGTGCATATGTCACTGTGATATAATTCTTTTAATTCCTTTGGAAAGATACCCAGCAGAGCGATGGCTGGGCCAAATGGAACCTCTAGCCCCAGCTCTTTGAGGTATCTGCATATTGATTTCCACAGAGGTTGCACCAATCTCCACTCCACCAACAATGGAGAAGGGTTCCTTTCTCTCCACAACCTAGCCAGCCTTTCTTATTGTGTGATTTCTTGATAGCAGCCATTCTTTGTGCAGTGAGGTGGAATCTCAGTGTTGTTTTCATCTGCATCTTTCAAATGACCCGTGATGTGGAACATTTTTTCATATATTTACTTGCTGCTGTTACTTCTTTGTCTGAGAAATGTCTATTCAATTCAGATGCCCATTTTTGAATTGGGTCTTTATATTTGGGGGGGCTGATTGTTTTGACTTTTTTATATAGTCTAGATAATAGTCCTTCATCTGAGGAGCAGCTGGTAAAAATTTTTTCCCACATTGTAGGTTCTCTCTTAGTTCTGTTGATGATTTCTTTTGCAGTGGAGAAGCTTTGTAATAATATGAGATCCCAGTTGTTGATTCTTTCTGTTAGTTCCTGTGCTACTGAGGATTTGTTCATAAAGTATTCTCCTGTGCCAATGTCTTTAAGAGTTCTGTCTAACTTATCTTTCAGCAAGTTTAGTGTTTCTGTTTTAATATTTAGATCTTTAATCCACTTGGATTTTAATCTAGTGCATGGTGAGAGATAAGGGTCTAATATTAATCTTTGGCAGCAAATAAGGAGAGAAGAGGAGTGGTGATAGTGGGCATCCTTGTTTGTTCCTGATTTAAATGTGAATATTTTCAGTTTTGGGCCATTTAATATGATGTTGGCTGTTGGTTTTCATACATAGCCTTTATTAAGTTGAGACATAGACCATGTATTCAATATAGTCTAGATAATAGTCCTTCATCTGAGGAGCAGCTGGTAAAAATTTTTTCCCACATTGTAGGTTCTCTCTTAGTTCTGTTGATGATTTCTTTTGCAGTGGAGAAGCTTTGTAATAATATGAGATCCCAGTTGTTGATTCTTTCTGTTAGTTCCTGTGCTACTGAGGATTTGTTCATAAAGTATTCTCCTGTGCCAATGTCTTTAAGAGTTCTGTCTAACTTATCTTCCAGCAAGTTTAGTGTTTCTGTTTTAATATTTAGATCTTTAATCCACTTGGATTTTAATCTAGTGCATGGTGAGAGATAAGGGTCTAATATTAATCTTTGGCAGGTTGAGGTCCAGTTTTTCCAATACCATTTATTAAAGAGGCTATCTTTCCACCAGTGGGGGTGGTCAGCTCCTTTGTCAAAGATGAGGTAGCTGAGTACATCTGGAGTTGTTTTTGTGTCTTCCAGTCTGTTCCACTGATCCTCAGGTCTGTTTCTTTGCCATTACTATGCTGTTTTTATAACTGTGGCTTTGTAGTTTAGTTACAAATTGGGAATTGTTATACCCGCTGCCATGTGTCTGTTGCCTAGGATGGCTTTTGCTATTCTAAGAGAAGCTTTGTAATAATATGAGATCCCAGTTGTTGATTCTTTCTGTTAGTTCCTGTGCTACTGAGGATTTGTTCATAAAATATTCTCCTGTGCCAATGTCTTTAAGAGTTCTGTCTAACTTATCTTTCAGCAAGTTTAGTGTTTCTGTTTTAATATTTAGATCTTTAATCCAACTTTTTTTCAGAGTGCTGTAGTTTTCAGTGTAGAGGTCTTTTTCTTCTTTTGTTCGGTTGATTCCTAGATACTTCATTTTTTTGGATGCTATTCTGAAAGGAATTGTTTCCCCTAATTTCTCTCTCAGTGAGTGTGTAATTTTTATATAAGAAGGTTATTGATTTTTGGGTGTTGATCTTGTATCCTGCTACTCTGCTAAAAGTGTCAATTAAGTCTAGAAGTCTTACATAGACCATGTATTCCAATTTTTTGCAGGATTTTTATCATGAATGTGTGTTGAATTTTGTCAAATGATTTTTCTGCATCTATCAAGAGGTTCACGTGGTTTTTGTCTTTGACTTTGTTAATACAGTGCATTACATTTATTGATTTATGTATGTTGAACAGGACTTCAATGTAGAGTATCATATCGTCAGCAAATAAGGACAGAAGAGGAGTGGTGATAGTGGGCATCCTTGTCTTGTTCCTGATTTAAATGTGAATATTTTCAGTTTTGGGCCATTTAATATGATGTTGGCTGTTGGTTTTCATACATAGCCTTTATTAAGTTGAGATATAGACCATGTATTCCAATTTTTTGCAGGGTTTTTAATCATGAATGTGTGTTGAATTTTGTCAAATGATTTTTTTGCATCTATCAAGAGGATCATGTGGTTTTTGTCTTTGACTTTGTTAATACAGTGCATTACATTTATTGATTTATGTATGTTGAACCATCCTTGCATCCCTGGAATAAATCTGACTTGGTCAGGATGTATGGACTTCTTGATGATCCTCTGTACTCCATTTGCTAGTATCTTATTAAGGATTTTTGCATCTATATTCATTAAGAGGATTGGCCTATAGTTCTCTTTTTTAGTTTCGTCTTTCCCTGGTTTGGGAATCAAAGTGATACTTGCTTCCAGGAATGAATTTGGAAGTATTGTTTCCCTTTCAATTTCATTGAAAAGTTTGAAGAGTAATGGGAGTAGTTCTTCTCTAAATGTCTTGTAAAATTCAGCAGTGAATCCATCAGGATCTGGGCTTTTCTTTGTTGGTAAGTTTTTAATTACATTTTCAATTTCACTGATTGTAATTGGGATGTTTAAAATGTTTGTATCTTCTTTGTTCAACTTTGGTAGTTCATAGGTATCTAGAAATCTGTCCATTTCTTCTGTGTTTTCCAGTTTATTAGAATACAGGTTCTCAAAGTAGGTATTAATGATCCTCTGGATTTCTGTTGGATCTGTTGTGACTTTGCCTTTTTCATTCCCGATTGCATGGATCTGAGCCTTTTCTTTTTTTGGCAAGATTTGCTAAGGGTTTATCCATTTTATTTATTCTTTCAAAAACCAACTCTTTGATTCATTTATTTTTTTGTATCGTTTTCTTAGTTTTCATTGCCTTGATTTCTGCTCTAATATTTATAATTTCCTCTCTTGTTCGAGCTTTGGGTTTTTCTTGCTCTTGTTTTTCTAGGAGTCTAAGATTAATTGTTAAGTTGTTTATTTGAGCTCGTTTTTTTTTTTTTTTTTTCCTAGTTTGAGCATTCAGTGCTATGGATTTTTTATGTAGAACTGCTTTCATTGTGTCCCATAGATTCCTGTATGTTGTATTGGCATTTTTGTTTATTTGTAAAAACTGTCTGATTTCTTCTTTAATTTCCTCTGTGATCCATTGATTGTTCAGGAGAGTGTTGTTCAATTTCCATGTGTTTGGGAAGTTCCCACGGTTTCTTATGCTATTGATCTCCAGCTTTATTGCACTGTGATCTGATAATATACAGGGAATAACTTTGATTCTTTTGCATTTATTCAACCTGTTCTGTGAGCTAGTATGTGATCTATCTTGGAGAATGACCCATGTGCAGTTGAAAAGAATGTATATTCTGATTTTGTGGGGTGGAACACTCTATAGACATCTAATAAGTCCATGCATTCAAAAGCTTGGTTCAGTTCTAGTATTTCATTGTTGCTTTTTTGCCTAGATGATCTGTCTATTTGTGATAGTGGAGTATTTAGATTCCCCACTACAGTTGTATTAGTGCTTATTTGGTTTTTCATGTTACTCAATGTTTGTTTTATATAGTTGGGGGCATTTATATTTGGTGCATATATGTTTATGTTTGTCATATCTTCCTCTTGAATTGTTCCCTTTACAAGGATGTAGTGGCCTTCTTTGTCTCTCTTAATCAGTTTTGGTTTGAAATTAACTTTGTTCAAACTGTTAAACTTGAAGTGAGATAAAACCTTTGCTTTATAAAGTTACTAACCCTCAGGTATTTTGTTACAGTGATGAGAAAGCTGACTACTATAGTGTATATCTGTCATGTTTTCTTTATACCTTCATCTGTCAATGAGCAAATACCTTGCCTCCACATTTTGCCTATTGTGAAATGAATGGGAGTGTTAACATCTTTTCGAGAGCTGATTTCAAATCCTTTGGCTAAATACTCAGAAATCCTATTTGTGAAAACTTGTATTATAGTTGACTCCTACATTCCTCATTCAATGCTTACTCTCTACAGAGTCCAACATTTATTCCTAGGCTACATTTTATTTTAAAATACCATTTTATATTTAATAGTATACCATCAAATGTTTACTTTTTTACACTTACAATGGCAAAGAATTAATCACCTCAATGCATCATGTAAAGGACAATAAAATAAAACATTCAGTTCTGCTACTTTACTACCTTTTTCTTTTTTCAAACAAAACAAAATAAAAACAGTTTTCATCCTCTCATTAGTAGGTGTTATGTACTTGTTAGAAAGAAAGCTGTCTGCTTTATCAGATGGCATTTCCTATCACAGTAAACAAAATATCAGTGAAAGCCTGATCCTGTTTCTACTTTACCTTTTGCCAATTTACAAAATAAACATTCACTGATTTGGTCATTAGATTTTAAACTATTGAGCTGAAGATCTGTGTTCTTTGAAAAAAGGAATGAAAAGAAGAGCCTGCTTAGGAATTCTCATAAAGCCAGAATTTGAAATACTGATAATAACAAGTTTTGCTAATAATGGTTTTTGGCATGGTGGGGGATATCACTTTAGATTTATTGAAGATATATGCAGTGTCCCTCAGTCATCAAGACTTGGGGAACTTTTTCCTTAGATGTTTATCCAATTTAGTAAAAAGAAAATCATTTTGGAAGTTTACTTTGTAAATTAAACTGTGCAAAGAGAGAATACTGAGCTGATGTATACATAACTGAGGGCCTTGGTCTCTGTTCATTTGAGATTCTGTAAACACTACCTGGAAAAATATTCAGCTATTCAGTGGTAGCACCATCCAATCAATATGACATTATACTAAAATAAAATTACTCTTCCTCCTCTCCCCTTTCTTCTCTTCCTCTTCCACCTTCTTTACTTTTTAATGTATATGGAAAAGAAGATGTGATTCCTAGGGGGAAATACATGCATAGAATGGTATGTGTTCACTGTAGTCAGCTCTAAAGGCTTTGAGAATCTGGTAAAGTGTAAGATATTGTCTTCCTGGCAATTTTTTTCAGGACTGAGGATCCTACTAAGAAGCAGTTTTGCTTGCAGAGGAAGGCTGCACACACTGTGACTGTATCAGTGATAAAAAGACACACCTCTGTATTTCATCCTTTCTAGTTACAAAAACCCCAGTCCAGTACCATCACATCACAAATTGCTCTTGGTGCCTAAAAATTTACCACAAAAGTCTGTTACTTTGAGGGAAATCAAATTCCTTGGTAGTGATTCTGGTTGAAAATGACCTCTCAAAGGAAATCACAAAGTATACACAGGTTGGTGAGAGATGAAAGTGAAAACTAGGGTAGAATAATAGCAGATAACAAGAGAGGATCTCAGTCCAATTTATAATAGGAGAGTGGGAGGAAACAAGGGCGATGCTACTGAATCATAGTCCCTGAGGGTGAGTTTGATGGTGAGATACACTAATCACAAGGCCTCCTTCCTTTTCATCTCCTACACATAGCTGCCTGGGTGCAGCAGAACATAAATGTTATCCCCATATCCTCCCTTCTCCAAAATGCCCTAGACAACTGACTACTTTCAAATGTAGGGTAACTGAATTTTTGATGTAGCAGAGAGCTTTGTGTGCAACTTTGCCATACATTTAACATGACATTTACTTTGTGAAGCAGCAGTTTCCATTGAGGCATAGGAGTTCATTGGTCACATGTATACAGCTCCCAAAGTGCTGAAAGAGGTGCAGAGGGAGGAGGGGGAGATGCAGTTAAACAGAGCCTGAGAGCCCACAGATTGTCACCTAACATTCTATACACCAGACAGAGAGACAATGCAAAAAGAAAAGGCTCACCAGGAGAATCAAGAAAAAAGAGACAGTTTTATAAGTTCTTACCTTCCTGGTAGCCTTCCTTCTTTCACGTCTATGAATATTTACAGAAAATTACAATCCTACTCTGTGTTATGAGAGAAGATGAAAATCTACTAGCTGTGAACTTGTCATAGCCGCCATTTGCTACTGTCAACCGCCTATGGATTTCCTATAAGCAGGGTTCATTCATTGTGAAAATTAGATAATTGAAACAATCTATCTGCTTCGGGTTGCTGCTTCAGGGGTGACGCTTGCTGGTTGCCATGACAAGTAATTTTCAGAGGGCAATTTTAGCCACCATAACTCACTGAACAATATGTTGTTGCCCTGTTCGGTTTAGGAAGAGAGGAGGGTTTTTTTTATTTTAAAAACAAAGTTGCTTATTTATTTATTTGTATTGAATACTGGAGATCATAATGCAAGCTCTGCCCTTTGTTAGGAGCATCTCCCCAGCTCTAAAAGAGCATAAAATAAGCGAATGCACTTTGTCGATGGTGGTCATCTGCATCCACTCACTCATACCTTCTAGAGGGTTGGGATATTGATTACACATCCTGACAGAATTAAATCAGAGCAGGTGGGAAATCCATATCTCTGGCTGGCTCACACATTTGCATGTGGCATCCCTATCAGGGGTTAATTACATTTTGGCATCTTTCTAATATGAAAGAAAACTCTTTAAAAGAGGGAGGCACAGGCTTGGAACAAAACCTCTGAATTTTGTAGGCTTAAAATTAGCAATGTGACAGCAGCCTGCAGACCATGCAAGCTCTGTGACAGTGATGACCCTAACTACATTTGGGTTTTGCCTTTTCTCCCCTATATTTGGAAAGTTCTCTGCCCAGCAGATGTACTAAGGAAATCTTTGCTGAACAGGTGTGCAAATGAGTGAAGTAAATTTCTACCTTTAGCTGAGACACACTGGATGCTAGTGTCCTCCTTTGCCTTTTTATCCAAACACCACAATTCCCTTAAAGGAGCATTCCCAAAACATGAGCCCAAGTGCCTGAAACCTATAGTAAGGAGAGAGGATTGCCTATTCATGTGAGTTTGGGACCTCAGGTATGATAGATGCTATTCACAGTCATTCAAAATTATCATTGGAACACCCATTGTATTTTTATCCTGCAATGAAAGAATTATTTAATTAATTCAACTTTTCCTAAATTTTATTAATTCATTCATTTTGTAATATTTGAACTATTTATAATGTGAAAAAAATGGTCTAGGCAGTGTGTGAACAATCATATGGATGCCTTTGCTCTGTAGGAGACACAGAGTGCCCTAATAAATAAAAATTTAACTTATCAGGCAGCGGTTGTGCAAAGGAGAACCATAAAGAGGAAAGAAGGTTAGGGAGGGCCGTGAGGGTGAGCTGCCACTCAGTTAGTAATTGGTGTCCACCCCTGAGGGGAGACTGCAGCAAAGACCTAGAGGAGCGAAGCCGGGGAGCCCCTGGGGAAGGCAGATCAGGTAGCAGAAGCAGCAGGTGCAGGGAAGGAGAGAGGAGTAAATCAGGATGCCCAAGATGGCCCGAAGTGCTGGGTGGATGCAGCATGGGAGAAGAACCTTAGGGGCAAGGTTGGGCAGAGGCAGGTGGTATAGGTCACATTTAACCACAAAAGTGTTTCACTCTTTTTGCAAGGACCATCTCTTGCAGGGCCATCTAGGGAATAGTACTCTTGCTCAGAATCCTCCCTGTCTTCCTACAATAAGTCACACAGTTAAGAAAGAAAGAAGAAAGAAGAAAGAAACTATGGATTTGCCCTTTTGTCTGTAAAATAGGGTCCATGATATTCCCTTCCCTTTTTTTAATTAGTATATATTTGTGATACCAAATAATTACATTCATTTGCAGAAAAGAATATATGATTTCTTAATTATATTTACTTTCCCTCTGTGTTCCTTACTTATCCCCAAATTCGCTAACCATCTTCATAAATTCTGCCTCCATATTTCCTATTATCCATTTTTAATTTGCTCTTCAAATTGTTTATATTTTGGGTTTCTCATATAAGAGAAGCCATGTAATATTTAACATTCAATGTCTGATTTATTTCACTTACAATTATAGTCTCAAGGTACAGGCATTTTTTCTACAAATGACTCACATATATCCTTTATGGCTTTGTGGGCCTCCATTGTATAATACACCACATTTCCTTTATTCACTCATTTGTTCATGGGCTTAACTTTCAAGAGTTACCTATTATGAGTGGTGCTGCTATATTTGATGGATTATTACTGCTCAGTAAGATTCAATGTCTATCTTCCTTCATTTGATCTCCCACAAACCATGTTATGTGTTATACCACTGTCATGCTGCTGAGATATATAATTATCAAACACCAAGTGTAGAATCAGAAAAGCCATAAGTGCGTAAACATTGAAGGTGGACAGATAAGCCCCAAAGATCAGTGGGCAAAATGTAGTGGATTTCACTAATCAAGGACATAAGGAGTAACTCGAAGTTCCTGACCTGGGAGGTGGAAAAATGTGCAGAAGCTATAGGGCTCAAGATTCTCAGGGATAGGTGGGAGGATGATGGAATAGTTTTTTCTCATTGAGTTTATTGGTACATTTTAGGGATACAGTACAGTTACATTCATTGTTGGGATCTTGTACCTTTACATGACAGGTCTTGGTTCTCATTTTTTATCCTTATCCCTGCCCTCCCTTCACCCCCCTCTACCCTCCCCTATTTATAAACGCTTTGTTTCATTTTTTCCTTTTCTCATTTTTTTCATTTCCCTATTTTCCTTCCCCCACCCTTCACACTTCCCCTACACCTTTAGCCCTTTTCTTTCTATTTCACATTATCAGTTATACAGTTTGTATCTTACCTACACTTTTAGTTTTTCATACCAGAGAAACTATTCGATATTTACACATGTGTTTTATTTCGCTTAAGAGTATGGCCTCAATATGCATCCATTTGCCTATGAATGACTCTAGTTTCTCATTTTTATGGCTGAGTAGTACTCCATTTTATAGAAAAGCTACATCTTTGTCATCCAGTCTCCAACTGATGGGCAAGTGGGCAATTGGGCTGTTTCCAAGTTTTAGCTATTACAAACTGTGCCACATAAACATGGGTGCTCATATATCACCGTGGTATGATTTCTTTAATTCTTTTGCAAAGACATCCAGCAGAGGCATAGCAGAGTCAAATGGAACTTTTAATCCTAGTTCTTTGAGGTGTCTCCATATTGATTTCCTCAGTGGTTGCACCAGCTTGCACTCCCACCAACAATAGAGAAGGATTCCTTTCTCCCCACAACCCTGCCAAGATTTGCCATTGGTTGATTTCTTGATAGCAGCCATTCTTTCTGGGGTGAGGTGGAATCTCAGTATTGTTTCCATCTATATCTCTCAAATGACCAGTGATGTTGAACAGTTTTTCATATATTTTATTTGCTGCTTTTACTTCTTGGTCTGAGAAATGTCTATATATTACAGATGCCCATTTTTGAATTGGGTCTTTATATTTGGGAGGTCTGACTTTTTTGAGTTCTTTATATATTCCAGATAATAGTCCTTTGTCTGAGGAGCAGCTTGTAAATTTTTTTTTCCATATTGTGGGTTGTCTCTTACCTCTGTTGGTGGTTTCTCTTGCAGTGCAGAAGCTTTTTAATAAGATGAGATCTCAGTTGTTGACTCTTACTGCTAGTTCCTGTGCTGCTGAGGATTTGTTCATAAAGTCTTTCCCTATGCCAATGTCTTTGAGAATTCTACCTAATTTATCTTCCAGAAAGTTTAGTGTTTCTCAGTCTACTTATTCTTGATTTTTAAGTTGGCTAGATATTAAGTTCTGTTCTGGGGTGGTTTTTCTTTAGAATTTTGAAGGCACTGTTACATGGGTGCTGCTTTTGAGAAATCTAATGATCCTTAGTCTACCTTGAAATGTCTAAGATCTTACAAAGTCTTCAGTAAACTAGATCTTCACACTATCATGCCTTGTGTAATTATTCATTAATCTGACACCTATCCATTAATTTGGAAATTTTTCTAGAGTGTTCACGCATGATTGCTCTTAACTTTCTCTTCAGGAAACTCTTCAATTTATTCTTCTAGATTGAGCACTTATTTTGTCATGCTTTTCTTAATTTATTTCTTGATTGTGATTCATTTTCTAGAAATTTCTCTGTTTATATTTTATTTCTCTAAATTTTGATTTATGCAAACATGCTTTTAATTTTTAAGGACTGTTGTGATTTGCTCTCTCAGTTTTCTTTCTTATAACATCCTATTTTTTTCATTTGCTTCAAAATTAAACAACATACTCATACTCTTTTATCTTTTTCATAAAAATGATCTTTTTAGATTTCTGTTAGTTTGTGGGTGACTTTCAGTGAATCACATGGAAATGATTTAAGCAAATCTTTCTCATTTTAAGCCCCTTATCCCCCATTCAATTCCAATTGAATATATATCTGTTTCTGTCCATTTTTTAGATTTTTGAGGATTATCTGGCATGAATTAGATTGATGTTTTTACTTGTTCTTCACATTTGGTTTTTTGTTGTCTTTCATTAATATTATTGTAGATTCCAAGATATTTTCCTATTCTCATTGTCTTTGTGATTTCACATCCTTTGAATGCTTTGTTTAAAATTTAGAGGTTTAGGGAGCAGGTTATGAATATTTGTTTTTCCTCAGAATTTACATATTGGAACCCTGATCTCCAATGCTGGTATTTGGAGGTGAGGCTTTCAGGAAATCATTAGATTTAGGTCATTAAGGTGCAGCCCTCACAATGAAATTACTGCCTTTATGAAAAACCAGGACTGTATCTCTGCCAGAGAGTGCACAACAAGATGTCTGCAAGCCAGGAAGAAGACCCTCACCTGGAACTTAAAGTGCCTGCAACTTTATTTTGTGCTTTCTGGCCTCACAGTCTTCCTAGCACTGTGAAAATAAATGTCTACCAGTTAAAGCAGCCAGTGAGTAGTATTTTGTTACAGCAGCCCCAGATGACTAGTACAGAGAATACAATTAAATTTGTTTTGCATTCACCATCTTAACTTGGAACTTCCTTGACAAGCTGTTTTTTGTTGTTGTTGTTGTTGTTTTTTAGGGATAAAAGAACTGAGTAGGTTCCAAGGATAAATACCACTACATTACAGCTAGACAGGTGGTCCTTCGTCATGTGAGGGAATCATGAAGACCAGTGATGAAAGAAACAGCAATTGGATTCACTGAAGGTAAGTCTCACTGGGAAAAGCCTTGGTTTGTTAGCATTCCTGAGCCCAGACACTGCTCATGGCACTTGCTGAGAGCTTTCAGCGGTGATAATGCACCAAAGAAGAACTCATTGCATTTTCTGTGGAGGAGAACCAAATTGTGTAATGAAGTTCTCAGCATGGAATCTCACAACTCCTTATGGCATATTTTTAAGTACTGTACTTTCAGATGACCTTTTACAGAGGTAAATTGCATATAAGGAGTTGTAAGTGTCACATTTAATAATGCCTTAGGGACATTAGGAGGAAGTAACAGTTACTATTCTGTGATAGGATATCCATTATTAACTGATAGGCCAGTTGCTGAGCAGTGAATCCAGTTTAATAACAGGTCTCTCCTCATACCTCAAGAATCATCCCATTTGGTTGAACTATGCTCAATAAAATAAGAGGGAAAACCAGGTAAGAGCAAAGAAAAATGCTTGGACTAAGAAAATCTAAATGGCTCAGGCTCACTTTAAAAAAATATATGAATAGGACCAGGGGTTTAGCTCAGTGGTTCTGCCACCTGCCTTGCAAGCATGACGTCCAGAGTTCAATCTTCTCATTGATGCAGCCTGAGGATCATTTTTCAGAGACTTCCTATTTAGCTCATTTCATAAGCAAATGCTCCACTGAAGAATCATCTTCATACTTACTAATGAAAGAGCCTTCAAATGCTTCTTTTTTTCTATGTACAAAAGTGAAAGCTCTTTGGCCTTGCAATTAAGCTTTTTATAATGTGGATTTTCCAATGCAACTGTCACCCTCCCCCAATCATTATTGATGCAATGAAGATTGCTCTTTTTTTGCCTTCGTGTGTGTGTGTGTGTGTGTGTGTGTGTGTGTGTGTATTATTCCTTCTCAAGTTCTGCTTTTATTGTGATATTTTGACCTTCCTCTGGATTTACACTATCTCAGGGACTGGTAAACTTTATGTGAAGTGTCAGGTAATAAGTATTTTAAGCTTTGTGGTCCATGTGATCTGTTCTAACTATTCAATTCAGTTCTGCTTTTGCTGCGCGAAAACGGCATAAGTTGACTTCAGGTCATTTTAGTGCACTGGCCTGTGATCCAGCCTACTCAGTCCTCCTGTTCTAGCAGTGCTAATCCCAACCCATGTTCTCCATGATACCATCCTCTACACAATTTCCTTTCAGGTCTCCGAATGTGCTAAGGTGCCCTTTTGCTTATCTTTATGGTGTTGCTCAGCTTTAGCCTTGTTTTTAGTAGGACTTCCTTTTTTCATTTCCCGATTGCATATCAGAGGCTGAGCCAGAAATAGAACTGAAGGACTTTGTTTTGTTTGTTTTTCTCCCATCTTTACCACTATAGTTTTCTTCACCACACCATGATAGTGAGGCATGTTAACCTGGATCAATAAAAGGAAATTTCAGCACTCAAGTCTCTGTCTCAGGTTTATTATTTTTAATTCTCAGTTCAACACTTTACTAACTCACATGGAGATAAATAGAAATCTCCCAGCAATTTTTAAGGATAGACCCAGGATTAAATCAGTGATGAAGTTGGGGAAAATTCAAGTATACATTTCTGTCTTTATCTTATTTCTTTTAATTAAACAATAACTTGAGGGACTGGTGATGCAAGATAGATCAGTAGTAACCATGGACACATGTAGTCATATCTAGATTCTTTGCCATTCTAAATATCTCATAAATTATTTATGCTTATATTTCTCTGTGTTGGTTTTCATATTCTTATATGACTCCCTGAATATTAGGATTCAGGTAGAGACAAATATTTTGGAATTTTCTGAGATCTTTGGTATGAGTAGTTATTGCTTGGGAATTTATTCTTACATTATTCTATTTAGCAAACTTTCCAGGTGCTCTATAAGAACTTACAGAAAGTAAATTTCCATCAAGACATATACTCCTATGAAATTTATAAACACGAGTTAAAAACATCTGAGAATCAAAATACTTTATTCTTCATTTTTGCTATTAGATAAAACGTGAATATGAATTTAACAAATTAAATTAGATTGATACCTTATCTGGTTAGTAACATAGTATTAACAGCTGAGTCAAGACCATTCATTATTTTTACACCCTATATGACTTGTACTTGTTTATAAAGCGGTCTCTGAGGGCAGGAAATACAGAGCCATCCATTACCAGCAGGCAGAGGTCCTATGACTTTTTAAGCACCCCCATGGAGTCTATGAGCAACATTAACACCTGATTAGGAGAGTTTTGGGTCATCATTAAAGTCACTGAGTCAGGGAGTACTGCATGAGAAGGACAGCTTGTTATAATAATAATTGGAACAAGGTATAAAAATCCCTCATCTGATTTCCCCCTGGGTGTTTTCTGTCAAAACTCCCACCTGGTGTCCCACTTCTTATCACATCATTACTCAGAAAAATGATCATAGTGTGACGTGAGATGAAGCCTTTTGAATTTTTATTAAAATAAAGAAAATCTTTATGGAAGGAGAAATTCATTATATTTTCAGTAATATCTTTCTCATTTTTCTTACTTGAAAAGGACCTGAATAATTTTGGAAAAATGAACTTATTATGTCACACTATGATCTCAATATTAAATTATATTACATTTGAAGCATATGGAATTACCATTTTGACAGTCAAAAAGTTGAATATTAGCAATTTCATATAGTCCAATTTAATAATAAGAGCTATTAGTCATTGATCTTTTTTTAACATGTGAGAAACTCTGCCTTGTACTATCTGTATTTTCTTATCAATTCTCATAATAATCCTAGGAGAAATGCTAGTAGATTTCCATCTGTTTCCATTCCCTCACCTTTGCCAAAGCCATCTCCTATGGATCTTTCTAAACAAATGAAGCTTCAAGGTCTGTCTTCTGTCCCACCCTTCACCCATCCCTTACTATGAACTGTGACCATACAGTCCTGCCTACGATAAAGGCATTGTCATCATCCCATGCGCATGACAGGTGGCGAGGTGGATGCTCAGGGAATTAGTAGGGAAAAGACTCAGTGAGAAATGAGGCAAAATTCAAGCCCAGGTCATCTTGGCTCTAAGGTCCATAGCATCTTTGTGTTTTCCTACTTCATTGCCTGATGTAAAGCACTATGAAGGTAAACTAACACATCCTGGCCAAGTTGCTTTCATTAGCCACATTCGTATAGTTAAGTGACCTTGATAAAGATGATTGTTCTGTCCTTGTCCTCAGGGAAGGTAATGGTAGGGACCTCACAAACTCCCTATACAACTTTAGTATGTTTCAGTGCTCCTGGGAGAATTTGCTAGAAGAAAAGCATCCTGAGTTCCTTCCCCAGAGAGTCTGAATCTAGGTCTGAGATGGTCCATCATGCTTCGTGTTTTAGTAAGCACCTCAGGTGAAGCAGGCTAGAAACAGCGGGGTAAAACTTGGAAAAATGTTAACCTGGTCCAAATGTTTTACTTCATGAATGAGAAATAGAAAGTCACCTTAGAATTATGAAGCTGCTTAACTTTTCTGCTGGTAGCATTGATGCTGAGGATAGAATCTGGGTCACTGCGGACTCAATAAGTGAAACAGTTCCTAAACTTTAGCTACAAATCCCTGAAATACACCTACAATAATTATTATCTACATTAAATAAATGAATTACACATGTAATATTTATCAATATGCACATGAACACTCTTAGCCTAATACAGATTTGTTTAAAAATATACTGAATTCAGAGTGTCTTAATTATATATATTTTCTCTGTCATCAATCTGCAGTTTCTTTAAATGTAAGAGAAGGGTCCTCATATTTGACCAGAATGGGAGCCGTAGTCCAGAACTCTTTCTCTATTCCTCAGGACTTCTGTATCCTAAATACTGACTGAAATAACTTCTGTTACTAGGTCTATATTCGCCAGCTTGCAGATATCAGCTGGAGACATTAGAAATAAATCCAGAACAATGGGATCAAGCAACCATGGACTGAAACTCCTGAAACCATGAGTCAAAATAAAAGTTTTTTTTTCTTTTAGGTTGAAAAAAAACGGAAATAAATACAGACCTAAAATTAATCCAATTGATGATTGGACAAAAATTCTAATGATATCTTCAAACAGAATGTTCCCACAGACCTTTTCCTGACAAGCCTTGGTTGAAAATCAAAACTATAGCTATATAAAGTAAACATAAACAAGCTTCTCTGAAGAAATGAACCTAAAACAAGCCTGATATGGGAATTCCTTAAAGGGTACTGTGTGCTTGAAAAAGGTATTGGATTTATTCAATCACACGGATAGTAGAGTGATTTTGTAGCAGTCCCTTGTATATGGTGAACAGGAAGACTGAGTGAGAATTTCCAGATGAAAGATATGGCAAAAGGAGAGTGTGGTAAATTCCACTCCCACAAAACACTGCATGGCTAGCAAGTATGGTTCCTTGCACTTGGTGAAATGTTCACACTATGTGTTCACAGCACAGAAGACCTGAGGATATGGGGGAACTTATACTTTTGCCTGGGAGCATCTATGTGTTTATCTCCAAGATACCTTCATATCACACCTTAAAAATAATTTTTGTAGCTTCTAACTGTGATAGCTGATGCTTTTCTATCAGTCTTGCCTCACATTTCTAAGGTTATACAGGAAGGAGAGAGAGAGAGAGACAGAGAGACAGATAACAATAAATGGTGACATAAGTAGTAATTTGGAGAAGTCACCTCTACCTGGTTCTACCAATCTCTGCACATCCAAGAAAAAGTGACTGCCTGCCTGCTGATGCCTTTGGAATTCTTTTCTGCAGTGGTTTCTTCATTCTCCCTATCTCTTAGATTTTGTTTTGTCTACCTTCTCCTCTTGATGTGCATTTTTTAAACATTTGTTTTATTCGTCTATTTGGTGGGAATATGTTATTCAGGCTTCTAAGCTGCCATTCTCTTCCAAAGCCTCTTACCCTTTTGTGAAGAACTGCATGCCCTCTCCACCACCCACCCTCAGCAGTGGGCCAGTTCAGTCCACACTTTTCTGGTGCCACTCCTCCAAGCTACTGTTGGTTAATTGCTGGGTTTCCAGCATGCCCTGCTATCGTCAGTTTTCTTTCAACATGAACATTAACACAGCAGGAGGAGTTTGGAGGTGCATTTACAGCCAGAAAGAAAAATTGCAGGTGCTAGCAAATCAGCTTAGACATGGTTTCATGCAAAAATCTGCCTTTTTTGAATTCTAATATATTAAATTTCCAGGTAAATTGGTTATTCCTTAGGAAATTAAGAACTAAATTCTGGTGGGATCTCAGAAATGATTCTGATTTCCAAGAGCAAAGTGTCTAGGAGGCATTCAGTATGAAGCATATTGCAAATTCAGAAATATCATGTTTGTAAAAATCTTTCCATGATCATTTCTGATTACAATTACAGTCAAATAAAATATTATTTTTTATGCTGACCATTTTATTTTTCTCAACATGGTGTCTAAGAATGTATTTTCCTCTGATATTCTGTTTTTATTTTAGGACATTTTCAACCTTTTTGTTTGGTTTATTTTGTTTTTCAGTCATGCTTACAGCCCTCCTTACATGATTGTTTAAGTTAAAAAAAGGAATAAAATCATGTAGTACACTTAAAATATATTGAGGACAAATGACTTATCAAGATATCATGGATTATTATTTAATAAAATAAACATAAAGAAGTCAGATCTAATACTTTTGGAGGTATTATAAGACCCTAAATGTCCTGAAAATGTCATTGTGAGCATTTATGGTCATTTCTCTAATACTGGGTGACAGTATGATTACTTGGTTTTATTACATATAACACAGACATCCTTTATAAGGAAAAATCACAAACTGTCAAAGTTAATTAGAAAATTTGCAAGTATTAAAAGAAAGAAACATTTACATGGCTGGAAATCTCCCAACTAAGGAAACTGTTTTTGAAGATGGGTAAGAATTTTCAAGAACAAGTGTCTTTGAAAAATATAATCGTGCCAGGAAAAAAGATTTCAAATTATCTTGAATTTTTGGATTTAGATTTAGACTGATCTAAATATAGGGAATATTTCTTTGTAAACTGAAAAGGAATTAGGACCTTTTGCCTTACATTCTTGTGGCAGTGTCTTGTCTGTGAGAGAAGTGTCTGGGGCCATATTTAACTTGGCTTGAAGGAAGAGCAAAGATTGAAGCTCAGATTCAGTCCAGCTCTGATTGCTGTAATGCCATCACACCCACATGGTGCAAGCTTGGGGAAACCTTGTCGGAAGACTGCTCTGTTTGTGTAATGGGACATTTTCTTAATGAACCTCACATGGTAGCTTCAGGTTTCTGCCACATTTGATATTAAATGTAAAAATGCATGTTTGTCTTTTTTTATTAAGTTTATTGGCACATTATAGGTATACAATATAGTTCCATTAATCATTGGGATCTTGTACCTTTACATGATGTATCTTGGTTCTTATTTTTCCCATCCCCCTGCCCTCCCTTTACACCCTCCACCCTTCCCTATTTGCAAAGACTTTGTTTCCATTTTTGCCTTTTCTCATACTTTTTCTTTTCCCTTATTTCCTTTCACCTACCCATCCCGCTTACCCTATGCCTTTACACATTCTATTCCTATTTCACATTATTAATTGTACTTTTTGATCCTTATTTACACTTTTAGTTTTTCACACTGGAGAAACTATCTGATATTTACACATGTGTGTCCTACATATTTCACTTAAGAGCATGGCCTCAATGTGCATCCATTTAGCTATAAACATCTCTTGTTTCTCCTTCTTTATGGCTGAGCAGAATGCCATTTTATATATTTAAAAAAAGACATCTTCTTTCTCCAGTCTCCAGTTGATGGGCAATTGAGCTGTTTCCAAATTTTAGCTATTACAAACTGTTCCACTATAAACATGGGTGTGCATATATCACTATGGTATGACCCTTTTAGTTCCTTTGAGAAAATACCCAGAAGAGGAATAGCTGGGTCAAATGGGACCTCTAGTCCAAGTTTTTTGAGGCATCTCTATATTGATTTTCACAATGGTTGCACCAGTTCTACACTCCAGCCAGCAGTGGAACAGGGTCCCTTTTCCCCTACAGGCCCAAAAGTTTTAAAGCTAGACATGTATCTTTTACCATGCAATAAACTAAAATCAAAGTAGACTAAAGATCTAATATTAAAACAGAAATACTAAACTTGATGGAAGATAGGTTACATAGAACTCTGGAAGACACTGGCTTAGGAAAAGGCTTTGTGGACAAAAGCTCAGTTGTATGGGAACTAGCACAAAGAATCAACAACTTGGATCTCATCTTATTAAAAAGCTTTTTCACTGTAAAAGAAACCATCAACAGAACTAAGAGACAACCCACAATGTGGGGAAAAAAAATTTTTCCAGCTGTTCCTCAGACAAAGGTCTGCTATCTAGACTATAGAAAGAACTAAAAAGAAAAAAAAAATCAAAACACCAAATAGATGTGGGGAAAAAATTTTTCCAGCTGTTCCTCAGACAAAGGTCTGCTATCTAGACTATAGAAAGAACTAAAAAGAAAAAAAAAATCAAAACACCAAATAGAAAGACCCAATTTAAAATGGGTTAAGTGAACAGACATTTCTCAGAAAAAGAAGTAAAATCAGTAAATCTGAAAAATTTTCAACATCACTTGTTATTTGAGAGATGCAGATGAAGACACTGAGATCTCATCTTAGCCCAGGAAGAATGGCTGCTATCATGAAATCAACCAATAATAAATACTGGTGGGGTGGTGAGGAGAAAGGAACCCTTTTTCATTGTTGATGGGAGTGAAGACTGGTGCAACCACTGTGGGAATCGATGTGGAGATGACCTCCAAACACTCGGATTGGAAGTACCATTTGACCCAGCTCTTCCTATGCTGGGTATCTTCCCAAAGGAACTAAAAGAATCATACCACAGGGATATATGCACTTCCATGTTTATAGCAGCACAGTTTGTAACAGCTAAAACTTAGAAAAAGCCCAATTGCCTGTCAAGTGGAGACTGGAGAAATATTTTCTTTAATAAAGTGGAATAATGCTCAGCTATAAAGAAGGAGAAACTAGAGACATTTATAGCCAAATGAATGCACACTGAGGCCATGCTCTTAGTGAAATAAATAGGACACACATAAAATTACCAAATAGTTTCTCCAACATGGAAATCTAAAAGGAAATCTAAGGATCGAAATGTATAATTGATAATATGAAATAGGAAGGAAAGGCATAAAGGAGTAGGAGAAGTGGAAGGGTAGAGGAAAGAAAAGAAGGGAAAAGAACAAATATGAGAAAAGAAAAAAATGGAAACAAATGCATTGTAAATAGGGAAGAGTGGAGGTGGGAATGGAGGCTAGAGGAATGAGGATAAAATAAGAACCAAGATACATCATGTAAAGGTATATGATCCCGATGGTGAATGTAACTATTTTATACCTAAAATGTACCAATAAACTTAATGGAAAAAAGAAGAATTTATATTCTGAATTTGTGGGGTAGAACACTCTGTAGATATCTATTAAGTCCATTTCTTCAAAAGCTTGGTTCATTTCTTGTATTTTGTTGTTGATTTTTTGTCTAGATGACCTTGCTATTTGTACCTCTAGTGTATTGAGGTCCCCCACTATACTTGTATTAGTTCTTATTTGGTTTTTCATGTCCATTAGTATTTGTTTTGTATAGTTGGGGGCATTAGTATTTGATGAATATATATTTATGATTCTCATCTCTTCCTCTTGGAAGAGATTTACAGTGATGTAGTAGTGACCTTCTTTGTCTCTCTCTATTAGTTTTGGTTTGAAACCTTCTTGGTCTATAAATAAGATAGCTATACCTGCTTTTGTCTGGGCTCCTGTCACATGGAGAACTGTTTTTCCAACCTTTCACTTTCAGTCTATGAATTTCTTTTTGAACTAGGTGCATTTATTTTGTACAGCATATTGTTGGATTTTACTTCTTATTCCATTTTGCTGGTCTATTTCTTTTGATTGATGAATTGAGGCCATTAACATTGATGGTCATAACTGACGTGTATTGACTTATCCTTGTTGTGTTATCTTCCTGTTTTTGTTTCTTTATTATTTATTTTTCCCCTCCCTTTAATTTCTTGCCTTTCCTGATGGCTTTGCTCTGTTGGGCTTGAGGGCGTTGTGACCTTCATTGATTTTTTTTGTCGATTTTTTTTTTTGTACTGGGGATTGAAGTCAGGTCCTTGTGCTTGCAAGATACCACTGAGCTAAATCTCCAGCCCTTCATTGTCTTTTTCTAGGATAGTGTTTAGAATTTTTTGCAGGATACATCAGTCTAGGTTGGAGGTTGTTTTCTCTGAGGGCTTGAAATATCTCACTCCAGGCTCTGCTTGACTTGAGGGTTTGCATTGAAAAGTCTGCTGTGATTTTGATGGTCTTTCCTTTGTATGATTTGTTGCTTTTCTTCAACTAGTAGCATTTTGTTCTTCTGTTGTATTTCTGGTATCTTCACTGTTATATGCCGAAGTGTAGATTTTATTTTGATCATGGCTAGTTGGAGTCCTATATGCCTCACTTAACTGTATGTCAAATTCTTTTGCTCTGTTTGAGAAATTTGCTGTCATTAATTCTATGAACAGTTTTTTTTTTTAATGTCACTTGTACTTTCTACTGATTTTTCATGGACTCCTGGCAATCTTGTATTAGTCTTCTTTGCATCATCCAGGAGCTGTTGGATAGATTTCTCATTGTCCCTTCATATTTTTAAGAGATCTTTCTTTTCATGGTCACTGACCATCACCCTGTCTTCCATAACTGATATCCTGTCTTCACATTGGCTCATTCTGCTGCAGATACTTTTAAGGGTTTTTAATCTCCTGGCTGTTTGAATTTGTTTTATGAATTCCATTTCTTTCCTATGTAGGGCATTCATGGATCGTTTCTTTCATATACTAGGCATTCATGGCTTCATCATGGCCCTGAGCTTATCTACTTTTTTATCTGTTTCTCTTTTAGAAACTCTAATTATGTCTTTTATTCTGTTCACCATCTCTGTAGTTATCTGGGAAATTATTTCCATTTTGAATTTTTCTAGAATATCATTCATCTGTTTTGTTATTTCTAGGCTGAGAGTGACATTCATTTCTTCATTCAAAATAACTGTCTGAATGCCAAACAGGTGCCAGACATGGTTTTAGTCGCTTGGGATGCATCAATGGTCAGAATTCATGAGAAAGAAAAAGTCAAATCTCTCTTTTATAACAGGAAAAACCATTAGACATTTAAAGATAGTTATCTTTTTTTTAACCATTGAGTCATCTCTAGATTTAATACAGCCAGATATATCTGTATGTAATATGATGTCACCCTCATTAGAATATAAGTACCCAGGGCATGGGCCATATTGTGCCTCTCATCATTAAATTTTTAATATGTAATAAATAGCTTTATAATAATATGAATACACCAGGCTTATCTCTGGAAATCTTCTAATTTGGACTGGAATCTGAATTACATTTCTTTCAGAATCACTGAAATGGAAATAATTTTATATTATGTGGACAAAAACCAGCTGTAATTATAGCACTTGGGAGGTTGAGGCAATAGGATCATGAGTTTAAGGCCAGCCTGGGCTACATTTTGAGATTCTTTCTCTAAAAACAAAACAAAACAAAATGATACAAAATAGAAAAAGATGTTCTTTGAAGGAAATAATAAGAATACCAGAGTTAGTGGCCTAGTCAGGTCAAAGGTAAGCATTGCAGGAAAAAGTAAGATTATAGTTATAGGCAAATTAGAAATCCTAGAAACATTGAGATGAGTGAAGACAAGTATTGTAAGACATATAAAAGGGTAGAGGATACCAGAAACATAGTTATCCAGGTATAGTATTTCCAAGAAGACCAAACCTCATTATAAATGATTTTATTATTATCATCAATACATCTTGAAACTCTCACCAACACAGTCCACCATATTTCAATTCATATTTTTCAAATAAATACTTATAGTTTACTTTTGAATTTCTATCACTGTGTGTCAATGCAAGTTATTTGTGCATTTATTAGTGTATTGTTCTTTGGCATCCCTTAAAATATTATGTTGTTACATAGTTTTGTGTCGTTTTATTTTGCTTGCTTGTATTATTTCTGTAACTGAGGTAAAGGTATGTTTTTTGTAAAAATACTACAAAAATAGTGATGTATTAATCAAGTGAGGCATAAATGCTACGACATATAAACCCATGGATTTGTAATGGCTTAAACACAGTAGAAGTCTATCTTATTCATTTAATTAAGAGTGGGGTTCATGTTTATGAAAAGCTTTTTCCTATGTGTATATTTGGGACCAGCTCCTTTCTATCTGTAGTTCCTGCTCAGATGAATCTCCTGTATCATGCATCAAGCTTTAAGAAGCGGAAAAGAAAAAAAAAATAAAGAGGCACATCCCATTCTTAAAACTTGGCTTACAAATGTCACCATCATTTCTAGTCAACGGAGCATCTCTGGTGTTATTGGAGATGTCACATGACCACACTTGGTGTGTAAGGACTCCTATCCTGGGCATCCACTTCCCAGACAGGAGTCTCAACACTAGGGGACAAAAATGGACTTTGATGGACATCTAGCAGTTTCTGCTAAGCACAAAGTAGCACTTAACAAATATTTGTTGATATAATTGTATCAGCAGTAAAGATTACATTGCTTTTATTCCTCCTTGGAACAGTGCTATTTAACATCTCAGAAATTTTAGAAAGCTCTATAATGGTATAACTAGATTATTCATTTCTCCAACAACAATTTGAAAGATTGCTGATGTTTATCTAGGGAGATCTGAAGCAATTTAATATTATTAATTGCTAACAAACGGATAAGATTTACAAGAATTGTCAAAGCTTAAAGTTCCAAATAGTCATTCCTCACACAAGAAAATTTATTATGCCATTATGCTTATTTCTATCAGGGTTCCTATAGTGCAATCACTGTTCGCTATTAAATTTTTATTGCACATTTAATTTATCTTTCCCTCTAGTGGGGAAATGTATTAGAAAATTCATTTGACACTAGTATCATATCTCCTTCTCTTTTTCTCACTACTCCTGCTTCCCCTGAAGTAGATAGAAATATACTTGCATCTTGGTATCAATTATACAGGAGCTGAAGAGAACAATGCTTGTTGATGCCTGAAGGGAATTATCAAGCCAGAATTAGTTTTATGTAGGACCAAGTGGACTTCCATTACGAATATCCATTTTTCATAGCTTTATATAAAGAATTCTGGAAAAAATCTATTTATAAGCTAAAGACTACTTTTTTTCATTGATTAAAATAGAAGGCAGTTTTGGTTCCAAATATTAATGCAGATTGCTGGTAAAATTTGGAGTTGAGAGTTATTTAGTTTGCAAAGTGTTGCATTAAAATGAAATTGTGTGTTTCTAAAGGTTTTATCTTTATGTGCAAAGCTAAACAAATGTGTCTTCCACTCCTTTTCTTGCCCTCAGAATTACATATTAATGAATCAAGAGGAAAAAATTGGCACAACATTAAAAAACAGCTTTTTTTTTTAAATCACCAGTGCCTTCCTTACCAAGGCCAGATTTGGTGGAAACACCTTCCCTCAGCTGAAGTACAGTGGAAGTATTCTCTTGATTTTCAGAAAGACTTCTAGCTCTTAGGCTTAATTCACTAAGACAGAAAATATTGATTATTTTCAATCTTTAGTCTTCCACAGGATTTGATGACACACTGCAACTATTTTCCTGACTTTAAATAACTATTAAAGTTTTGTTTGTACCTTAGGTAAGAGGTTGAACTTCACCAGGTATCAGAGATCCTCTTTCTAGTGCCCAAGTATTGTTATGTTTTCTCCTCTTTGACTTAAGAGCGAGAACTGGATATCTCCTTGCTGAACTTGGGAGAGAGCATAGAGATCCTATCTCTGTCTAGAAAAATCTCTGCATCCCACTGAGTGGTGGCTATGTGGCTATGAGTTTAATATGCCCTCATCCTCCACTTTCCACTGGCCACAGGTTTCCCCTCCAGCACATTGAGGGTATTTCATTTATATATTTGCCAATGAATATGTTTGGTTTAGACCTTGACAGTAATCACCTGAAAGACAATATAATTAGTGCTCCAGAAGAAATAGGATTTACATCTGATATTTGTGGGATTTCAGTAGTGGACTATATAGCTTGGCAATTTTTCATCAAGTAGTTTCTTATCATTTTGTTACTTTGCAGATGCAGAAGTCAGTTGAAGAGCCACTCAAAATGAATCACCTTTCCTATTTATCTTCTGAAGCTATTGCTTTGTAACCTCATAAATTAAATTCAGCCTGAGAATATCAATTAATGTGACATTTCCTATGGCCAAGGCATGCTCTTCATCTGTTCTATCAAAAGTCTTCCCACCGGCCTCAAAACTATCAGCAGAGGGCAAACCTTCCCTCCGTTAGTGATCGCTGCTAGGTGAATGCCAGGGCTGCTGGCAAAATTTGCCCTGTGGGGGCAACATCTCTCTAACAGGTGCCAAGCAGCACCCTGTACTTAGTGAGTGCTCAATAAATATTATCTCTGTGTTTTTAATACTTTTACTGATTTGCTCCAAAGTTTTAGGAGACCCTTTTGCCAACTTAAGTTGGACTTCTGGGACTTCCCAGGACCACCCTCCATATACTCCCATACATACACCAAACCCACTCTGAAACTGTCCACGAGATATAAGAAACTAGGTCAAAGTAAAGGAAGTGTCAGGGAAGCAGGTGTCTGTTTTAAGGGTTTACACCTTTACAGGCTACTGAGGGAAAGGAAACAGCTAGTAATGGTGACTGCTGCCTCTGTATTTCACAGAGCTTTGGCTATTTCCATCTCAGGCGTTCTCTAACTACAGTGACACCTCGGTTTATGAATGCAGTTTGTTTCCTGATTTTGGTTGTGAACCGAATTGATCAGGAACCAAATTGATAGTCAGTGGAATAAAATTTTTCCATAAGATTCCATGTAAATAAGATTAACCCCTTCTGAACCATATATAATTTTAACTGCAATAATATGAAGCAAGGTACAGTACAGTGCTGTATAAAGAAAGAGAACACTAACCTTGCTTGAAGGGGCTTCTGGTGTGGACAGGAAGGTGGGTGGGAAGATGTTTGGAGGAAGAGTCCTCCTCCGTAAGGACAGTGGGGATATCTCTTCTTCAGGCATTGCTCTTCATTTTTGTTGCTTCGCTTCAGGGTCAATTTTGATGAAAAACATCTGTCTAATGTCACTTTTTCTTTCAGAATTGAGAGACCATGTTATCATGCATCAGATTCAACATTCTGTTCATTGCAGTTATATTTGGATGTTGCTTCAGAGAAATCCTGGCACTCGTTGCATTTTTTCGCAATGGATTTTATCACATCACTGGTCGTCTCATCCCTGTCTTCCTCTTCCCCAGTGGAATGCTCCTCAACAAGAGCCTTCTATTGCTCACTCTGAGTTCAGCAAGCTCTTATTGTCAGCTCCTCCTTATGCTCTTTAATTAGCTCCTCTATGTCTTTACCACTGACATCCAGACCCATACTCTTGCCCATGTACACAATCTCTCCACTATCTCTGTATGAGACTTTTCCAAATCACGTTCATTGACACCCTCTGTCCATTTTCCTCCTGGGTGATTTTAAGGTCCACTATGTGACATCTTCCTAGGCTTTGCCAATGAGGTTTATGCAGTGGAGGACATTGAAATGTTTCTTCCAGAATTCTTTCAGAGTCAAGGATATCTCTTCAGTGGCATTAAAACTCTTGGTGAAGAGAACCTTTGTGTATATCTTCTTGAAGTGGCAGATCACTTGCTGGCCCATGGGCTGCGGAAGAGGTGTTGTGTTGGAACTTGATTTTATGACGTCATACTCAGTGTTCTCATCAACCACCAAGAATGGAGACTGTGCTGGGGCTTGGCCATCAGAAGAAGGTACCTTTCAGTCAGGTGGTTGTCAGAAATTTCTTAATGTTGTGTGCGAACACTTCATGCAGCCATTCCATGAATAATTGCCTTGTGACCCAAGCTTTCTCATCTGCCTTTCACAGAACAGGAAATCTGACCTAGTTCACATTTATTTTTATTGAATGCCTGAGAGGTCTGGAAATGGTACACTGGTAGAGGCGTAATCTTCAGATAGGTGGTTGAGTTTACACACAGCAAAAGAATCAATTTGTGCTTCGTGGGCTTGTGCTCCAGAAGTGCCATTTTCTTCTGTGTGATATAGATTCTGATAGTGACCATCTTCCAGAAGAGCATTGTTTTATCTTGACTGAACATTTGTTGTGTGATGTATTCTGCCTTCATGAGTTCCATGAATTTTTTCCTGTGGGCTTCTGCAGCTGCCTTGTCGGACTAGAAGCCTCACCTTGTCTTATCACAGTGCACACACCAGTTCTCTTGGAGAATTTATCAAACCATCTTCTACTGGCTTTAAATTCATCACCTGTTTCCCTTGTGAATGGGATTTTCCTGAAGTAAATCACTGTGGAATTTCCTAGCTTTTTCACAGATCGTAGCTTCCCTAACGCTATCACCTGCCAGGTGTTTCTCATTCAACCACACTAATAAAAGTTTTTCTGCTGCTTCCAGCACTTGTGTCCTCTGCTTGGTTAACTTTTTACCCTCTTGCCTTTGTTACCTTTTAGTTCCTTTGGTAACATTTTAATTCTTCAAAATAGTCTAGATTTTGACTTCACCATCTTGTACTTCAAGGCCAGATCTGTTACAGAAAGATCATGCTCATGTTTTTCTACAATTTCCTTCTTCGATTCAATAGTTATTTTCTTCAAAACCTTGCCATTCTTGCACTGCACTTTATTGTTGCCTTCTTCATTGTTTGGCACCTTCTGGTCACCTTCATTACAGCTCTGCACATTCTTTTTGTAACCATGATTGCTCGACACTTTCTTTGGAGCCACACTGGATCAAATAATAATGTATAGTACTGTATGTGCTAAAAAGCAGGCAAAATCTTTGCAGCAAGTGCGTACAAGTCTTTCTCTCAACTAGAGGAAGCCAATGCAACTAGAGGTTGATCTCAATTAGAGGAAGCCAGGACCGTGTGTCAGAGGAGGGAAGATGGATATGTTAATGTCTGTATGGGGGAAGATGGCCCTGGTTATGTTTGTTACTCAAAGCAGTTTGTGAATAGAAGCAAACTTTTTTGCTGAACACTTCTGTTTGAGAATCAAATTGTTCATGAATAGAGGCATTCATAAACTGAGGTGTTATTATATTTGCTTAATTTTCTTAGTTTTTTCCTCAAGACTCATTTTTTTTCTATCTGAAGTGTACCTTCTTGGCTTCCTAATTAATTGAACTCACATGTAGCTTTGGTGAACAAGGTATTGACATTACACGAATATTTGGTTCAATCACACTCCATCAATTGTCCTGAGTTTTCATGTGCTTTTGTTCAAGTTTTTAATTTCAGGCAATGCCATAGAAGCTGTTTACTATTAACTGACAGTCTTTTGTAGTCAGGACCAGTTAAAATTAATTGATATTCTGAAACCCTGTAGCATCATTTACTAGAGATAAAAATTTATAGTATAAATAGCTTCATCATTTGAGATTTTTAAAATTTTTAATTTTTATTAATATATGTTTGCAGTGCATATGTTTACATTCCTTGTGTGAACTTGGTACATAAAACATCTTAATTTCTTTTTTTCATCCCTTTTCCTTCCTCTACCCTACCGCTTGCCTCCCTCTCTTGATCCCCTTCTCATTTGAGAAAAATCCTTACTTCCTGTTATCAAAGATAAATGATTTACTATATTGAAAATTGAGTGTATGAATATCTTGATTATTTGTGATTTTATAAAAAAATGAAAGCAATTTTAGAAAATCAGGAGAAGATTCTGATTAATATTCTCATGGAGAAATAAAATAAACTTTTATTTTTTAATTTTCCTGTTCTCTTATTTTTGAAAAAAATTTCCCAGATAATATCTCATTTATATTCTGAATTTAAAGTAGGTATACAGTTTTTATAATGGATAATAATTTTTTCTTTTGTGCTAAATACATGTTGAATAAATACTGAAAGAGTATTGATTTGAATAACAAGTACATGATACCCCCACCCCAGGTACCTGCGTCTTCCAGCTGAACATGGTGAAATCTAGCACAAAGAACAAGATTAACCCCAATGATATGTCTAAAAGCTATATTTAGGAGTTTTCCTGGCCACCTCTTTCAGGACCTTTACCCTGGTGCCATAGACTGTGTGCTGAGACTGTCCAAAGGCCAAAGGAAGAGTGGCCATCAAAAAAGAGGGGCAGGAGATTAGAGACATCCACACACTGCTCTTTGTCTCTGCCAGAATGATAATTCGAACAACTTCTAACCACAGAGACCCCTAGATCAGAACAGAGGCTGAACTTTTACCAGGTTGTTCTGCTTTTTCAGTCTGTGTTTGTCCTCTCAAGCCCCCTCCCTGCAAAGTCAGGCATGGTTATTTGCATTATTTATTATTATTAATGTGGCTTTGTTATAATTATTGTAGCTGCTGGCTATTACCACCAAATGACTCTAGGTCCTACATATCTGCAGATCCTTCCCTCTCAGCAGTGTGATTTTGGATGCATTCTCATTCAGGACCACTGTCTTCTGTCAATGCGGAATTAATGCATCGGATCCAGGAGGGGAAGTCAGCAGCATCTCTGGGCAAGCTGTTTTCCTTGCTAACTCATTGTCTGCATTGTGGGGTTAGAATCCTCCAGGCTCCAGGGCTTTGACTGAGCAGCCTGGCCTGTCTGCGTGCATGAGCGATGGATTACATTGCTTGGAAATTTCTGGCTTCTGTTGCTGTCAGATGCACTCAGAGCAACTGTCATCCAGGAAGGGAGAGTGAGCAAATGGCTCGCCTAAGAAACCATGTGCTTTCCTTTCCAGAGTCAGTGTGGCTTGCTATTAGTGTTGACAGCACATGGCCAGAGAATCTTCTCCTTTAGCAACTTCTGGAGTTCTGTCCAAGACCCCCAAGCTCCTTTCCCTGGCAGCAGTCCGGACATGGAGTCTCTGTGTCCTTTCACATTTCTCCTCTGCTGCAGACGTAGCACCCACATCCACTTGCATTCCTCCTGCACACTACATTTCTGGACAACATTCCATTCCTCTCCACAGCCCTCCTCATTCCACTGTGCCAGGACTGCTGGGGAACCAACAGGAGGAAACTTTTATGTAAATTAGCAAATCTTGGCCCGAAATTCAGAATCTGTTTCTGAAATAAGGCTTTTTACCTAGGGGAAGTGAGTGAAACTTTTCACTTTTAGTCCTTGGATTTCTTTCTCTGATGATTTGCTTGGTGGTTTTTCAAGGCACTGCTACTGGGCACAGGAGTCCTTATCACTTGTAATCCCTGTACATCTGAAGGGTTTTGGAGCAAAAATTAAGTTTAGGGGGAAAAAAATAGACACAGCCAAAAAAGGATCACTAGAATGCAAATCCTACCTGCTCTACAAGGTTCACTTTATCTTATCTTCTTCATAAACCTTCATCTACTAAAGTATTACAGACTGACATGATCTCTTCTATTTATATGTCCTGTGATAACAGAGGAGAATCTGTGACATTTTGTACACCTTTAGTTCAGTTTCCAGGCCTTTAAAAACTGTACACTTTCTCCTCTAAATTGGGTTGGAAGAGTTGTTGACAGAGGGTCCTTATCTTAACTGGAATGAATCTCAGAATGGAGACGATAGGACCTTGAGCAGGTTTTCACAGGAGCAATTACAAAGTCTTAAAGAAAATATGAGAAAAGTGTATAATTGGAGTGAGTATTGAAAATTATTATTGATTTATTTTTCTTCCAAATCATTTCAGCAAGTGATATGAGACAGTTTATCTCTACCTGTCTTCCCATCTGCATATGTACAAGAAGATAAATTTTTAAAATAAAGGTAAAGAAATGACAGCCAGGAGAAAGTGAAATCAGGAAAACAGAAAAGATGGAGAGCTTTGATAACACAAAATGAATACCATAAGACACTATTCAGCTGCTGGATATGGTTTGATAAATTTGGTTGTAAATTTACCAGCAGCCACAACAAAGGGGAAACACAATCTGTTGAAAAAATTCTGATGCCTGTAAAAGGAAAACTAAGCAAAGAAAGGAAAAGGCTGTTATTTCCAGTTCTGAGGCTCTAATGGCCTAACACTCAGGAACTGCTGCTGAGGACTCCTGAGAAGAGGTGCTAACTTAATGCTATGGATAATGTCACCAGCAACATTTTCATCAGGAGCTAAGCTTTTTACAGCATTCCCTGGGGCATGCTAGTGGTACACAGTTTGACAGGGCTCTACACTACACTTGATGTGTAGAATCTCTCTTGAACTGAGTGCAGAAGTGGTGTGTTATTTCTAGGTCCACCCAACCAGGAAATCAACCCAGTGGAAGAAAGTATGGCGACATTATCATTAATTATGCACATGGATCTTAGGAGGGGTCACAAAATCTCCTCCAAAGAGAATTTCTGAATGTGGATGTAAATGTGTAGGCACGGAAATATTTCCTTTGAAACAACTAAAAAGTATTATAAAGATTCATAGCCATGTCTTCCATACTAGCAAATGATCAAAACAGGGTCAAATCTTACCCAATGTCTAAAACTTCAAGGAAAAAGTACAAAGAAAATACATAGGTCTCCACAAATTTCCATGTAAGAAATAGGAGTAGCAGTTTTATTTGCATTGGCAGTGGCAGTGATAGGTAGTCCTATAGCCTTTCCCTAAGTGGGTATTTTGCAGGGCTGGAGAGGAAAAGGCTGAACAGAGAATGTTTGCTGGACTGCAATGAGCTACTGTAAAGAAGGTACCTCCTCAGCGAAAGGGTGAGCAAGCCTAATGGCAGGACAGAGGAAAAGAGGGAGAGAAGACAAAAAGACACAGGGCAAATAGGAGGAAAAGATGGATAAAACAGAGGTATAACAATAGAATAGGGAAGTAAAAAGCTATTTTTAAATCTTCAGTAGTGGTCAACATCTTGATTTTCATGACAGAAAACAGTGGTGAATAAAAGATTTCCTCTGAGAGCAGGAGGTGAGGGGATAAGATTCCTCTCGGCACTGGTCCTCTTTAGGGTTATTTTTCTGCCCCAGTGGTGTGACTGCTCGTGGAGGATAGTCCCACTGGAGAGGAGCACAGGAGATGTATTTATGTCTCAGAATAAAGAACAGAGATAAGGCCCCAAGATGATCGACTGGCCAAGGCCTACGGATTCTGATAAAGTTCGGATTTGTTTCCTAGCTGATGTAGCAGCATTGTTGGGTTTCACAGCAGTGAGCAATGAGAGCAGAGTTCTATTTTTAAAATACCTCCTTGTCAGTCTCATGGAGAAGGCACTTGCCTTAATTCTGCCTCTACAGTTTTTATGTTGAGCCCTCAATTTCTGGAGCTTTATGCTACTCAGAAGTGATGAGCGTTCTTGTTCTGTCCACTGTTTTATGGTCTCATAAAGGTATAAGGTTTATTGTGACAGACAGCTAAGAACAATATACGAGATTTTTTTTTTCTCCTAAAATATCATTCTGGTTGAGTCATTCTCTATGTAGCAACGTTTCTAATTCCTCATTCCTGATAGGAGAAGGCTAACTCATCAGCCCACACTCCGCGGCCTCCTCACCCTGATGCCACCTGCAATCAAAGACTTCCCCATCAATTTTTATCTAATTCTCCTCTCTAACTAAATTCGTTTACTTAGTTCCCAAATAGTCCTGCTTCATTGTGGCTGTTTTCTCTTTTGAGGAGGCCCTTCCGAGCCAAATGCTCGCCAGACTTTAAGATCCTTATTGAATGTTTTACTTTTAAGGAGGCAAAATAAATTAGGGCATGGTTCCTGGAAACAAATGTAGTTGAGTTAAATCTCAGCTTTTCTGACTTCCAGCTAACAGCTGGTACGACCATATCCAGGATGCTGTCAAATTACACAATATTACTATTACCATTTTATGGCCATGTCCATTTCCCTTTCATCTGTCTTTCTTTGATCCCTCACAATCATCGATTTGTTGTTCAATTATACAGTTTTAGTGCTTTTATATAAGTGGAATTAAATATGCAATATTATAAAGTCATTCGTTTCACTCACTGTAGTTCTCTGGAGATTTATCAGGTTGTTGTGATTGTCAGTAGTTCATTCGATGTTACTGTTGAGGTCGTATTCTGTGCTCTGAACGTACTGTAGTTTAACCTTTCACCCGTTAAATGAGATCTGAGTTGTTTATAATTTGGGCTATTAAAATTACAATTGCTCTGATATGTGTGTAACGTTACATGAACATATCCCCAAAAGTACAGCTACCAGGTTGTATGGAACCTGCCTGTTTAGTATTAGCTTTTTTGGAGTAAGAAACTGTTAAACTCATTTCCACAATAGTTGTATTATTTTACATTTCCATCAACAACATTTAAGTCTTCCCATTTCTCCTCATTGTTACTCTTCTTAAGTGTCGTGATTATTCTGTGTTGCTTTGTATCGAGCCATTCTGATAATTCTATAGTGAGCTCTCATTGTAATTTTAATTTGCATTTAAGAAATGGGTAATGTTCGACTTCTTGTTATGTGCTTTTGAGTCATCTATTTTGTAATGAAGTGTTTCTTAATATCTTTGTTCTGTTTTCTGATTGTATTTGTTGAAGTCAGGTTTCCAGAGTGATTTATGTATTCTTATCCCATGTAAGTTATGTGGATTGCAAGTATTTTCTCACACTCTATAGCTTGTTTATTCTCTGAAGAGGGTCTTGAATGAGCAATGTTTCTTTTAAAAATTTTTATGAAGTCCATATTATCAGTCCTTCCTTTAATAGACAGTGCCTTTTGATATCAAGTCTAAAAAACAAGCCCTAGATGCCAAAGATTCTGGAGTTTTTCTTTGAAAAGTTTTTATAAATTTAAATTTAAGACTGTGGTATATTGAATTTGTTTATACACTAAAGGAGAGACTTATGTAAGGATTCTTTCTTGGTTCTCCCCTGCTTCCTTCTTCTTTCCCTTTCTTCTTTTATTTTTTCATTCATATTACTTTGCTTTAGATTTTTAATTACTTCAGCACTGTTTGTTGAAAAAGCTACACTTCCTTCATTAAATCTCTTTTGTTCTTTTGTCAAAAATTAGGTAGGAATATTTTTATGGGTCTAATTCGAATTCTATATTTTGTTCTATTATCTCGGTGTCTATCTCTCCATCTGTGCCATCAGTACCACAGTTCTTGATTATTAGAACTATATGTCTCTGATCAAATATGTCTTGCCACTTTTTCATTTCTTCTTAAAAATTATTTTAGCTAATTTAATTCCTTAGCCATTTAATATATATTTGAAGCAGTCTTTACTTTGACATCTTCTGTTTGTTTGTTTGTTTTTGAGACAGGGTCTCACTATGTATTTAAGGCTGACCTGGGACTCACTATGTGCCCTAGGCTGGTCTCGAACTCACAGTGATCCTCCTGCCTCAGCCTCCCGAGTGCTGGGATTACAGGCGTGCACCACCATGCCCGACTTACTTTGACATCTTTACTGGGTCTTCCGATCCATAAGTGTTTCTCCACTTATTAGATATTTGATTTCTCTCAGTACCATTGTGTGATTTTAGCCTACAGTTCTTGTGCATGTGAGATTTACATCTAAATTATTTCGTTTTTTTGAGTGATTACAAATAATACTGTCTTTTAAATTTTGTAGAACCCAAGTTCATTTTTGTTATTTAATATGTGATTGATTCTTATGCCTTGCGCTTGTGTCCTGTGAACTTGCTGAACTGGTTAATTCTTGGGCTGCTTCAGGGCAGATTCTTTGAGATTTTCTAGGTAAGCAATTGCGTCATCTTCAAACCCTATGTTTTTATTTCTTTCCTTGTCATAGTGCCCTAGGTAGGCCTTTCATAGCTATTGTGACAATAAATAGGAGAATGGACACTGTGATTTGTTCCCAAGGTAAGGGGGAAGGAATTTAGTCTTTATCATCATGTGCAACATTAGTTGCAGATGGCTACTATATGCTCTTTACTAAATTGAGAAAGTTTCCTTCCATTTTTTTTTCTTTTAATCACCAGGACACATTTAATTTGGTTTAAAAAAATTGATATAATATGTATGAAGACTCCATCAAATAGATCTGAAAATAGGAAGGTTACCAAGAGTTGGAAGAAGCCAGGAGGAGCAGTAGTGGATGGGAAAAAAGAATGAGAAGAAAAAAAAAGAATTATATTACACATATGTACCAACTCCCCATGATAACTGTAATCATTTTATTCTGCAAATGGGTACTAATAAAAAAACAGGATCTAAATAAAAGTGTGGCAAGGTCACATATAAAATATTATCTTGTATTTTCTTTCTTGTGTTTCTTTTACTTCATTTTAAACCGATTCTCTTGTCAGATCACTAAGGGTTTCAGAACCGTTACATTTTATGAGTGAGTTGTAGTATCAGACAAAGGTCAGGATCCGGAGAGGAATTTGTCTGGAATCTGGATGAGTAACAGCAAAGTACCAGAAAATGGACCTTGATTGGGAAGTCACATTATTTTCAATAACTGGGTTTATTTGGATAATGGCAGCTGGATGAATCTGATTCATTTTAAAGCTAAGCACAAATCTTCCTTTTCTTTTGTTTTCAGGGTTTCCTTTTAGCTTTTTAGAAACTGCTTTGCCTATATTTCTTTTTATTAATCTGAGATGTGTATCACTTTGACTGTTGTAAATGAGAATGGATTACTTTTTGTTTAGGTGTTGTAAATCAAAATTAATTTACTAATTTGATAACCAAACTTGAAACCTGTATGATTATTAGAAATATTTAGGAAAGGGCTGGGGATGGAGCTCAGCAGCACAGTACCTGCCTGGCAAGGATAAAGCCCTGAGTTAAATTCCCAGCATGCACACACACACACACACACACACACACACACACACACACACACAAGAAAGAAAGAAAGAAAAGAAATATATAGGAAAAAAGACAATGAATAAAGACAAGTATACTAGGGCTTTTAAAAACACATTTCTTTAAGAGTTTTTTTAGTATAACATAATAACAATAAATTTATGCTAACATGTTAAGTGATACTCTCTTTTAAATTTATTTGTAAGTAATTATTGAGATAGAATACTTATTAGTTATTTACAATTATACTTGAGTGACTTATGATTTGTGTCTGTTTATAGGAATTTTAATATTTTTATCATTGATTTAAAATAAATTTATGTTTTTTGAAGATATTGAGTTTTTATTATATTTTTTATATATTATTACCTGACTTCTTATTTGGAGTTTTTAATATTAAAAATTTCATAATGTCTTAATGAAATTCTTCATCTCTTTTTCTCATCAATTTCTACTGTAATTAAAATGGTTATATTTGATAAATATTATCTTTGTTCCACATTTAAATATTGATATTCCTTGTATTTAAATTTGTATCCTTTTTGTCTGGCCTTTATTTTGTTATCAAGTATAAAAGAAAATCTAGTGTTAGTAAGCAATCCTCATTATTCATAAATAATATTTTCCTTCAGTATTTGTTTGAAATAGCACATTTGAAATTAATTTCAGACAGTGATTAGCGACTGTTGATTTTTATTTTTCTTTCTTCCACACATGTTTACAAAAGAACAATCTCAAATGTAGTATTTTAATGTATTTTTATATTAATAAATGTTACTAAAACTCTCCACCTAAAGAAGTCTTACCCACTTTCATTTCAAAACTGTTAGCGTTTCTTTGATGTCTGTTTTTCTAGATGAACTTTAAAAATTACTTTATCAATTTCTTCCTCCTCGTACAACACAAAACAAAAATTAAAGCAAGCACAGACAAAATCTCCCAGGACTTACTCCGTATAGTGGTACCAAATGTATAAGCTGTTGGGAGGAGACAGTGCATGTTGATTTAACACTCAGTCTTTGAGTCCAAGATTAACATAGATGTCTGTTTATCAAGGCTTTTTTTTTTTTTAATCTTCAGCAGTGTTGTTGCCCCAGAGCCAAAAGGAGATGTTTGTGTGAATAGCAGAAGGTGAGTGGCGTTATGTTGTAGGCACAGCAGGTTACTCCCAGGATCTCCCAGAGCCGACTTCTCAGCCTTGATATGAGAGGCAGGTGGTTTAACATGCCTGGAATGAGTTTGTGCCTCAGGAACAGACTTACATGAAATGTTCTCAGAGGTCTGATACATAAAATCAGAATGCCAGTAGATTGCTCTGCAAAGAGAGATAAATGAGAGCAAATAGGACTCTCATGTGCTGTACTGAGAACATTGTCTTCCTGTTCTCTTGCTCCAGGAGGAGGAGGAATCACATGAGCAAAAAATGGCATTGTGAGCCTGGAGGCAAAACAGATTATGTCAGTTATGTGAGTTAAATACTGAAGAAACTCAAGCTATATCCACCTTGTAAACCCATCCAGTTTAAATGGGTACAATCTCAAAAGGTCAAGAGAAGGAGGGTGTTTTGCTTGCATTTTTATATGGACTGTATTTTCTATGTTTTGTTTTCCTTTATGCATTTGGAAAATAACATCCTAAGTTATATTTTAATTTTGAATTGTTTTTACTTAAAAATATCCCAAGGATTTTGGTTCAGAATAACCTATTGAAAAGCCACACTTGTCTTCCTCCTTTCTGCTGTCTGTGATTATAATTATGGTAAGAGTGAAAGAAGCATAGACTAAAGAAAGCACAAAGGAAGCAAAGGAGGCCATTCCCTAACGAGAGAACTTAATAAATGGCTGAAGCTAGAAAACAAGTGAGAGATCTGATTGCCAAGTGGAGAGAAGCAGACTGAGGACATATAAGGGTTTGCCTCAGGAGAAGGGTCTCTTTTTTCCCAAGTGTCAGGTTTTAGGATTTGGGAGACAGAAGGAAATGAGATGTGGCCGACACCCTTGGGCTGTGAGGTTAAGCTTCAGAATTTACCAGTTGGCGTCCCACATTTACAACTAGTGTTCAAAGGAAGCCACTGTGCATTTCCTAGGGAACCCTTTTCTCAGCCCCAGAGAAACGATCCGTTCCCCACCTTTTCACTGTAAAGCTGTTTCATACTCATGTATGTGCTGTGAAATAAAGTCCCTTTCACAATCAAAGGAATAAGTATTATCAAATATTGAAGAATCAAACAGTAAAACAATAAGCATTATAATTTAAAGTATATAGTTCAGAAATGATGACTAAATTTAATTATTCGTTGATGTTGAGATTGGAGAAAATTTTGGTGATAGGATACTCTCTGTTTAGAAAAACCTACCTCTACTTCTTGATTTTTGAGATAGTATATTATTGTAGACCGAAGCCAATGAAAACACGTAGCTAGCCAAATACATTCATGGGAAAAAGAATAGGATGTCAGAAGAAAACCTTTTTACTTATATTTCTCCAATGTTTAAAATTTTACATGAGGGATATCCACCAAAATATCTGACACATGGTAGAGGCAGAAAATATTTGTTGAATATTAATGAAATCATTAGGGCTTCTGAACTTTTTTTCTTTTTTAAAACTTTTATTAATTTTATTGGTACATTTAATGTATACAAGATAAGGACATTAACTGTTGGAAATTTGTATATTTACATAACTCAATCTCGGGTCTTACTTTTTCCCCATTTCCCTTCCCTCCCTTTAACCCCTCCCTGTCTACAAGGACTTTGTTTCCATTTTCTCATATTGATTCCATTCCCCTCTTTCCTTTCCACTAACCCTCCATTTCCCCTTCCTCTTTGTCCCTTTTCTTCCTATTTCATATTATCTATTACACCTTTTAGTCCTTATTTACCCTTAGTTTCTCACAATAGAGAAATATTCAGTATTTACATGTGTGTCTTATTTATATCACTTAAGAGCATTGCCTTAATGTGTATCCATTTAGCTCATTTTTATGGCTGAGTACTACTCCATTTTATTTAAAAAAAAACTTTTTCTTTATCCAGTCCCACGTTGATGGGCAGTTGGGCTGCTTCCAAATTTTAGCTATTACAAAGTATGCTGCTATTAACATGGGTGCATATATATCACTATAGTATGATCCTTTTAACTCTTTAGAAAACATGCCCAGCAGGTCAATAGCTGGATCAAGACATGTGGAGAGGAACTACTGCCAAACTCTTCAATGAAATTGAAAGGGAAGCAATACTCCCAAATTCATTCCTGGGAACAAGCATCGCATTGATCCCCAAAGCAGAAAAAGACCCAACCAAAAAAGAGAACTATAGGCCAAACTCATTAATGAATATAGATGTAAAAATTATTAATAAGATACTGGCAAAGAGAATGCAGAAAATAATCAAGAAGATCATACACCCCAACAAAGTGTGATTCATCCCAGGGATGCAGGGATGGTTCAACATATGCAAATCAATAAATATAATACAGTATATATA
>NW_022900941.1:14268068-14314738 GCF_012274545.1 Fukomys damarensis | reverse complement strand
TTTTCAATTTTTTGTTTTGTTTTGTTTGGTACTGGGGATTGAACTCAGGTGCTTGTGATTGTGAGGCAGGTGGCAGAACCACTGAGCTAAATCCCCGGCCTAATACAGTATATTAATGGAGCCAAGGCTTACCTTTTTGCTTTCATCACATACTCAATTTTTAAAGTAATTTAGGATTGTGATTTGGATTATTATTGTTGTTATTATTGTTTTGTTTTATTTACATCTAGCAGTTCATTTCAATGATCAAAAATTATTCTTTTAAAAATAATAAAAACACAACTCTGTCATTTTTGAGTGCTTCATTTTATTTTTTCATGGAGTTTATTGGTTCTTTTTAAGTATACAATACAATTACATTCATCATTGGGGTCTTGTACCTTTACATGACAGATCTTGGTTTTCTTTTTTTCCCCATACTCCTGCCCTCCCTTCACCCCATCCCCCCTCCCCTATTTACAAAGACTTTATTTCCATTTTTTCCTTTTCTCATATTTTTTTCTTTTCCCTTATTTCCTTTCCCCTACCCTTCCCAATTCCCCTACACTTTTAGCCATCTTATTCCTATTTCACATTGTCTGTCATACAATTTGGATCTTGCCTAAACTTTTAGCTTTTCACACCAGAGAAACTGTTTGGTATTTATACATGTATGTTTTATTTATTTCACTTAAGAGTATGGTCTCATTCAGCATCTATTTTCCTGTGAATGACTAGTTTCTCAGTCTTTATGGTTGAGTAGTACTCCAGTTTATAGAAAATACATATTTTCTTTATCCAGTAACCAAATGATGTGCAATTGGGCTGCTTCCAAGTTTTAGCTATTACAAACTGTGCCACTATAAACATGGGTGCATATATATCTCTTTGGTATGATCCTTTTAATACTTTTGGAAAGATACCCAGGAGAGGGACAGCTGTGTCAAATGGAACCTCTAATCCTAGTTCTTTGAGGTATCTCCATATTGATTTCCATAGTGGTTGCAACAGTCTGCACTCCCAACAACAATGGAGAAACGTTGCTTACTCCCCATAACTCTTCCAGCATTGGTTATTGGTTGATTTCTTGATAGCTGCCAATCTTTCTGGGGTGAGGTGGAATCTCAGTGTTGTTTTCATCTTCATCTCTCCATTGACCAGTGATGTTGAACATTTTTTCATATATTTATTTACTGTTTTTACTTGTTTGTCTGAGAAATGTCTGTTCATTTCAGATGGCCATTTTTTAATCCAGTCTTTATGATTGGGGGTGTGTGATATTTTTTAGTTCTTTATATATTTTAGATAATAGTCCTTTGTCTGAGGAATAGCTGGTAAAATTTTTTCCCACATTTTAGGTTGTCTATTAGCTCTGTTGGTGGTTTCTTTTGCAGTGCAGAAGCTTTTTAATAAGACAAGATCCCAGTCATTGATACTTTATGTTAGTGCCCATGCTACTGAAGGTTTGTTCATAAAGTCTTTTCCTATGCCAATGTTTTTGAGAGCTCTGCCTAACTTATCTTCCAGCAAGTTTAGTGTCTCTGTTTAATATTTATATCTTTAATTCACTTGGATTTTAGTTCATTGTATGGTGAAAGATAAGGGGCTAATTTTAATCTTTGCCAAGTTGAAAGCCAATTTTTCCAACACAGTTTATTAAAGAGGCTATCTTTCCTCCAGTGAGGATGATTGGCTCCTTTGTCAAAGATGAGGCAGATGACCACATCTAGTTGTTTCTCTACCTTCCAATCAAGTTCACTCATCCTTGGGTCTGTTTCTTTGCCAGTACCATGCTGTTTTTATCACAGAGGCTTTGTAGTACAATTTCATGTTGGGGACTGATATACCCTGCCATGTCTCTTTTGCCTAGAATGGCTTTTGCTATTCTAAGTCTCTTCTGGTTCCAAATGGAATTTTTGTATTATTTTCTCTATTTCTGTGAAAAATACTGTTGGAATTTCAATCAGGATTGCATTGAATCTGTATAGCAGTTTTGGTAGTATGGCCATTTTCACTATGATGATTCTTCCTACCCAAGGAGCAGGGGATATATTTCATTTTCTTATAGCCTCTTAAATATCTTTTTTATGAGTCTGTAATTTTCAGTGTAGAGGTCTTTTTCTTCCTTCATTAGATTGATTCCTAGATACTTCATTTTTTGGATGTTATTGTGAAAGGAATTGTTTCCACATCTCTCTCTCTCTCTCAGTAAGTCTGTTATTTGTGTACAAGAAGGCTATCGAATTTTGAGTGTTGACTGGTATCCAGATACTCTGCTGAAAGTGTCAATTAAGTCTAGAAGTCTTTTAGCAGAGTTTTTTTGGGTCTTCAATGTAGTGTATCATATCTTCATTGAATAATGACTGTTTAACTTTTCCTATCTTTATTGCTTTAATTTCTTTCTCTTTTCTAATTGCTGTTGCTAACGTTTCCAGAACATTATTAAAAAGGAGTGGTGATAGTGGGCATACTTGTCTTGTTCCTGATTTTAACATGAAGGTTATCAATTTTTGGCTATTTAAGGTGATGTCAGCTGTTGGTTTTTCATAGTCTTTATCAAGCTAAGAACCATCTATTCCAAATTTCTGTAGGGGTTTTGATCATGAATCGGTGTTGAATTTTGTCAAATGATTTTTCTGCATCTATTGAGATGATCATATGGTTTTTGTCCTTGACTTAGTTAAGATAGTGTATTACATGTATTGATTTATGTATGTTGAACCATCCTTGCATTACTGGGATAAATTCAACTTGGTCAGGGTGTATGATCATCTTGATGACCCTCTGTATTCTTTTTGCCAGTATCTTATTGAGGATTTTGGTATCTATGTCCAAAGATTGGCCTGTAGTTCTTTTTTTGGTTGGGTCTTTCCCTGGTTTTGGAATCAAAGTAACACTTGTTTCCAGGATAAATTTGGAATTATTGCTTCCCTTTCAATTTCAATGAAAAGTTTAAAGAGTAGTGATAATAGTTCTTCTCTAAATATCTTGTAGAATTCAATGGTGAAGCCATTAGGACCTGGACTTTCCTTAGTTGGTAAATTTTTAATTACATTTTAAATTCACTTATTGTAATTGGGTTGTTTAGATTTTATTTATTTTCTTCACTGAACTTGGGTAATTAATAAGTATCAAGAAATCTGACCATTTCTTCTTTGTTTTCCCTTTTATTGGAGTAAAGATTCTCAAAGTAGGTATTGATGATCCTCTGAATTCTGCTGGTCTGTTGTGAATTCACCTTTTCATTCCTAATTGCATGAATCTGAGCCTTTTCTTTCCTTTTCTTGATAAGATTGATAAGAATTTATTAATTTTATTTATTCTTTAAAAAAACTTTGATTCATTGACTTTTTATATCATTCTCTTGGTTTCCATTGCATTGATTTCTGCTTTAATCTTTATAATTTCCTCCCTTTTATGAGCTTTGGGGTTTTCTTGCTTTTCTTTTTCTAGGAGCCTAAGATTCATCATTAGGTTATTTGAGCTCACTCTGTTGTCCTAGTGTGGGTATTCACTGCTATGAATTTTCCACATAGAACTGCTTAGAATTCTTTATAGTGCTGGTTTGGTATTCATGAAGTTTCTCCGGTGTCCTTTGTCATGGAAGTATCTTATTTCCCCATCAATTTTAAAAGAGAGTTTTGCAGGATACATCAGTCTAGGTTGGAGTTTGTTTTCTCCTGGCCTTGAAATAACCTCACTCCAGGTTCTCCTTTACCTGATGGTTTGTGTTGAAAAGTCTGCTGTGATTCTGATGGGCTTCCTTGTCATGTGATTTGTTTCTTTTCTCTAACTGCTTTCAGTATTTTGTTCTTCTGTTGGGTTTCTGGGATCTTGATTATTGTATGTCTAGGTGCAGATTTTTTTTTTTTTTTTGATCATGGGTAATTGGAGTCCTGTATGCCTCACTTATCTATATGACATATTCTTCCCCTCTGCTTGGGAACAAACTGTTCACAGAATTTCTGTCATTAATTCTGTGAACAGTTTGTTTTTTATGTCATTTATACTTTCTGCTGCTACTTCATGGATTCCTATCAGTCTTATGTTATTCTTCTTGGATCATCTAAGAGTTGTTGTATCAATTTCTCATGATCCCTTACTGTTTTTAAAAGATCTCTCTTTTCATGATCTCTGACTGCAATCCTATCTTCTATATCTGAAATTCTATCTGAAATTATATTTTCACATTTGTTCATCCTGCTGTAAATGCTTTCAATAGAGTTTTTAAACTCCTGGATATCTGAATCTGTTTCATGGTTTCCATTTCTTTCTTATGTTGGGCATTCATGGTTTCTATTTCTTTCCTATGCTGGCCATTCATGTCTTCTATCATGGTCCTGAGCTCATCTATTTTGTTTTTGTTTTTTTTGTCTGTTTCTGTTCTAGAATCTCTAATCATGTCTTTCACTGTGCTCACCATCTCTGTAGTTATCTGGGAAATTATTTCTGTTTTGAATTTTTCTAGAGCCTGATTAATCTGTTTTCTTACTTCCTGTGCTATGAGTTCAGAGTGTACTGATGGTTGATTATCAGACTTTTCCACCTCGTTTCCCATAGCATTTGCCATTGATGAACTGGAAGTCTGTATTTGTGCCTTACCTAAGTGTTTTCTCACTTTTATTTCTGTCCTTGGGTTGTCCTTGGATTAATTACTGGGTTAGTAATTTAATCTTCCTGATATATCTGCTCATTAGGTTATGAGTCCTATTGATTCAGAGATACCCTCATTTTCATAATATTAGAAATGACAAATCATTAAATCAATCACAACCCTTTATCCCAATTGATACAATCAGAAACACAATAGCGTCAAGCACAGCTTAGAAATTGACCATTTGTGGTAGTTATTAACCTATCACTTTTAACCAAGTGAATTATAGAAATCTAGGACCTTCTGAAAATATGTTTGTAGTGAGTAAACTCTTCAACACATCAGTTTTATCCTTCAGGATGAGGACCTTGAAGGAGTTGGGAGGAGAGGAATAGACAGGTAAAAGAATAGAAGGTTTCAGATGAAGCCAGAGCACACAGGATGATCATGCAAACTCTAGGAAACTGTTGAAGACAAAAGGGAAAGACAGAGTACAAGAGTAGAACAACTTAACAGTAATAGGGAAGCTATAAATTATACTTACTTTCTTTTGAAACTAATGATCATCAAGCAAAGGAAAAGGGAGAGAGAGAGAAAAGAAAAAGAAGAAATCCAAATTAGGGCAGGTTCAGGAACAAAAAGGAAGATGAAGAATAATATGGGGGAGTAAGAGAATGAGCAGGCAAAAGAAGAGAGAAAAAGAATTTGTATATTGGGAAAAATAAAAACTAAAAACAAGAGGAAAAGAAAGAAAAAAATCAAAGAGCCTCTTTTGGGGTATATCTCTGCTAACATCATAGATAATGTGCAGCAATGTGAACAACTAAGTCCACTAGTCACAGCTAGCCAACAGTAGACCTCTGAGATTCAGGCTGAATTCTGGCTGCAAGGCCCAAGTTGAGTTTCCTGACCTCTTGCAGGGTTGAACTCTGCAAGGTTCTACTACAGGCTCAGCTGCCCTTCCCCTAAAGATAGTCCAAGTTCTGATGGAAGGTGCTGATCCCTCCATTTTACCAAATACAGAGATCTGATTTGCCTTTATTGCTGTTGTTCACTTCTGTTCTATCTTCTGTAGCTCAGTAAAATAGCTTTTATGACCACCTGTGCCTCTGCAGTGTAGATCCAGATACTGACACAATCAGGAGGCCCAAGAGCATGGGGGGTTGTGAGGAGGAATGCTTCATAGGTGCCCACACAACTGTGCAGTCCTCACTATTTTGTTCTGATGAAGGTCCGTGACTCTGGAGAACTTTTTCACTGGGTGGTCTACATCTTTCAGTAATTTTCTCAGAAAATATGTGATTAGATTTCTTGAACACTTACACACTTTGACCGTATACTTGTGCCACATGTTTTATATGTTCTTTGGCCTGTTCATCTGGTTTGCAATCTATCTATCTATCTATCTATCTATATGTATATCTATATCTATATGATAATTAATTTATAGGTTATTATAAGATAAATAAATTAATCTGATGCTAGAAAAAGAAAAAAACAGGGATAAGATGGGAACTGAAATGTATGTACATATACCAATCCCCTACAGTGAACGTAGTGATTATGTACTTGAAACATGTACCAACAAAATTCAAGAAAAAAAGAAAACAGCAATCTATGATCATATCCTCTTTCTTCTCCTCTTCTTTCTTGCTTGAGAAGGAATCTTCTGATTTTAACTAGAATCTGGTTCCTGTAGGATTTGTTCCCTAGAGCTTAAAAATTTCAAAATTTATCTCAGAATATCTTTTTCATTAAATTTTTCTAGTTCTTTGTAAACACCTTATGATTTGACAGGATGAGTTAGAAAAAAATCTCAAATGGAATATTCCCATCTTTTTTCTTAATTTTACTCTTAAAAGACTTTATTTTTGAAAAAGTGAAAGTGTTTTCAAATATAGTTGGGGTAAAAAGTCACCACGTTAAATGAAGGATATAAATTCCACGAATATAATATTTATCTTGGCTTATTAAGGGGTTTTTCCTTTAGATAATTCTCCACAGGAGAAGCCAATATATAAAATATTTGTAATTTCTAGTTCCGTGGAAATTTTTTCAAGGAATAGGATAACATGTTAGCAAGTGAAAGATAAAAAGTAGTAGTACAGGAATATGCCAATTTGAACACTCTATTTTTAGTCTGAGCATCCCTACTATTCTTTTTACTATTTGACTATCTATCTTCCTGCCTCTCACCGAGTCAAAAATAAACTCAACAAAGGCAGAGACAATAACTAGTAATTGTCTGCATCCCACACAGTAGGATACATAGAAGATGATCAATTAGTTTTGATTGACATATGTGCTAATCATTTACTTGGAACAGTAGTCTTGCACAGTGTCCCAGCTTGAACCTAAGCCGTGTTTTCCCGTAATTAAAGAATGCTTGGAAGTGTTACATGGATAAATAAGCTAAGCCTTTCTAGATATTTTTAAATGAAGCTCCTTGGAATTTGGAACTCTAAGTTGTTTGGGCACCAGCAGTATTTAGGTCACACTGCAGCTTGCTAATGATCTTGAATCTCAAGTCCCCTCGTGGTTGACTGGATCACAAACTACCCATTACAGTTTAAGAAACACCATGCTTGGAGATCCCTCTGGCAAAGGAAAGAACTGAACCCTAGATAAATAATTAAAATACACCCAGGGTATTGTCGGAGGAAACTGGACTCCCTCTGGCTCTGTTCTCATGCATTTGGTATGATTAGCTTAATAAAACAACTGGTAAAAATTAAAATCTGCATGCGCTTTGAGTTCAACAGTCTCCTGAAGCTTTGGTGCATGCCTCTCTGGCAACTGCAGGAGACATCTCTGGAGCACTTGGCAGTGCTGGGGTGCCCTTACTCTTGCATTGGTGGGCCTGCTGGCATCTGCACTGAGTATCATCTGCATAAGCTGTCACTCTTGGCTTTGCAGCAACAAGAGACTTCACCCAAGCAAGCTGGAGAGCAGAGAGGAAAATTACTGTCAGCCTCTTGTTGCCAAGAGAACTGGTTTTTGGAGCACAGTCTCACTTCCTACCAAACACATTAAATGGAGCCATCAGATGTCTGTCACTTACAGAGCTGCTTTCATCTGCATCCACCTTCGCCTTCTTTGTTCTGATTCCACAACTCTTTGCTTTCTGAAGGATCACATGTTATTATTTATTCATCCAATCTCTTGTATCTTTAATGTCTCTTTGAATAGTGGCACTTTTAATGAGAACTTTAAATATAGTAAAGTATTTTTTAAAAAAATATAGCTCCCCTCACTACCATTGGCACCAGTATGCCTTCTTTTTAAAATATACTTTTGATGGGTTTGTTTGCCTTCTATTTCTTTGTCTTCTATTCATTTTATTTTCACTGATTTTTAGAGCTGTGAAATATAAATGCAGCAAAAGTAGATAAAACCCCTTTATATAGTTTAACAGATGGCTAACAGGCTAATGCAAGTGTAAGCACTTCTCTATCTCAAGAAATAGAACATTACCTATGGTTGTCAACAATTAATTGTATATTTCACAAAGCTAATAGAGAGGTTTGTGAATACTCCCACACAAAGAAGTGATAATGTTTAAGGTAATGATCTATTCCTTAAACATTGTATAAATGTATTGAAAGTTGGTTTTTTTCATAAATATGCTTAAATACTATGTCAATTAATAATAATATTAAAATAATTTAAAAATTAAAAAGGAAATAAATTTAAAAGAAGAAAAACAGATGCAGAAGATTACTACTAATTCAGAAGTCCTGAGGTATCTCTCAGTGTAACTATCTCCTTCCTTAGGTACCACTTTCTGTCCCTTGTGATAGTAATATTTTATAGTTTTCATTTGTAGCCATAAATATATATGACTAAAATATAATTTTCCTATTTTTCAATGGTATACCATATAACTATTCTGTGTATTTTATATATTACATGCAATTTTATGTCTCACTGTGTGTACTCAATACTGTGTTTGTGAGATTTACCCTTAATGTTGGGTGCAGCTGTGGTTTATTTTCACTGCTGTGCAGTATCCTGATACATGGCTACACTGCAATTCATATATCAGTACTACAGTAAATAGACATTTTTGATGTTTCCAGTTTAGAGTTATTATGAGTAATATTTCTATTAACCTGCTTATATGAGTAGACTGGTAAACATACAATAACTTTCAGCAGGGTATATTTCTGGAAGTCCTGAGTCAGGAATCACATATCTTGTATTTGTTACATAATGTTAAATGTCTTCCATTCCATCAACCATATTTAATATGTTCCTTAACCGGATATTCTCACCAATGTTAGACATTGCTGAACCTTGTATGCTTTCTCTAAGCATAATATACCATGGTAATTATGTTCAATGACATCTTATTATATTTTTAATTTTCAGGTTTTGGTTATTGTAAGTGCCATATGTATATATATGTGTGTGTATGTAATTTGAGTGGATGACTACTCAACAAATGTCCTTAATTAATGGATGTTCTACTTTTATTAATTTGTTATTTTTGCTGCAAATGCCTTCTACCAATCTGGACTTGTCCTTTTAAAAAAAAATTTCCCCATTAATTTTATTGGTACATTTAAAGCAAACAATACTGTTACATTTATCATTGGGATCTTGTACCTTTATGTGATATATCTTGGTTCTTGTTTTTCCCCATCCCCCTGCCTTCCCTTCACTCCTTTCACCCTTTCCTATTTACAAAGACTTTGTTTCCATTTTTTTCCTTTTTTTCACATTTTTTATTTTCCCTTATTTCCTTTCTCCTCCCCTTCCCACTTCCTCTTTAGCCATTTTCTTCCTATTTCACACTCTTAATTATACCATTTGAACCTTATTTACAGTTTTAGTTTTTCACACCAGAGAAACTATTCAGTATTTACTCAAGTGTGTCCTATGTATTTCTCTTAAGAGTATAGCCTCAATGTGCATCCAGTTAGCTATAAATGTCTGTAGTTTCTTATTCTTTATGGCCAAGTAGTACTCCATTTTATAGAAAAACATTTTCTTTACCCAATCTCCAGTTGGTGGGCATTTGGGTTGTTTCCAAGTTTTAGCTATTATGAACAGTGCCGCTATATACATGGGTACATGTATATCACTGTGGTATGATTCTTTTAATTAATTGAGGAAGATACCCAGCAGGGGAGTAGCTGGGTCAAATGGGACCTCCAATCCTAGTTCTTTGAGGTATCTTCATACTGATTTCCACAGTGGTTGGAGCAGCTGGCACTCCCATGCAACAATTCATAAGATTCTAATAAGATTACTGACATTTAGAAATGGTAACAAAGGAGCTAAAGGTGTAGGGAAGGTGGGATGGGTAGGGGAAGAGTAAAAAGGGAAAAGAAAAAAATGTGAGAGAATGAAAAGATGAAAACAAAGTGTTTGTAGATGGGGAGGGAGGAGGGGGTGAAGGGAGGGCAGAGTTAAGGGGAAAAAATAAGAATCAAGACTTGTCATGTAGTGGTACAAGATCCCAACAATGAATGTAACTGTACTGTATCCCTAAAATGTACCAATAAACTCAATTAAAGCTGAAAAAAAAAACAAATAGAGAGGGGTTATTTTCTCATCACAGCCCTAAAAGCATTTGTTATTGGTTAATTTCTTGATAGCAGCCATTCTTTCTGGGGTGAAGTGGAATCTCAGTATTGTTTTCATTTGCAACTCTCAAATGATGTTGAACATTTTTTCGTATATTTATTTGTGCTTTTACTTGTTTGGCTGAGAAATATCTGTTCATTTCAGATAATCTTTTTTGAATTGGGTCTTTGTATTTGGGGGTCTTTTTTTTTTAGTTCTTTATATATTCTAGGTAGTAGTGCTTTGTCTGAGGAGTAGCTGGTAAAAATTTATTCCTACTTTACACATTGTCTCTTTGTTCTCTTGGTGATTTCTCTTGCATTGCAAAACTTTTTAGTACAATGAGATCCCACTTGTTGATTCTTTGTGCAAGTTTCTGTGCTGCTGAGGATTTGTTCATTAAAGTCTTCTCCTATGCCAATGTCTTTGAGAATTCTACCTAATTTGCTTTCCAGTAATTTTAGTGTTTAGTGTTTTAATATTTAGGTGTTTAATGCACTTGGATTTTAGTTTAGTGCATAGTAAAAGATCAGGGTCTAGTTTTTATCTTTGTCAAGTTGGAAGCCATTTTTTTCCAAAACAATTTATTGAAGAGGCTATATTTCCTCTAGGAAGGATGGTTGACTCTTTGTCAAAGATGAGGTAGCTGAGTATGTGTGGTGTTGTTTCTGCATCTTCTAATCTATTCCTTTGATCCTTGGGTCTGTTTCTTTGCCAGAACCACGATGTTTTTACCACAGTGGCTTTGTAGTATCATTTTAAGTTAGAATTGTGATACCCACTGCCATGTCCCTGTTGCCTAGAATTGGTTTTGCTATTCTAGGTCTCTTCAGATTCCAAATGAAGTTTTAATTTTTTTCTCTACTTCTGTGACATATACTGTTAGGATTTCAATCGGGATTGCATAAAATCTGTATAGAACTTTTGGAAGTATGGCCATTTTCACTATTTTTATTCTTCCCACTCAGGAGCAGAGATGTCTTTCTGTCTTCTTATATCCTCTTTGATCTCTCTTTTCAGAGTGCTGTAATTTTCAGTGCAAAGATCTTTTGTCTCCTTCATTAGATTGATTCATAGAAGTTTCATTTTTTGGATGTCATTATGAAATGAATTGTTTCCCTATTCTCTCTCTCAGTGAGCCTGTTATTTGTGTACAAGAAGGCTATTGATTTTCAAGTATAGACTTTGTATCCAGATACTCTACTAAACCTGTCATTTAAGTCTAGAAGTCTTTTGGCAGAGCTTTTTGGGTCTTCTATATAGAGTTTCATATCTTTAGCAAATAGTAACAGTTTAACTTCTTCCTTTCCTATCTTTATTTCTTTTATTTCTATTTCTTTTCTAATTTCTGTGGCTAATGTTTCTAGAACTATATTGAACAGGAGTGGTGATAGTGGGAATCTCTTTTTTGTTCCTGATTGTAGCCTGAAGATTTTCAGTTTTGAGCATTTAATATTATATTGGTTGTTGGCTTTTCATAGATAGCCTTTATCAGGTTGAGTTAAAGACTGTTCCAGTTTTATATAGGGTATTTATCATGAATGGGTGTTGAATTTTGTCAAATGCTCCTTTCCGCATCTATTGATATGATCATATGGTTTTTGTCCTTCACTCTGTTATATAGTGTATTATATTTATTGATTTATGTATGTTGAACCATCCTTGGATCCCTGGGAAAAATCCAACTTGGTCAGGGTGTACAATCTTCTTGATGACCCTCTGTATTCTGTTTGCCAGTATCTTATTGAGAATTTTTGCATGTACGCTCATTAGGGAGATTTGCCTATAGTTCTCTTTTTTGGTTGGGTCTTTCCCTGGTTTTGGAATCAAAGTAATACTTGTTTCCAGGGATGAATTTGGAATATTGCTTCCCTTTCAATTTCACTGAAGAGTTCAAAGAGTAGTGGCAGTACTTCTCTAAATATTTTGTAGAATTCAGCAGTGAAGCCATCAGGACCTGGGCTTTTCTTTGTTTGTAATATTTCAATTGCAGTTTCAATTTCACTGAATGTAATTGGGGTGTTTACACTTTTTCTGTCTTCTTCATTCAACTTTGGAAGTTCACATGTATCTAGGAATCTGTCTATTTCTTCTGTGTTTTACATTTTATTAGATTACAGGTTCTCAAAGTAGATATTGATGATCCGCTGGATTTGTGCTGGATCTGTTGTGACTTCACCTTTTTCATTCCTAATTGCATGAATCTGAGCTTTCACTTTCCTTTTTTTGACAAGATTGGCTAAGGATTTATCAATTTTATTTATTCTTTGGAAAAATCAACTCTTTGATTCATTGATTTTTTTGTATCATTCTCTTAGTCTCCATTGCATTAATTTCTGCTCTGATCTTTATAATACCCTCCCTTGTACAAGCTTTTGGTTGGTCTTGCTCTTTTCTTTCTAGAAACTTAAGGTTAAGTGTTAGATGTTTATCTGAGCTCACTCTGTTTTCCTAGTATGGTCATTTACTGCTGTGAATTTCCCTGGTAGAACTGCTTTCATTGTGTTCCATAGATTCCTGTATGTTGTATTGACATTATCATTTAATTGTAGAAACTGTCTAATTTTTTCTTTAATTTACTCTGACCTAATGGTTATTCATCAGGATATTATTTAATTTCCATGTGTTTGTGAAGTTCTTACAGTTTCTTAGGTTATTTATCTCCAGTTTAATTGCACTATGGTCTGAAAATATACAGGGAATAACTTCAATTTATTTGCATTTCCTTAACCATGTTCCAGTAGCTAGCATGTGATTTATTTTGGAGAATGACCTGTGTGTACAGCCAAAAAGAATGCATATTCTGATTTTGTGGGTCTGGAACACTCTGTACATATCTACTAAAACTGTTTGTTCTAAGACTTGATTCAATTTTGTTATTTCTTTGATTATTTTGTCTAGGCAATCTGTCTGTGTCACAGAAGTATTGAGGTCTCCCACTACAATTGCATTAGTAGTTATTTTGTTTTTCATATCCATTAATATTTTTTTGTATAGTTTGAAGCATTAGTATTTGGTGAATATATATTTATGATTGTTATTTCTTCCTCTTGTACCCTTTACAAGGTTTTAGTCACCTTCTTTGTCTCTCTTAATTACTTTGGGTTTGAAATATATTCTATCTGCAAATAAGATGTCTACCCCCTCTTTTTTCTGGGCTCCTTTTGCATCTGTTTATTCTCAGTCTATGAATTTCTTTTTGGATTAAGTGGGTTTCTGGTATACAGAATATTATTGGATTTTGTTTCTTAATTCATTCTGCCAGCCTATTTCTTTTGATTGGTGAATTGAGGCCATTAATATTGATGGTCATAACTGTTATGTATTGACTTTTCATTGTCATGTTTGCCTGTTGTTGATTCTTTTATTTCTTATTTTTCCCCCTCTCACCTTTTAATTTCTTGCCTTGAATGGTATATTTGTTCTGTTGGCCCTTATGGAATTATGGCCTTCATTTTCCTTTTTCAGGATACTGTTCAGAAGTGGGAGGAGTGCCAGTTTGGTGTTCATGAAATTTCTCAGGTGTTCTTTGTTATGGAAGTATCTTATTTCCCCATCTTTTTTAAAAGAAAATTTTTCAGGATACATCAGTCTAGGTTGGAGGCTGTTTTATTTAAGGACTTGAAATATCTCATTCCAGGCTCTCCTTGACTTGACGGTTTGTGTTGAAAAGTTTGCTGTGATTCTGATAGGTTTTCTTTCGCATGTGATTTGTTTCTTTTCTCTAACTGCTTTCAGTATTTTGTTCTTCTGTTGGGTTTCTGGGATCTTGATTATTATATGTCTAGGAGTAGATTTTTTTTTTTTTTAATCATGGCTAGTTGGAGTCCTGTATGCATCACTTATCTGTTTGTCAAATTCTTCCCCTCTGTTTGGGAAGTTTTCTGTCATTAATTCTGTGAACAGCTTTCTTTTATGTCATTTGTATTTTCTCCTGCTACTTCATGGATTCCTATCAGTCTTATATTATTTGTATTTGCATCATCTAAGAGTTGTTGTATCAATTTCTCATAATCGCTTACTGTTTTTAAGATATCTCTCTTCTCATGGTCAATGACTGCAATCTTATCTTCTATATCTGCTATTCTATCTTTACATTCATTTATTCTGCTTTGAATGTTTTCTATAGAGTTTTTAATCTTCTGGATATCTGTTTGAATCTGTTTCATGGACTCCATTTCTTTCCTATGTTGGGTATTCAGGGTTTTCATTTTTTTCCTATGTTGGGCATTCATGATTTCTATCATGGTCCTGAGCTCCTCCAGGTTTTTATCTGTTTCTGTTCCAGAGTCTCTAATCATATCTTTCTTTGTGCTCACCATCTCTGTGGTTATCTGGGAAATTATGTTTTGAATTTTTCTAGAACCTCGTTTATCTGTTTTTTGTTTGGTTTTACTTTCTGTGCTGTTGGTCCGGGGTTACCAGATGGTTGACTGTCAGACTTTTCTACCTCATTTCCCCCACAGCCTACCTTTGATGAGGTGGAATTCTGTTTGTGTCTTGTTTAAAGGTCTTCTCATTTCTGTTTTTCTTGTTACTGTCCTTGGTTTAACTCCTGGGTTAATTCCTTTATCTTCCAGATATAGTTTGTCTTTAGGTTTTGAGTCTCTAATCATTCTGAGGCAATCTCATTTTCATTATGCCAGGGAGGAGAACTGATTAGATCAGTCACAACACCTTAGCTCATGATACAATCAGCAACACAATAGCATCAAGCACAGCTTAGAAAATGACAATTGTGGTAGTTATTGATCTATCACTTTTAACTGTGTGAATTAAATCAAAATTGAGGACTAGCCTAACATATGTTTATAGTGAATAAACTTTTCAATATAGCAACTTTACCCTTCAGGATGGGGAATTAGAAGGAGTTGGAAAAGGAGGTAGGGACAGAGAAAGGTTAGAAGTGAGGTCAGAGGACACAGGAAGATCACACAAACTCTAGGGAGCTGTTGAAGAGAAGTGGAGAAGACAAAATTTACACAAGAACAGAGCAAGCTAACACAATAGGAAGGCTAAAGACTATAATCACTTTCTTTTAAAACTAATTGAGAGAAGGAAAAAGAGAAGAAAAGGAAAAGAAAGAAGATAAATTTGAACTAGGATAGGAACAGGAAGAAAAAGGGAGTGTAATGAAGATCAGGGTGGAAGACAGTGAGACAGAAAAGATGGGAAGAAAAAGAATATAAAAAAGAAAAAATTTGAGAAAAGAAAAAGGTAGATAACATTTTTAAATGATTGAAGATAAGAGAAAACATTACTTTGATAATAAAAAATACAAGTAGAAATATAGGGCCTCCTTCTGGGTATGCCTCTGTTGACACAATAGACAGTATGGGCAGGAGTGTGCAGATCTAAGTTAGTCTCAGCAAGCCAGCAGCTGTACCCTGAGGTTCAGGATGATTTCTGTCTGCAAGTCCCAAATTGAGATCTCTGACCACCTGCTGGGTTGAACTCTGCAAGGTTCTATTACAGGTTCCATCTGTCTTTTCCCTGAAGTTAGACCAGGTTTTGATGCAAGGTGCTGGTTCCTCCAACTTACCAACTATGATGGTGTGGTGTGCCTTTGTTGCAGCTTTTTTTTTTTTTCTCACTTTTCCAGTGGGCTTCAGTTTTCATCGAAAAGCCTCAGCGAGGACCTATTTTTCTTTTTCATGGGGTGAGGGGCACAGACAACATTATGTTGGTGCTCCACAATCTGTATTTTCTCTGCACTGCAATATTGCAGAAAAGGAGTAGCTGCTACTACAGCAGAGTCATACTTAATTTATTTCTTACCAGAGCAACAAACTGGTGAAAGCTCATTGAATCAAGGAGTCCAAGTGGTGAACTAGGGGTATGTGTACAGTGTCTTCATGACTACAGCACAGCTAGTTCAGTGATCAGGATGAAACAAAGGCCCTGTTGTCAACCCTGTGCCTTGGAGCTACATAAATGGTTTCCCATAAATGGCAACTCTACAGGAAGAACAGGAGCCTCAGAACTAGCTTAGATCAGGCTTCTGTCACACAAAATGGCTTAGACACACAATATAATCATTGGTAATCATTGCTATTGAAGGGTTATTAACATGTAAGTTACTGTGTTTACTTGCATTATTTCACTGAAGTCCCCTTAATAATGCACAGAGAAGATATCATAACCAGTTCATACACAGGAACCTGAAACCCAGTGAGTTTTCTAAGGCTTGCTAAGGTTTGAACTGAGAGGTTCTGGATTCCAGGCTTCTAATTGCTTTTCACCTGTTTCTCCATTACCCTCCTTTTAATACCTTGGTTTGCTCACTACAGTGAGCAGAATTACAGTACAGAATCACTCCTTCAAGTTGTATGTTTTGAAAATCACTAAACATTTATCAAATAATAACTATGTATAAAAAGCATTAAGCTATAAGTCTGATATTATGTTATGAGCTCCAGACAACCAAAAATAAAATGCTTTCTGTTAATTCAAGAGAACTTTGATCTAGCAGCAGAGTTGGGGAGACAGATGTTAGCACACAGTACAGAGCCCCAAAGGGAAGGAGTACTAAGTGTTGAATTAGTAATCCATAAGGCTGACCAAAGTGTAGAAATTCTAAATCTCCAATACATAAGTGTGGTCAATCTTAGAGACACCTAGAGTAGTGGGGGTGAGAAGAGGTATTATAGGGACCTATTTTAAATTTACTATGATAATGGCAAGATTCATTCTAGAATATGGTTGAAGATTTAAAGTTCAAACACACTGTCTGACAAAGGCAACCACTTTGTACTCCTTGAATCCATAAGCTTAAGTAGAGCTTTAAAATTTGGGAGGAGCCTATTCTAGGGAAGAGTGAGATTTTATTGTGAGAGGTCCATTCAACTGTTTATGAAGAGCAAGGAAGGGCTTTCTGACATTTTGACTTAAGGACACAGAGCATAAACTCAGAAAATTTTTTCTCTGCTCTCCAACTGTCTCTCTTGGTTGCATCATTGTTCTTTACTGACCATTTTATAAACTCCCATTACCTCAGCTTGGTTAGAGGAAGCAGTCCTTAACCCTTGTAAAGCAGATAAGGACTATTAAATCCTGAGCTTACCTCCTGAGACAGGTTATGAGTCTGATGTCCTGGAATATCACACTTCTGTTTTGTTGTCAGTGGTTCTGGTCACACTGTGTTAGGATAGTCAATGTGACCTTAATGATTATTGTATTTTTAATTAAAAATCTTTAGCTTGGTTATCTCAGGGATGAATTTGAATAGTGGCTCCACAGTTTATTAAACTTTATTTATTTTCTTCAGTTAAAAACAATTATTTCTTTTTTTAGCCCTGCAGTGCTTTATTTACAATTTCTTTTTTCTTTTCTTTTATGATTGCCTTAAATAGCCTAATGTATCTACATTATATCTGGTTATTATTGGTATATAAAGTACATCCAAGTTTTTGTTGAGCCAGCATCAATTACTCAATTCTAATTTCAGCATTATTTCTTTTTAAAATTCCTCTAAGCTACTCAGTGTCTTCTTAGGAGAGGTACGAAGTTCAGCACCAGGTTGCTCTGATCACAGATTAGGTATAAGATCCAGATTTGGCCAATCATAATACACTGTTATTTGCGCCTCACTGATTGGCTCTCTCTTTGATGAAATAATGATTCCAAAATGGTAAAAGATCTTCCATAGGATTTAAAAAATATATAATGTTACTTTAGTTCATGAATTTAATTTGTTCTACAATTTTGGAAAACAAGGTCACATTTATGTTTGTGTTGGAAAAATGGCCGTGGTCATGTTTGTCACCTGATGTAGAATTTGCAAACAAAAATAAAATTTTGCAAATGCTTCTGTTTGTGAACCAAATTGTTTGCAAACAAAAGTGTCAGTGAACCAAGGTACCACTGTATATGTACTAGGGACAGGTGGTTTTTCTTTCTACTTGTAGAGCAGATTGAAAGAATGTGATTACAAACCTAATTATGATTAAGTTCCTTAAATTATGGAAGGATCTATGAAATTATGCTAACCTACAGCTTAAAACCAGTGAGAGATAAAGAGATGGCAAATAAGAATCATAATGCTATTTGAATCCTTGGATGCAGTCTTTCCTGAGGCTAGATTCTTTTAATCACAATTGTGAGAAATAGTTCCTTATTTTATACTAGAACATAATTTCAGTGAACATTTGCAAGTCAATGAAACAGGATAAACAGTATTTTTCCCAAGTATTTTATGGGACTCTTGTGGGGAAAATTCCTAGGGAAATATTGCCATAGGCTTGTAGGTATTGAAATTAATTTGTGGGGCTATGGTGAAAATTTCTTTCTATTATTTTGTTCATTTTTAACTTTGAAGCATAATGCATAGGAAAGTCTGTAAAATGAAAATAAACAGTGTTGTGGAACTGAAACTTGCAGTCATATATCATGGAACAGTAGTTATGTGGAGTGTACATGGAATCATGTAACAGTATCATGGAACTGAAACTTGACCTGAACATATAAGTCAAGAAAACAATGTTGCCAGAATTCCAGAAGCTTCTCTCTCTTTTTTTCTTTTTTACCTTCTAAAGGTTCATACTATCCTGACTTTTATGGTAATCACTTCAGTGTTTTCCTTTGTACTCTTTGTTCCCATATATCCATTACCATGGTGTGTGAGCTACGCCAGTAACATAGAACAGACACACTTTTGTTTTTCCACAATGTCAGAAATAATTGCCTAAAAATAAATTCATGAGCTACGTTGATTTTGCCGGCCTGAAGAGACCAAAGACTCAAAAATCATTCAGTATCCATATAAGCTGGGCAATTAGTTTCTTTTATCCCAATCTCATTTACTGTATTAATTACTTTTCTGTCAATGGGACAAAATAACCAACCCCTTCAACCTAAAAAATAGGAGGTTTCAGTGGATTCAATCTATGGCAGATTGGCTCCAAGACCAAAATAACATGACAAAATAGCCCAGTGGAAGAAAGCTGTTTCAGGATGAGAATATGCCCTTCCAAATCTTTGCTTCAGGACCTACCCCTTCCACCCAGCCCTCATCTCTGAATGTAAGATTTTTGGGAGAAGAGTTTTTATCTAAACTGTGATATTCTGCCTCTGACCTCCAGAAGACTCATGTCCACCTAATGCAAAACGCATGTAGTTCATTTCCAAGAGTCACCAAAGCCTTAACGGTTCAGCATCACTGAAAAATACATGCCCCAAATCTCTGAGACTCAAGGCAGACTCAACTGTCAGTTCTTGACAAATTAAAAAAGAAAGTTATATATTTCCAATATTTGGTTCCACAGGGTAAACGTTTCCATTCCACATGGGAGAAATAGGGGAGTAGACATAATTTGGACCAAAGCAAGACCAAAACCCCTTAGACCAAAACCAATTAAATCCTGTAGCTCCGTGTCAGCAGCCAAGGCAGGTTGTGGTGTGGTGGTGGTGCTAAAGAACTCTAGTAACCTGCTCCCCCTTACAGCTTGCCTATTGTAACCTACATAGCTATTTGTTGGGTTTGCTCCACTCACTGCCTGCAGCTTTCTTTTCTCTTTTTTGTCCATTGATTGTATCGGTATTTTTTAGGTATACAGTACAGTTACATTCAGCATTGGGATCTTGTACCTTTACATGACAGGTCTTGGTTCTTATTTTTACCCCATACCCCCTCCACCCTCCCCTATTTATAAAGACTTTTGTTTCCATTTTTTTCTTTTCTCATATTTTTTCTTTTCCCTTCTTTCCTTCCCCCTATACTTTCCACTTCCCCTACTCCTTTAGCCCTTTTCTTCCTATTTCACATTATCAATTATACAATTTTAACTTTACACTTTTAGTTTTGCATTCCAGAGAAACTATTCAGTATTTGCACATGTGTATCCTATTATTTCACTTAAGAATATGGCCTCAATATGCATTCATTTTCCTATAAATGACTTGAGTTTCTCATTCTTTATGGCTGAGTAGTACTACATTTTACAGAAGAACGACTTCTTTATCCAGTTTCCAGTTGATGGGCAACAGACACTTCGCAGACAAAGGAGTAAAAGCAGCAAATAACATATGAAAAATGTTCCACATCACTGGCCATTCAAGAGATGCAGATGAAAACAACACTGAGATTTCAACTCAACCCAGAAAGAATGGCTGCTATCAAGAAATCAACCAATAACAAATGCTGGTGAAGTTGTGGGGAGATAGGAACCCTTCTCCATTGTTGGTGGGAGTGCAGACTGGTGCAACCACTGTGTAAGTCAATGTGTAGATACCTCAAAGAACTAGGATTAGAGGTTCCATTTGACCTATATATCCCTCTGCTGGGTATCTTCCCAAAAGAATTAAAAGAATCATACCACCACAATATATGTGTACCCATGTTTATAGCGGCACAGTTTGTAATGCCTGCAGTTTTATTCAGCAGACATGTCATGTTCAGACATTTCCAGCTTCTTGGGATCTTCACTAAATATTTGGATTCACATTCACAACTTCACACCCTGCCCTCTTACGGGCTCCTGGTAGGGACTGTGACTTTCTCGTACATTTTTGCTTGGTTTCTCAGGCTTTTTCCTGAAATCTGGGTAGAAACCTCCTTGATCCTATAACTTTTGCATTCTATATTCCTGAAAAACAAGCTTACAGGAGCTGGGCTACCTTGGGCTATGACTGCAGTGTCCTCTGAGTGTTTGAATGGTATCTTGGGGGAATAACACTATTTAGATATCCCTGAATGAACAGGTATTCCAAGGACTCTTCTTAAATGTGAGATTTACAGTTTTGCATTGAGTAGGGTCTTGCTTATTTCTGAGATGCTTTTACCAGATCTTTCCTCATACAAATAATTGGTTTCTTTTTAATACTAATCTTTTCACCAACCATAGTCTCCTATACCCAAACTTTGCATATATCTTCTTTCTGTCAGAACTATGAACTTTTAAAATCATTCAGTTCTGCCACTTATTCTTCATTCTCATTATAGGCCTGGCTAAAAACAGCCAGGAGTATCCATGTTTCTGTCTTGAAATTTCCTCTGCCAAATTAATTACTCTGCCACCCTTAATGTCAATCAATTTCACAGTCTCAGTATGTAGGCAAAATATGGAAAAAAAATTTTTTTCTCCTGGAGAGTAGCACCCAAGGCCTCTAGTCCAACTGCCATTGGAGTCCTTATTTCCAACAGAAATCTCATGAGCCTGGCCGTTGGTGCCCACATTATTATCAACATTCTGGTTTTCTGTGCTGTGTTTAGTACTGTACATTAAGCAAAGCTCATAGTATTCTAGGCCTTTACTAGCTGGCCTCTCCAAACCTGACAATATGCTTCCTGCAAACCAGTTCATAGGTTTCTGAACCACATGGTCAAATATACTCACAGCAATAACCCCACCCCCAGTATTGATTTTCTATATTAGTCACTTTCTTGTTCTTGAACAAAATGACAGACACCGACAATTTAAAGGATCAGGTGCTTACTTGAGCTCACAGTTTTAGTGAATTTAGTCAATGGTGGACTGGATCCAAGGAAGAAATGTCATGATAAAATGGCATAATAAATGGAAAGCTCTTTATCATATGGCCAGGAATTCAGAGAGAAAGGAGGTCCAGGGGACAAGAATACACCATTCCAAGACATTCACTTCCCCAGTGACCTACCTCTTCCAACCTTGCTTCAAATCACCACAAAACTTCTGGGTGACATTTTAAATCTTAACCAAAGCAATTGCTCATACTAGTATACAAGTCACACATAACACTTTGTGCAACAATGTACAGGTTGTAGAATGGCTAAGAAAGGATTAAAAATGGATGCAGAATTCAAAAAGGAAGAGATGAAAGCCAGGACAGAGTCTACAAGTGTGTGAAAAGTCACCACGGGTGGTTAGAAAAGATTATTGACCGGGTAGCTTTTCTCCAAAAAGGGAGGGGCCTGTTGAGAGCTTCAGAAAGCAGAATTGGTTCAAAGCTTGAGTGGGCATCAAGCAAGAAAATAATTGATCTGCAGCCAGGAGACAGACAGCTGGGCTTCATCGCCTGTCAACCTGGGGGCATGGTCACTAGGTGGCCTGCAGAGATGACAGGTTAGTGTGGTGCTACCACACCCATGTCAGGTGTTGCTCCTTTTACATGATTCATGCAAGGGGATTACCTTAGGGTTGGTCTGATGTGTCTGCAAAGCTCACAAACCTTGTTTTCTCTAACAGAGCTTAGATATATCATTTATCCATATATCCATGATTTAATTTGATAAGTTTATAGCTGGAATTTTTAGCACGATTGATTTATCAGTTTATGCCTTATGATTGCACTGTGCAGCTGAGAGTTAGTTATTCATGTGTACAAGTTGCCAGATCATTCTGCTTCAGAATTTGCCTCAAAATAGAGCAAACTTATTTTTTTAAAAAATGAAAATAAGGGAAAAGAAAAAATATGAGAAAAGGAAAAATTGGAAACAAACTCTTTGTAAATAGGGGAGGGTGGAGGGGGTGAAGGGAGGGCAGGGGTATAGGGAAAAACTGAGAACCAAGATCTGTTCTGTTAAGGTACAAGATCCCAATGATGAATGTAACTGTACTGAATACCTAAAAGGTACCAATAAACTCAATAAAAAATGGAATTACTCAGATAAAAGCATAGTATGCAAGCTACTATTCTACACAACATGGAGTAACTAACAGCAAGGCACAGACTGCTGTACAGAGTAACTCAATATGGCTCTTTGGTTTTGCATTTTGTGAACTTAATATAGACTTAAGCATTACATATATTTTTCAGTTTTATGTTTATTTAGCTCCACATTACATTGATATAATTAATCCAAGTCGATGCATATTGCTTTAGTTTGCTTGTTTTCATTGCTCTACTTTGTCAATATAGCATATGTTGCTACTGACACAGTCTTCCCCTAGGTTTAGCACATAAAAGTCTAGGCTGCCATTAAAGTTACAGACATGTATCCTAGTGCCCTTGGGCCAGGTTTTAAGTGGTATATTTAACTAGAGTCAATTTCTGAGTCACAGGGTGTGACTAGCTTGAACTCCAATTGACAGTACTTTTCACTGTCACCAATACAAGGCTTTCTCACATTTTTAGTTTATACAATTTGATGGATATACATAGCTGTTTCTTGCTGAAGTATTCATTTGCATTTCCCTGGTTACTAATGAAGTTATGTTATTTTATTTATTGGCCATTATATTTTCTCTTTTATAAAATATCCAATAGTGTCTTCAGTCCAATGTTTTTATTGATTTTTCATTTCTTTTATCAATTTGTAGCTCTGTGTTAATTGTGCATACAAGCCCTTTGAACAGTGATATAGTTGAAAATATCTTCTCATATTCTTAGGGTTTTTTTTTTCACTTTCTTCATGATATGTTTTAATAAATAGGAGTTCCAAATTTTATTGTTGTCAAGTACATAAATATCTTTCATTATGCATAATACTTTTTGCACCTTTTATGACCTAATCACTAAAGTAACACACCATCATTTCTGTTATATTTCATTTATTAGAAGGAGTCACAAGTACAGCCTACAATTAAAGGGAAAGAAATCATGTTCCGGGCCAGGCATGGTGGCTCACGCCTGAAATCCCAGCACTCGGGAGGCTGAGGCAGAAGGATTGCTGTGAGTTTGAGACCAGCCTGGGCTACACAGTGAGTTCCAGGTCAGTCTCAACTACATAGTGAGACCCTGTGCAAAAAAAACAAAACAAAACAAAAAATCATGTTCCATATTTCCTTGCAAGGAATCCCAAGGAATATGTAGACATTTCTTAAAATTATCTCATAAAACCTGGTGAACATTTTAGAGAGAGGAACTAGGATGCATATAAAGGAATGAAGGAACAAAATAAGAGAAAGAAAGCCTAGATGTTTGAGGCTGTAGAACTCAGAATATATATGTTTTAGCTTTAATACATGGTGCCTGCTCCTTTTGTGCTCCAGAATTTTTGCAGAAGTGCTGCATAGCAAAGATAAACACTTAAATGGTATTGAGTACTTACATATTGGCTAATCTGTTGTAATAAGCGAATCTTCAAGCACTGACCAAATTTTGATGGCAGTTCTTCCGGTTGATCTTATTAGCTAAAAATATTGGTTATCTTGCCCCAAATAGCAATTTAATATCAGACTGTAACCAATTTGCCGAGTAGAATAAATTAATTTGGGCCATCTCTTACTGCTGTCAGAATGATTAGAAATTCCTGTGACTTGTGCTTTTTGTTCTCTAATGTCCTCAAGCTTACTGTCCTATCTCTTCACCTTGAAAATGAGCCATCTTGTTTTCCTATTCCTGTTCTATCTGTCATATATGGAGAGATCTGCCAAATTTGTCCTTGATGCAAACTGTTCTTAAGAGCTTAATAGAAAATTATGTCTACTTATTTTTGCATTTTAATAGTATATTTTGAAGATATAAAGCTTTAACCTAAATTAATTCCACATTTTATGACTACAGGAGCATAGTGTCTGTTCATTCATACATTTGCTAGCACCCAAATAGTTGGGATGGAAGCCATTAAAAGTAATGAGCTATTCTACTAACAGGCAAGAATTTCTCCATATAACTGTATTCTGGTCCACCTACTATATGTCTTTGCCCTTGAATTTATCCAGACTCTGAACCAGCAGCATATTGGCTTTGCACTTATAAATTTGCGCAGCCTGTGACTTTCCTTTTCCTAATTAGCTATCTCTCTAATCAATTTAATCCATCTCTGACAGCAAGCCATATTTTCCTATCTTGTTGATGAGCATGTCATGTGGAACAGAGTCAGAAGCCTCCCTGAAGTCAAAATATATTATGTCTTTCCCTTCCTCCCTGCATACAAGGTCTGCACTCTGTCAGAAGAGGAAAATGAATTGGTCTAACATGATTTGTTGGTCACAAAGTCAAGTTGCTTATTACCCATCATTCTGAGCCCTTCTATGTGCTTGCAGATTGCTTAGGCATCTTGATCTTATGGTTAATGTACTTTTTGTCAGTGTTTGGAGTCTAGAACACTGCAGTGTAATCTTGAGCTATTGTGAGAATATGTTAGCCATCTATTCTTTCTTTAAAGATAAGGAGCTCATTTGTTTTTATGGCTTAAAAATTCTCAAATAGAAAAGTGGATCCTTCCAAGGTCTTCTAGAATATCCTAGTAGTGACCAAGATTTGCTCTCATAAGAGTTAAAAGAAATTAGAATTTTCTACTCTTATTAACTGGAAAGACAACAAATATTTATTAAGTCCCATCTATATAAAAGGCATGTGGTGCTTGGTTATGTGACTGCAATTAAGATATTTAAATTGGTTTAAAAGATTGTACTCTCTGTAGAAAACGTAAACACATAGACGATGGACAATATTTTGTGTGGTGAATAGAGAAAAGAAACATCACATAGCTTTTCACCAGGCTGCATCACATTTTCTTTGTGCCAGATTATTTGGCTAAAATATTTTGAATAATAGTGAAGGTATATTATTTGTATATTTCTTTATTAAATTTGCCTTTTTTTTTTTTTTGTAGTGGGGATCAAACTCAGGCCCTTGCACTTCCAGAGCAGGCACCAGAACACTGAACTAAATCCCCGGCCATCTTTTATACATGCTTTTTTCCCCCTACATCTTCAAAACTTTTATCAGTATCCATATTGGCTATCAATGTCCTTATATGTGTTTCAAATCATTTTCTTTGTTCATCTTTCTATTTTTTTTCTCCTAATCAGCCTTATTCTCATGTCATTTAAGGGCTTTTGGTATGTTCTTTCAAAGATGAGGAACTTTTTGGATTTTTGGCGGGTGTATTCTTGATTGCAGGACTTTTTGAGAAATTGTCACTGTTTTGGTAAAGGCTTAGTAATAACATACCATTAAGGAAATATAGTTTCTTATAATCATATTGTCAAAACATAGTAATACAATTGCTGTCTTTATGAAAGAATAACAAAAATGATTGATATAAAATACCCAAATGATTGGTTTTAGACAAATTTAGTTTTATTTTTAAGTTTTTCCCCCCCTTGAAACAGGGTCTCACTGTATATTCCAGGGTGGCCTTGAACTCGCTATGTAGCCTAGGATGGTCCTGGACTTGCAGAAATTTTCCTACCTACACTTCCTGAGTGCTGGAATTACAAAGTTGTACCACCATTCAGTACCAGGGATCAAACTTGGGTCCTTGAACTAGCAAGGCAGGCAGTGAATTCACTGAGCTAAATCCCTGACCCTGTACCACCATTCTTGGTGACACATTTATTTTAAAATACAGTCCAGAATTAAAGAATGGAATCAGGAAAATTGGAACAGTTGTTATTACACTCAAATATTATCAATGAATTTTAAACTAAATTTCTAAACTTTAAGAAAATATTCTCTATATTGCTTATTATAAGGTTTCTGTCTTAAAATCTACTCATCTTGATGGCTGAGCAAGGAAGTGTTAAAGGCATTAAAGAATTATTGGTAAGCCTATTAAGTGTGTTAGAATTCTGGTTTTTGCGAATATTATTTTTGGAGAAGGCTGCTATTCTATTTAAGAATTACGGTGATGTATGAAAATTTCCTTGAGTAGTTTTGGCAATATAGATTGCATATATTAATGTAATATATATATTCATATGCATATATATTCATATATTCACATGCATAACACATATAATATGTAGTTTCAGGTATTAGTCCCAGAAACAGCTTTTAAAAAGCTGTCTCTCTTATTGCTCCTTCTTGTTTTGTTTAGGTTTTTTGTTTTTTTTGAGACAGGGTCACACTATGTAGTTGAGACTGATCTGGAACTTACTATGTAGCCCAGGCTGGTCTCGAACTCACAGTGATCCTCCTGCCTCAGCCTCCCGAGTGCTGGGATTACAGGCATGCGCCATCATGCCTGACTTCATTGCTGCTTCTAATCACTGCATGTATTATTGGCTCAATAAAGTTACCATAATCTTCTTTAGTTTCTCTCTTACTTGCCAACAGCTTTCTCTTACAAACCAATACATTTACCTACTGCTACTCATTCTAATTAGTGCATTAAAAGGTATTCTAAATAGCACATCACATCATCCAGTGTTGTGAGCTTCTCCTTGTCCTTACTGTGTCTTCTTGTAGCCGAGTCAAAGGAAAAAGCAGGCAAAGCAGAGCCTGAGTCTGCATCCAGACCTGGTTCCAACCACACATTTCCTCCACTACTCTCCTTACTTCCTTCATTACACATGGACATGTGACAGTAAATACTTGAAAAGCAAAACAGTGGAAAAATTTGATAAGTGAGTGCTTCAGATAGACATGTGGCCCTCAATACAGATGTATTGAATCTGTAACTTAGTTATTTAAAAACTTCCAATAGTCCCTCCTGGCTAGAAACACCTCATAAAAGGCTTTCATGAAAAGGTTCGTTCTTGTTTCCAAACATGAAAGGATGAAAACTATTTTAAACGGGGGTCATATTATGATACAGATTGTCTCTTTTCTTGGAATACACAACATTTGATTGAGGGCAAAAGGTTAAAGTAGATCTAGTCATTTTCAATTTTATTTTCATAAAGCAAAACCAATCTGCAAGATATATACCCTTGAAATCCAAGCAGGCTTTTGCATCGTGTAATTGCACGGAAGTGTCTGTGAAGAAAGAATGTAGATCAATAATTGATTTTCTCTCATTTAAATTTTTTATTCTCTGTGGGTCATATTATAAACTAGAGGGAATGAGGAACTTTTAAAGCTCCTTCCTCATTTGAAGTAGGTGATGGATGGATAAAAGCATGTTTCTTCTCAACACAGTTCTCTTGCTCTCTCATCCCTCTTCACTTGCAAAGAATAGAGAGCTTCAGTTTTTGAAGTACATTAAAAACAACAGCTATGAAAAAGGTCAAGCTCAAGTTAATAAAGGGAAGTATGAGTTTGGGAATAAACCGACTACATAAACCACATGCAATATACTTTTTTCTGATTCTCATGCATGCATTCATTCAAAATTTGATGCTGCCTGGACATATAAAACTTTAGAGGTCTTTCCTTTTTACTTTCCGGTTTTTAGGAATCTTAAGTGAAGATAGTCATCTTGTTTCCAGGTGCTGGGAGGCCTCCTCTGGAAAAAAAGGACTTTTCTATTATTGGACAGATTGAATTCTAAGAGATCTTTTAGTTGTATTAGACACAATCACTTTTTGCTGATGGACTCTGACTTTATCATTTGAGGCTAGAAATGATGGCTACCAAGGGACACAATATGTTATAAAAAGTGGTTCTCAGGTGTGATTCCTTCAACGCAAACATTAGTCCCATGCGGGAACTGGTTTTGAATATTATTATCAAATCTCACTCCAGAGATACTGTATCACAAACTCTTGTGTTGGAACCCAGCAGCCCATGTCCGAACAGCTTTGGAGGTGATTCTGAAGCATACTAATGTTTAAACATTCCCAATTTAGCAATTCCTCCGATGAGATAATGAGTCTCAGTCTAGGATGGATTCTAGAACTGTGAGCTACTTTTCACTGAGCAAGGAATGGGTTGAATATAGACACACCCAATAATCTATTCTATTTTTTTAAATATTCTCAACTCACTAAATTCCAGAGGTGTTGAGCTTGTTTTACTAGATCAAAGAATGTGACAAAGAGAGGGATAATTTTACCATTTTATATTTGCAACTTAAGCAAAGGGAACTTTTCTGAAATTATCAGCACCATGGAACAAAAGTCACTGCAAGGAAAAAGTCTAAACAAGAAGAAAAATGTGGCAGAAACATTTTTACTCCCCCTTCCTACCTCCCTCTCTCTTTTTCTCTTCCCCTTCTCTTCCTTCTTCCCTTCTTTTTCTTGAATGTATGCTGAGAATTATTTTTTTTATGTCTTGAAGGATGGAGAAAGCCTACCCTTGGTGGTTTCAAATATTATTTGGCTCACAATAAATAACCACTGGAAAAATTGGAAAATTGACTCTGATCAACCCTGGTTATTTTTCACATGAGGAAACAGTTAATTAGATTAATAAGCCACCCTCCTGAAATATACAAGCATATGTCGCCAGCTAGTAGCAGAAACCATCTCTAGATTTCTAATCTTCCCATGCTTTCTCATCCATACCTGACTGACCTTCTTTACTCGTTCTAGATTTATTCTCGTTACCATGGAAACCAAAAAACTAGAATAGCATAATATATAACAGTTACATTCGGAGCAGTTCATGGTTATGAATGTGGCTTGGCACAACATGGTACAAATACAAAAATCTAAAAAAAATTAGACACTCCAAAGTACATAGACATGCAGTATTAGTCATCTGCTTATTTATTCATCCATTATCAGATCTCCTTCCTATCCATCCGTCCATCCATTTATTCTCTGAATTCAGTAGTTTATTTAATAAGTATTTTCTTGGGATCCATCATCTGCTCAATTTTGGTTGTCATCCTATAGAGTTGAGAGATATTTCTATGAAAGTAAGTCATGGGTTCTGTATAGCTCATACACTTGTCAGATGATCAGTGCACTCATCTAAAACGTAAAAATAGGGAGAGTGAATGCAGTTGGTGCAGGTGCATAGTCTGACACTGGGCAGCTAGTCTGCCTCTGGAAGATAATAAAAGAAAACCCACTCAATTGCTATATATATATTTTTTAAGGAAGCTAGGAATATCAACAGAACAATAAAGAAAATGTACACACCCACACCCATATCAGAATACTACTCAGCCTTGAAAAGAGAAGATAATTCTATCCTTGGCAGTAACTTGTATCAATATTATGCTGAGTGAAATAAGCCAAGCAAAAAAACGACAAATACTTTATGACTCACTTATATGTGGAATGTAAAAATGTCAAATTCATGAATGTACATGAGCATAGTGATAACCAGACTTTGGGAAGTGTGGAGAAATTCTGTCTAAAGTGTACAAAGCGTTGGTTAGACAGAAGGTGTACATTTGAATAGTGTATTGCACTGTATGTTGACCATAGTTAATAATAACAATGCATATTTCAAAATTGCTAAAGGAGATTTTAAATATTCTCATCACAACATAGTGATAAGTGATGAATAAAGTAACCTCCTTGATACGATCATTTCATGTTAAAAAACATAGATTTAATGTGAAACTATCCAAAATACTCTTATCTATAAAACACTATTTCAGTCACATGAAACATTGCAGCAACTTTCACTTAGGCCTGGACTTCAGATTGGAATCTTGAGAGAGTCTTGAGCTTTGCCAGGAAGTAAGTGGTTAGAAGAGTACCTGGACATTTGGTATGGAATTTTGCAATTTTTTTTCCCAGTTACTATAATCAGCCTTGGCTTCCTAGAAGTTATTTTGCCTGATGACAAACAATATATTGCTGGCTGGATATTGGATCAGGTCTGATTTGCAAAATTTATGTCCAGTGGACCTCCTGGTAGGAAATTTGATTTGGTGTATATCTCCTTTCAAATTTAAATTGTGTCAGACAATGTAATAATGTTACCCAGACAATGTAATAATGGTACCCAAGATGTCTCTAAATGCTACTAAAAAAGTGTGAGCATCCATAGAGATTTGAAGAAAAATGCTAAGCCAATCATTATGGATAGGAAATATTCACCATCCCTGATCCAGAGGAGGAAATGAACCATTTGTACCTTGTGAAAGCCCTTGCACAAATTCAAGCCAAGAATTGTGGCACCCTCTATGAAATCTTGTAGAGTGGGGCCTTCTGCAGTTTCTGGAACCTGTGTGGAAAATATCATAGCACATTTAATAAGCATTCTTTTATTGTATATCTATAACTTTGGGTTAGGTTGATTATAGAGATAATAATCTGCTTTACAAAAAATCATTTGTTGTAAAGGTAAGTGGTGTTTCTCAAATGGACAGAAATGAAATTAAGCATGCTTAATTCTCTCGCTCAAAGAAAATTTCAGGATATACAGTATTTGTTCTTACTGCACAAAATATACTTTGACATTACATTTTCTTTTATCTTCTTGACCACTCTAGCCTAAATATTCCATGTTATTACATAAATACATTATAAAAATTTGCTACAATTCAATAATGTGTTGCTTGCCACAATTTTGAAGCCACCATATTTTAAAATTTAATTATATATTTTATTTTGGATGAGAATGTTTTATTAGCATATGTTTGCAATACATAATAAATGTATTCATTGTGGAGTGAATATATTGAATACATATAATTTGATCCTTTTTACTTCACTTTACCCTCCCTAATTGCAGCTTCCTCCATTATCAGATCTCCTTCCTAGCTCCACCTTGGTTTCTTATCATTGTTCTTTTATTTTCCTCTTTAAAGTACTTATATGCTGAGTTTCTTATAAGAGGGAAACTGTGGTGTTATCCTTCTGTATATGATTTATTTCACTTAACAGTGGTATTACGAACTCAAGGTGCATCCATTTTCCTACAAATGGCTTAAATTTATCTTTATGACTTAGTAAAAATCCATTATGTATATATAATACATTTTCTTTACCATTCATCTGTTGGTGGGCATATAGGTTGCTTCTTCAATTTAGCAATTATGAATTGTGCAGCTATAAACACAGATATGCATGTATCATTATAATGCTATGTTTTTTAGATGTCTTTAACTCTTTCAGAAAGATACCCAGAAGATGTATGGTTAGGTCAAATGGAAATTCTACTTTAGTACTGCTTTCCATAGTAGTTGACTAGTTTACATTCCCAACAACAATTTAGAAGTGTTCGCTTTCCCGTATAACTTCTCCAGCATGTTTTGTTTTTGAGTTCTTGATGATAGCCATTCTTTGGAATAAGATGCAATCAAAGTGATGCTTTGATTTTTTTCTAATTAATGGCCAAAGATATTGAACAGTTTTTTTTATGTAGCTCTTGGCCATTTGTAATTCTTCTTTTGAGAAATGTGTATTCATTTCCGTTTTTCCACTGGGCCTTTTATTTTTTGGGGGGATCTAATTTCTTGAGAATCTAGAATATTCTAGATGTTATTTCTCTGTCTGAGCAGTAACTGGCAAAAATGTTTTCTCATTCTTCAGATTGTTTCTTCACTCGTTTGTTTCCTTTGCTGTGCAGAAGCTTTTTCATTTGACATAATCCTATTTGTTTATTATTGATTTATTTCTTGTGCCACTGAGGTTCTGTTTAGGAAATCTTTGCCTTTGCTTATGTCTTCAAGAATTTTACCTATGTTTTCTTCCGCCAGATTCAGTTTATGTGTTTTTATGTCCAGGTATCTGATCCATTACAGCTTGATTTTAGTACAGGGTAAGATATATGGATCTATATTAATTCTTCTGCAAGTGGATAACCAGAGGTGGTCTTTTCTCTGATGTACAGTTTTTTTTTGTTTTGTTTTGTTTTGTTTTTTTGGTTTTTTTTGCCTATTTGATGAAGATCAGATAGCTGAAGGTACCTGGGCTTGTTTCTGCATCCTGTTTTGTTCCATGGATCTCCATGTCTGTTTTGGTGCCAGTATCATGCTCTTTTTATCCCTGCAGCTTGATAATGTAACTTGAAGTCTGGATTTGTGATTTCTTCTCTTTGCTCTTGTTTCTCAGGATTGCTTTGACTATTCTGAATCTCTTTGGGTTTTGTTTAAATTTTAAGATAGTTTTTTCTACTTTTGTGAAGAATGCTTTTGGTACAGTGAATCTTCAAGAGATTACTGGCCTGACATATGAACAACTTGAGTTATTTAGGTTAATGGAAGATTCATCTTCCCCTTGTTATCTATAGCATGTACTCATATAAACATCCAGATCTCAGTTGTATTGACCTTCAACCAACATGAGTTAAAACAAGCCCCGTGGAACTGATCAAGTTTGTAAGTCAACGGTCCACTGTATTTTTATTGAGATTACATTCAATCTTCGTATCACTTTTGGTAACATGGTCATTTCCAGTGCTAGTCTTTATAGTGATCCTTGCTTGATGTGACTGCCTAATTCAATGATGGATAAATTCTACAAGTCCTTGTTGTAATAATAACAGGACCACAGCAAACTAGAAGAAAGAGGAACAAAGTAAAAATAGCAAGACCAAAACAAAATAAAAAATTCTAACTGTTAGTTCCAATTCTTTATATATTCTTTCAATTATGCTCATATGTACCATTAATTGAGCATATATTATGTGCAAAGCAGGACTGGGATCAAATGAATAGGGTGCAGTACTTAAGGAAGCACTCATAATTTTCCCCCAAAACAAATTCTAACCTGTCACATATACAAATAAAACTGAGAATATGTAATTAAGCAAGAACCAAGGAAAGAAAAAAGAAATTCTGTCCTGTACAAAGATATAGTAGAAGTAATTTTATTGTTATTGGAATAAGCATGGTATATTTAGGGAACAGAATGTTACACTAGGATTTCATATGCAAATAAGAAGGCACTATTTGGTTCTTAATAATCTTAAGAGGGTAAATCATATTGTGCTTCCTTTCTGTTTTGTGAATTTGTTGAGATTTTTGTGGTGATTGTTGTTGATGATTGTGATAAATACAGTAGCATTTAAAATGCCATACACTGAGGTAAGCACATTTCACACATTAGCTCTTTTAATTGTTTGTGCCTTTGTTCATCCTTCTCCACTTAGCTGGACTGCTCTTCCTATACACATAGGTTGTTCTCCTCCCCCTTTGGTCTCGTGTGCTCCCAAACCTAGCTTCTCTGCAATTGTCCTTGCCAAGCGATCAGAGAGGGCTGGCTGTTGAGGACAGAGGTAATAGAACCAGGACTGTTTGCCTCGATTCAGTTTCATTGGCTATCTGTCACTTTTAAAGGCTTTGTAAAAAAACAATAAGCCAGGGCAAAGGCTAAGAATTTCCAGTATGCTCAGTGTGTGTTATCTATTATCAGCAAAATATAATTTGGTCATCATCATTCATTCCCCAGTTTATATAAGTTCTATTTTATCTAGCACTTGCTTCACACTTGCAAGGTGGCTTGGGCTCCTGCTATGTTTACCTCTACTCGTTCCTTCTCTGATTTTCTTTGCCTTTCTTTTTTTTTTTTTGCTTTACTCTCTTCTCTCCCTTTTTCATTTGTTCCTTTTGTTCTCTCTTCTAGGTGTTAGTGTGTTCCAAAGTTCAGCCCACTGTCCTCTTGTTTTAGCCTTTAGGGGACCTTAACAGTTCTCTTTATTTAAATACTATTTTTATTCTGATGGTTCCCAAATTTATATCTTAAGCCAAGAATTTTTCCCTGCTTGATACCTCCACTAAGATGTCCTAAGTGCACTGTGCAGAAGGGCGTTGATACAGAATCTTTAGAAAGCTGTCCTTAGATTTGCTTGCAAGAGACGCCCTTGGCTGGCACCTGGGAACTTGGACCATAGTGTTCCCAGGCAACAGTTAGCTGACAACAGTGATTCTCTGTAGGTAAACTGTCCCTATACTGTGGTTTACACAGCTCTTGCTGTCGTTCTGGGAGTCTGGAGTTTTGGTACATGCTAGGCAGAGGGTGCTTGTGGGACTCATCTCCTATAAAACTTTTCTGCACTGAGTCTCTATGACAGTATAGACCATTTTGCATACATTGTAACAACTTGTTGCCAGAGGAATTAAGTCTGGTCTGTGTGTTTATGCTTTGAAAGTGTTCTTGAAAATTCATACCTAGTTTACTCTGAACTACTAGTCAATCCATATGCTATTTCCTTTGTTGATTTTTGCTTTGTACCATTTTGTTATAAAATAAAATTCTTGCCATGAGTATCCCATGGGTTCTTCTAGTGAGTCTGAAATTAAGGACAGCTTTGGAGACTCCTGACACAGCCGTCTTCATGCTGAAAATTCAGAACAAGGACTTTATATTTTATCAAGCAGTGAAACAAAATAAATCAGATAAATTAAACAACAGCGACAAAACAATCATTCTTCCTGTGGCTCTTTATATGGCCTAAGCTGTTTTTTCTTTATAATAGCAATTCTATTCCTTCAAGTTACCTGTACCTGTAGAATTTTAGCATTAACTCTGACATCTCTTTCTATTGGCGAAATCTACCTTTCCAGTACCTTGATCTGGGACTTTGAGCCTCCAAAACTGTGAGAAAATAAATCTCCATTTCTTAAACCATCTAGTCTGTGGTATTTGGTTAATGATGGCCCCAGCTGACTACACATATATTAATTATTTTAATTATTTATATCGCCACTTTCTTTGTAAGAATTGAATTTTAGTTTGAGGAGGAATTTTTATGTCTTATTCACCTCTGAAAGTCTCAGTACCTGTGAATGCCTAAACCATCATGGATATCAATTTTTTGAATCAATAAATAAGCAAATGAGAAACCACTCCTGGTTTACACAGCTGTTCTTCCTCATGCATGGTTGGCTTAGATTGATCATGTTTTAATTCTTCATCTTTTTCTGGGCATGTATCTCACAATGTGAGTTTGCAGTTTTTACCATCTCAGTGTGGAGTCTGATTCTTCAGTCTGTGAACATGAAGCTGCTTTTGACTTGGCTTTGCCAGTAAAGCATAGGAGTGCGCCACTTCTGTGTCCACATTTAGAAGAAGAGATTTTTGCCTCATTCTATTGTCTTATTTTAGATCCCTATCTCTGTCCAGTTGACTTATTGGAGAATAAATGACCATGTGGAAGACAGACAACAAATCATCCTAGCTAAAGGCAGGGTAGCCTGGCAAGTCCCTTGCCAGCCAGCTAGCTTACCACAGACATACACAGGATACAAGATTACATCGTTCAAGCAGAGACACTACTAGCAGTGCTGTTCAGCTGATGAACAGACTACTGGGCACAAATAAATATTTGTTATTTTATGCCAAAAGGTTTCATCTATTGTGTCATTATAGTGGCAGTAGATCATTATATCTGACAGTGGCCCCAAGAAGTATTTTGTGTTTCAGAGATTTATTTTCTCTTCGATAGAAAACCTTGCTTAAAGCTTATAGGCTCTGGAATCAGCTAAAATTATGCTCATATGTGAGCTGAGTTGCTTAATGTGTGGCCTACTGCAATTTACACAACCTTTTGACTTCATTATTTGTAAACTAAAGATAAGAATAACTGCTCATAGAATTTCCATGAAGATTAAATGTAAAACTCATGTCAAGTGTCTGAGATAGCTATTGATTTACATCTAGAAATATTAACAAATTTCCCTAGCAACTACTTGAAAGTTAGACCACCAATAAATTATTCTGAATGCTTGAAGAAAATATTTATAATTCTTATTAGACCTGTCAACCTACTATACTTGCAGGTGACCATTCAAAACTATGACTAAACTCCCTTTTAGTCATCCTGATATCTTTCAATTTCAAGGGATACCTTTGGACTGCCAGTGACAGCTAATAGTCCAAGTGTTAGTGACCTAAGTCGTTTCTGTCCTGTTTGGGGCCTTCATGATATTAATAACTTAGAACAAAGACCTCAGTTTTCTACTTTTGAATTAAGGAGTTCTAATTTCTAAGAATCAACACAGAGAAAAAATTTCATGATTCATGCTTCAAACCTGGAACACAACTGAGATATTCCCAGAACGCACTGGTTACCTCCAATAAGCCCAAGTGAAATACGGGCTTCTAATTGCAAAGACAGAGGTCTTTGAACTGTAGATCCAAAGTCCCACAAATCAGCTTGTGAATGCATAGGCAGCTATTACTGAATATTCTCTATTTTATGCAGCCTCTTCAATAAAAGTTTGAAAAAGCAGGTTAAATTTGATGTAATGTCTTAGCCTTAGAGTTAATGTAGAGAAATAAATGCTAAAATGAAATAATATTTTTTATAATTTTATTCTTTAACAGGAAGTTAGCCTAAGCACTGCTTTCAGGTGAAAACGTTCTATAACTGACATCATTTTTAAGTGCTTATATTGATTAAACACTTTAGCTGGATTTGTAAGTATGATCAGAAAATACAAGTTGTAAATCACAATGTGATTTTTCCTTTGATCCCCTTTTATCTTTTTCTCCTCTGAATCAAATGATAGTTTCTGATAAATTTCTGGAAACTAAATCCATTTGATTGGTAATGTTCTCCCTGTAAAAAAGCTTGATATATAATTTTATTAAAATCCATGAACATGGGTTCATCGATACCTTGTTTTCTCAAGAATAAAGTTAATGTCCTCAGTTAATTGGTTAGTCAATAAACTGTCACTCTTGTAGTGAAGTCATTAAAATGATTCCCTCTCACACAATTTTTCATCTATATTATAAACTGTCATTTTAAAAAGAATATTTTAAAATGATTATGATTTTTTTGTTTGAAATGGACTTGATTTCTCCGTTATGATTTACTAACAGAATTTGAAGCGAGGGCCAAAGGCAGTGTACACATTTCTGCTGTGTTATTTATGATATTTATAATAGATAATGTTCCTACATTTACGAAACGCTCTTTCTAAGAAGATGCCATTTTGGAAAAATTTAAGTAATTGTTTTAAAAAGCTGTTTCAAATCAGGTGGATAAGTGGGTAGGCATGGCAATAATTCCTAGTTTTAGAGAAATTGCTTTACGAAAACACCTGTCCATGCAATGTCATCCGCTCTTTTAAGTGAGTGTGGCAGAGAATAATTGAAGCCTGAAAATAATCTTGCAAGTTAGGAACAGAATGGATTCTCTCCGACTCACTGATTCATAGAATTCTCTTGGGCATACATATCTTTCCCTCATTCTTTTACTTCCAAAATATTTGTAATCAAGGCAGAAGCTTTATTAGTTGAAGCAGAACTCTCAACTCTATCAAATAATGATACCATACTTGTAAAAATATATTGTAAAGTCCTTTTTACTATCCTGAGTTATGTATGAGTGTATATTTATATCTAAAATACATACACAGAAATTTACTGTGCACTAATGTGAGGAATCACAATAATGTCCTAAATGTAATATAAAGAAAATAACTTTATAGAATTTAAATAAAAAAGAAAAATAACTACTGCTAAAATAGTAATAGTTTTTAATATGTAACTTGTCTTACATGCATAGCTGTAGATACTATTACAAATGCAAATAGTTATTTCTGTACTAATTTCTGTACACAAAGGCTTTGTGCATGTGAACACTACAGAGGCAAACTAATGCAGATATGTTTGCTTTATTTGAGACTCAAAGACTGAGAGTGATGTTGCTATCAGTGATATAATATTCTGATAAATTGCATAGCTCTTGAAGTTTAAAATGAAATAGAACACAAACTTCCTCCCATTTATACAAAAGTTGAATTCTAGAAATAAAAAAAATGAGTGATTATTAAGCCCTGATAAACTACTAATTTTGAGTAAATAACATCTAGGCACAAATGTTTACAATTTGGTAATACATACCTGTAATAAAAGCTAAAAATAAACCCAAAATTAACATTACCAAAGGAGGATATAGAACAGTGAACTTCTTACATACTGTTAGAGAAAGTAAAAATTGGTAAAATAATTTTTGGAGACCATGTCAAGGTTCATTAAAGTTAAACATACTATTTTCTTTGATGCAACAGTTCTACTCCTAAAACTATTTACTCAAGAGAATATATATTTATCTCAGAATTTTTATAGCATCTCAAAATGAAAAGAAGTCGTTGTGTTGATTACTTTTAGAATGGTAATTTATGTTATATTTATACAATAGAATTTTCTGTAGCAGTGAAAATGGAAACACTACTGCTCTGTACAGTAGCATGGATGAATCTCACATATAAAATGTCCAGCAAAAGAAAGTCTTAGATTTCATCTCATGAATAATTATTTTACAAATTTGAAGCAAAGCTAATCTGTATTGAAAGCAGTGAGCATATTGCATAATTCGGGGAAAAAGAAGGACTGGGGAATACAAAGGAAGTTTCTGTGAAGATAGCCACATTCTATATGTTATTCTGGGTGATGTTTGAACAGGTGTATTCATTTGTAAAGTATGACTAAAGTATACATAAAGTTAAGATGTATTTTCTGCTTGATTGGTTTGAGAATCATGTAAAGGATTAGTGAAGTACACTTCTGGGTGTGTCTGGGTGTGCTATGGAGTCATATCCTTAGGTATTCTTTGTAGTCCCTTACCCCTTTTTTCCTCACCACGCTCCATGGATGACTATGCTTCCTAGCCACTATAAATTTTGCATTTTTCTCTGTCCTACTTTCTTCTATGATGTTCTGTAGCTGCCTTGGAGCCCATGGACAATGGATTGAAATCCCTGAAAGTGAATTAAACCTCTCCTCCTTGAAGTCATTACATTCTAGTGAAAGGAAAGCTTAACAGTGCCGACAATTGGTACCAGAGGGTTGAGGTCATTGACTGTAGCTGACCATGTGGCTTTTGGAACTGATTTGTGGGAGAAGTTTGGAAAGGTTTTGTGATGCTGGCTTGAAAAGACCCAGAATGTTATAAACAGAACCTCTTGTGTGCTTCTGATTGGAGCTCAGAAGACCACAATCCTGATGGGAATATGGACAGTACAGGCCAGGCTGAGAAGATTTCAGTTGGAAACAAGGACTTGAATGACAATTGGATTAGAAGCCAAGTATGTCGTACTGGGATGAAAAAAAACCTGCATTTTGTCCATGCCCCAAGACTTTGAGAAAGTATCAAACCAGACACTTACTGGTCTCTTTAATCAGATTCCTCAGTCTCTAATCAGAGATTAAAGTCAGTGGTCTAGTTGATTTGGTGGAGGAAATTCAAAAGTAGCCTAGCATTGACATGAATATTCCTGGCTGCTTTGAGTTAGATTTATTGTTTGAACTGGGGAGCAAAAGGTTGAGTAAAAACATTTGAATACTTAAATTTTGCCACAAAAGGAACTATATTTAAAGTTGAATTAAAGGAGGTATAGTTGCTAAAGAGATTAGTACCATATAAAAACCCTAACAACAACAATAACAACAAGTACTTTGTGCAAGGATAAGAAGAAAAATGCCCTCAGGTCATCTCAGGAATCAGCAAGACTCCACCTATTGCAGCCTCAGGAGTACAAAAGTATAAGCCTTTTATTTGTAAAGAAAGCCCCTGAGTCCCTTGATCTATAATGGCTACTTACAATATTTGTCCCTCAGGATTCAGTTCACTGTGCTTAGCCATCCAAGCACTCAGATGCTGCTACAGCCATTGTCCAAGGGGGCATGGCCACTGCTCCCACTAACATTAGCATTGTCATCCTTCACATGATCCTGGTTTTAGCAGCATGCAGAATATAAGAATTGTGAGATCAAGGAGGCCTCTACCTACATTTCAAAAGAGGTCTTGAAAGGCCAGGTAAAGGAGTTCCTGAAAGGACAGTGTGTGAAATTGTGGTAATGAAGCTAAAGTTGTAGTGGAGACCACATGAGATTGATATGTCAGGAATGTGTCATATCAGCTGAGGAAATCTGTAAGCCATTTTGTACAGCCAATCCAAGAAAGAGATCATGTGGGTTGCAGCCTGCTATGCCAAAATGGTGGGACTGTTCCCAAGCCCTCTGGAACTCAGATTTTCCCACTAATATGCCCCAGATGCTGGCAATGGAGCTACAGAGTTTAATGTTTGCCTGTTTGTTTTAGGTCTTGTTTTGGCCCTATTCTTTCCTATTTGTGCCTTTTGCAATAGGATTGTATAATTTGTGTCATTGTTCCTTGGGGTTATGTAACTTGTTTTTGAGTTTAACAGAGGCTCATAGCTGAAACTTTGCCTTGAGCACAAAAGAAATTCTAGATGGAATTTTTTTAAAATGCTGAAAATATTGATACTTTGGGGAAGGGGTAATTGGTTTTCAGTTCTATGTAAAATAGTTCTATCATTGTAAGTAGAATTACTAATTTGCTGTGTTTATTTTGAAATTAAGTATGGTTTAGGAAAATGTATTTATTTCGATGTTAAATTGAAAAGGAGTGGGATGAAATAATGAACATTTTCAACTTGATTGGCTTGAGAGCTGCCTAAGGGATTGGTAACATATATTTATGAGTATTTATATGTAGATCATGCAGTCATGACATTGTGTGTGTGTGTGTGTGTGTGTGTATGTTTGTATATATATGTATATATATGTATGTATATACATATATGTATATATATATATATGTCCATCCCCTGTCCTCTTCTCTCTAGCACTATTTTCTGGCTCTGCTTCTTGGCCACAATGGACTAAACAGCCATGCCCTTCTACCATGATATTTCTGCTTTGGAGCCTGACAACCATGGATTAAATCCCCTGAAAATGTGAGCCACCTTAAACCTTTTGCCTTTAATTGTGTCCCAGCAACAGGAAAGCTAATACAGCATTTAAATTTTATTTCAAAATGTTTACAAAAATAAAACAAAACAAGAGGTTTACCTATATGACTGTGTCCTGGAAGATTCTTTTAAGGTAGATTACACTCATGGGTTATAGGATATCTAACACCTCTGGCCCCTATTTACTAAACTCTTATACTCTTAACTACTAAAATACTTGCAAAAAATTGCAAACTGCCTCCTAGGAGACAGACGCCCCCCCCCCACTAAGAAACAATAGATTTCAGGTGCATTCTATGCAAAGTTTTTTCAAGCCTCAGTAATTTCTCTACTATGTGAATTATTACTTTTTAAATAACCCCACTAAGACAATAGATTTCAGGTGCATTCTATGCAAAGTTTTTTCAAGCCTCAGTAATTTCTCTACTATGTGAATTATTACTTTTTAAATATTCTCTTTATATTTGACTTATATTTTTAATTTAAACAAATGTATTCTAAAATAAATGTATAATTTTACATAAAGAGAAAATCAGTCCTATTTGATGGAGATCAATAATAATTACAAAAACAAATGCAATGACAAAATTATATTGTAAAGTAATATAGTTACTGTGGAATCTCTTAGGATGATACGTGTTTTTTTCTGATTAGTGTTAGCCATTATTAGAAGACATTAATATCAGAAGAGCATCAACTGAGACACTAACATAAACAGAAAATTTGAAAAATAATTAGAATAATTCCCATAGAGTACTACATAGTTTATTATAATTTTTATATCTCCTCAGTCATACTGATTTTTCCTGAATCTCTCATGATAACTGATTATGCCTCTTCTTACATTTCCCTCAGTCTTGCAGCATTTTGATTGTTTTCTAAACAATGAGCCAGCATAGACTTTCTTTAATAGTTAAAGTAAGGGATTTATTTAGTAGTTAGAATAGGTCTAGGTATTAAATTAAATTAAATTTTGGCTGACTTGTGAGTGAATTCTAGGAGGGTGAGTGATATACACCTAGCTATGTCTAGGAACACAGCAATTCAAATGAATGCTAGGAAAATCAATAGAAATGAACCAGAAATCTCTATTCTGTGTGCATTTAGTAAGAAGTCATAAGCAGGAACCCCTTCTATAGTGATAAAAGTATGTGAGCCTATAAAACACTCATTCTCTTTGTACTCCCAATTTAAACAATGTATCTCAATATAGTAATACAATTCATTATTAGTCATGTAGTTAAGTGTTACACAAGTGATAACATGATTTATAAGAATCACATGATACTTCTGATGGGTTGGAAAGCATAACTCTGGGAAGAAAGGTACACGTTTCAAACCATGAGAGAAATGACTTCACTATTAGACTGACTTAGGTATGTTGAAGTTTAGAAAGTCAAAGATAACCAACTGTTGATAATTTCTTACGGGTAATCTTCGGTGTTAAAAGATACTACTGCTCCCAATCTTCAACTAGTAAAAGACTGTGAAAAAAATATTTTGAGCAACAACAGCCAATGAAAATTCAGTTTTGATACTAAGAGCAAATCAACAGTGAAATCACCAGTCTCAATTTATTGAGGTATCTTAGCTACTTTTCTCATTACTGTGACAAAATACTCAATATCTGCAAGTTAAAAGGGGAAAGGTTTATTTTGACTCACTGTTTTTAGAGGTTTCAGTACATAGCCAGCTGTCCCCAAAGCAGGGCGGCATGGCAGATGGGCATGGCAGAGGAGGACTAGTCCACGGTAGGTCAGTCAGGAAGCAGCTGCAGCAATTGCAGCGAGCCTGCCTTTGTGTTCTGTACAGGCTACAAGCCTATTGGCTAGTGCTTCCCACACCTAGGGTGGGCCTTTCCGTTAACAAACCCAGACATATACTAAAATAATAATTGGACTAATTTAGGTATTACAAACCCTTAAGCCATATTCATTTATGATCCAGCCACCTCTAAAAAGCTCCACCTGTGAATGCATTCAACTTTGGAGGGACATCAAGATACAAGCTATAACACGAGGTAGTACTTAGTAAATACTTTCATTTGAGCAAATGGATCATTGAAAAGAGAGACGTACTCTCTCACAGAAGCTAGATGGCCTCATGGTGTCTTGAATGAAGTCTGGGGAGGGAGGAAATAAAGCTAGTCGGGAAAATAACCATGGATATGGTATAAACTGAAGTTGAATGGAGTCAAAGGGATAAAAAGTTAATTTGGGGGGGGTACTGGGGATTAAACTCAGGACCTTGTGCTTGCAAACCCGGCACAGCACCACTGAGCTAAATCCCCAGCTGGTAATTTGTGTTTTGAGAGGTTATTTGTGAAACAGCACCAACAGAAACAGAAAACCTCCAGTTGAGATAAAATTAATTAGTAAATGTTCAAATTTAATGATTATCAGAGTTTCACAATAAGCAAAGAGCACACTGAGGAAACCTCTTAAATTGGTTCTGTTCTCTTCATGTGGAATCAAGAGGGACAATGGAAAATTAAGGGAATTCTAGAGTAGAGTCCGGAATGCAACTGGGGCCTATTCAAATACTGTTTTCTATCCCTAGGTAGTCCGTCCTTGCAAAAGCTACTTGGTAGAATTTCAGAATTGTTATAGATTTGTGATTCTGAGTTCTACCAATTCTTCCTGTATTAGGATTGCTTATTGCAACTATTCTGCCTTTCCTAGCATCCTTATCTGTTGGGTGTATGAGAAGCATATAACTTGTGCTTTGAGTTCATAGATTTCAGAATCCAGAGGTGTCACATCTAGGTGGACCACATGTATTTTCAAAGAAATTCTGCTCCTTTCCAGTCATTCTTTCATGAGACCTGCTTTAAGAAACAACATGTGAGTGTGGAATCATTTATTTTTTTCCTTCTGTCTCAAGAATACCATCACCCAGATGAAGACTATTCCTGAAGCTTTAGTCTTAGAATGAAGAAAGCAGGAGCACAGCTGAAGTCAGCTCTCATCTGACATGTAACATGAACAAGAAATAAGCTGTGGGTATTTGCCGGCTGTATGTTACTGCAGCATCATGATTAAAGACAGTATTAGTACAGAGCTAACTACGGGGCAGCCAAAATCAGAACTGAGGCTACAACTTCCTATGACTTCCTAGTTGCCATGTTCTATTCATGGCATCTCAGTTCCTTTCATGGGTTAAATGACTATTTGAATGCTTCAAGGATGGTCATAATTTTAAAGAGGTATTGCTGGAATACACATGGGTATTAGGATATTAAGATATTTGCACAATCCATCAAACCACACTCAGGACACCTCTACACAGTCAAGTGTAATAGAAAATGGAAGCAATTGCCCAACTAATTTAACTTCTGTTATCTCTTGCTTGAGCTGTCTAGGCAGTTAAAGAGAAAGATTTGTTAAAATTATTCATTTTTTTTACACTCTTGGGTTTCAGGCTTACTTAGGTATATGTTTAATTCTAAAGTTTCCAGATTTCCACTAAAGAAATTTTGAAGTAGGTTAACTCTTGGAGTGGAACACTAGCTGGAAATGCTTCGTTTTTTTCCTCACCTAAGAACAGGATTCCAATAAAATTCTGACACAATTAACTAGAAATCTTTGAACAAGGGTCCAAAGCCACAAAAAATCATCCCATGGTATAGTGTTGAATTATCATACATCACTGTCAATCGCTAAAATTAATGCTTATAGTAGTGCCATCTTTTAGTGTTTGACTTGATGATATCATTTAATCACTTTTATTTTACACTGGATTGTCTTGCTTCTTGGAACTACTACACTTTGACTCTTCTCTTTTTATGAGCTAATGAGCCTGATGTACCACTTTCTGTGTTCTGTAGTAACTGTAATTTAAACACATTCTACCACAACTGTCCTTTATGAAGGCAGAAGGTCTCTGCTCTGCTGGTGAATTTGAAAACTATTTGGGATAAGACTGTGACTGTATAATAAATCTCGCTCTGGAGAAGGTGACATTTGGCTCTTTATTGCAGGAAAAATATAGTCACATATCTTAGTTTTATTTTCCATCAATCCTATTCTAGTCTTTTAGTTTCAATGTTTTTTTTCCTCCTTAAAAGTAATTTTCTTTTTGTTTGCTTCTTCATCTGTTGAGATAATATTGTAATATAATCTATTCAATAATTCCTGTGTGACAAAAGAGTAGACATTTTATGAACCCACATTCTGAATGAGAAAGTAAAAGAAAAAAAAAGTGTGTCCTGTCTCAAAAAAAGTCTTGCCCTTTCATTTGAGTAGTCTTTGAAAATGAGGTGGAAGTGTTGGTGGTGGAAACACAATTACAAAGCCTCCTGAAACCCGAGTCCTAGGGTCCTTAACTAGCCACAGGCACACCCTGGTAGAGATCTTTTCTCCTGTCAGTTTATTTGTATACAAATCAAAGCCATCAAATCACTTGTACTTACCTCTGCTTTCATCTGTGACCTTCCATGATTCAAAAGAAATCACTTAAGAAGTAGTAATAATTCAGGGTAAACAAGGGCATATCCTATAAGTGTACACATACTATCTCATGGGTTTCAGCAACAGTACTGTCATAACTCTAAAAATTCAGAAGATGAAAAAGAATAGCAACATTCTAAGTGTAAGATGATGTTTAATGTTCCAAATGCTGCTGGGAGTACATTGCTGCTTTTATTTTTTGGAGAGTTCAGCAACCCTTGTTGGGGATTTCTGAAATAACCTTTTCCTGGTTTTGTTTTTATTTTATTTTATTTTTCAGACCTTGAATTGTCAGCCACTCAGCATGAAATGCAGTATTTAAAAAAAAAAACACGCTTTAAAGGAAATATCCCCATTCTGAACATTTCTGAAGAAAATGACCTCTTAGCCACAGAACTGCCAAGGCATTTGTGTTAAAGAAGTGCTCTTTCTCCTGGAGGCAATTTGCTGCATTTTGATTTATGCCCTTGACGTGTTTTAAAGGTTAAGAAAATGTTCAATATATTTCTGCTTCTAAAGTTAGAGAATCTGCTTCCTCAGATAAGGCTGCTAAATGTTTACCATCCAAAAAATTAGAATGTTGGAATTGGTGAAGTAGCAAGGGTGGGTCTTGCACTAAGTGTAATATGTGTAATGTTGCTGACACCAACAGTACCATTAGGGGGAAACTAAGGAAATTTCAGGGCCAGGAGTGAGGAGAAGGGTCAAAGCGCTTGAAAAGTCAGATCATTCTTCCTGTGAGACTCCCTGTGGGAGCATCTTGTGCGAAACTCAGGGGATATATAATGGATGCATCCCCTGAGCCACAGCTTCACCGGGAATCTACACTTTGCTCCTGCAAATGAGAGTGGAAATCTCGAACGAAAGAGTTTACATGACAGCATTGCTGTTGGATTTAGCTCTCTGATAACTAGAAGAGAAATAATGTGCTTGATTGCATTAACAGTGTTTTTTATTTTGAGGTTTTTTTTTTTTT
>NW_022900941.1:14260816-14268002 GCF_012274545.1 Fukomys damarensis | reverse complement strand
TTTTTTTTTTTTTTTTTTTTGTACCGGGGATCAAACTCAGGTCCTTGTGCTTGCAAGGCAGGTGGCAGAACCATTGAGATAAGTCCCCAGCCCTAGAATAACATTGTTAAAACTGTGACTTGGGTTTGGTTGACTCTGGGTCAAACTACAAAGGTGTGGGCCAGACAGGAGGAAAAGACAGGAGGCTACACTCCATCCCTTCTGGCCCAGCCACATCCAGGGAGCACACTAAGCTGCCCTTTCTCTCTGTGTGTCTGTCTGTCTCTATCTCTGTCTCTTTCTCTAAAAGTTTCTTTCCCCTTGCTGTTCAATGAAGATGTCAAACTAGATTTTTTTAGGATGCCTTTTTGTGATGCTTCTCAGTTTGTTGGTTCTCCTGTGTCCCTATTCTTCAGTTTTGTTGACCATAGAACTTTCTAGATGTTTTGTCTTCTCTTGTTGGGGAAACAGATCTAAGGAAGAGGACTTAATACTGTACCTTCCAAAGGTATTTACCTCTATTTTTCATTATTGTGCATTGTAGTCTTAATTGCACTGTTTTATGATGCTTTCAAATCATAAAAATTTCTTGTTATTGACTTGTCAGCATTCATCACTTTGTTCTTCACACCTTATCTTTCAAGATGACATAATTCATTGATCATTTATTTTCTTTGTGATCATTTATTTTCTTCCTTGAATTCCATGTGTCTTCACATTCCTTGGCTAGGTCCTTCTCCAAGATTCAGTCAGCTTGAATATATTTTTGTTTTGCCTCATTTTTGAAAAAAATTTTTTGGATCTGACAATGTTAACTAGGATGTAGTGTTCTCTTAGAGTGATTGGTGGTTTTCTTTTAGGACACTAGAAGAGATTCCACTCCCTACTGTCTTTCACTACCCAATCTGTTATTTAGGAACACTAATGTCACTGTTTGAAAACAAAAGTAATGCCATTTTTCTGTACCTTCTACCTCTTTCTCTCACTTTGTCTCCCTCTTAATCTAAAATTTTATACGTTTAGATGCAAGTTTCTTTTCATTTTTACTTATTATCATGGAATTTCTTGGATTTTAGGTATTTTCCATCAATTTTAAATATTCTGAGTGCTTATTTCTCCATTTCTTTTCTCTACTTTTGAAAATTTGTCTGTAAAAAGCTTATTATTTTCTTCAAGTCTCTTAATCTCTTTCATATTTTCAATCTCTTTGTCTTTCTATGCTCTGTTCTAAATAATTAATCTTCAAGAGTTCTGCCTAACATATCTTTCAGCAAGTTTAGTGTTTCTGTTTTAAAATTGAGGTCTTTAATCCACTTGGATTTTAATTTAGTGCGTGGTGAAAGATAAGGGTCCAGTTTTAATCTTTGGTAGGTTGAGATCCAGTTTTTCCAACACCATTTATTAAAGAGGTTATCTTTCCTCCACTGAGGATGGTCAGCTCCTTTGTCAAAATGACATAGCTGAGTGCATCTGGAGTTGTTTTTGTGTCTTCCAGTCTGTTCCACTGATCCTCAGGTCTGTTTCTTTGCCAGTACCATGCTGTTTTTATCACAGTGGCTTTGTAGTATAGTTTCAAATTGGGAGTTGTTATACCCACTGCCATGTGTCTGTTGCCTGGGATGGTTTTTGCTATTCTAGGTCTCTTATGGTTCCAAATGAATTTTTGGATGCTTTTTTCTAGTTCAGTAAAATATAGTGTTGGAATTTCAATTAGCATTGCATTAAATCTGTATAGCAGTTTTGGTAGTATGGCCATTTTCACTATGTTGATTCTTTCTACCCAGGAGCAGGGGACATCTTTCCATGTTCTTATATCCTCTTGGAGCTCTTTTTTCAGAGTGCTGTAGTTTTCAGTGTAGTTGTCTTTTGCTTCTTTTGTTAGATTGATTCCTAGATACTTCATTGTTTTGTATGGTATTGTGAAAGGAATTGTTTCCCTAATTTCTCTCTCAGTGAGTCTGTTATTTGTGTACAAGAAGGCTATTGATTTTTGGGTGTTGACCTTGTATCCTGCTACTCTGCTAAAAGTGTCTCTTAAGTGTAGAAGTCTTTTGGTGGAGTTTTTTGGATCTTCAATGTACAGTATTGTATCATCAGCAAATAATGACAGTTTAACTTCTTCCTTTCCTATCTTTATTGCTTTAATTTCTTTCTCTTGTCTAATTGCTGTGGCTAATGTTTATAGAACTATCAAAGAGGAGTGGTGATAGTGGGCATCCTTGTCTTGTTCCTGATTTTAATGTGAAGGTTTTCAGTTTTTGACCATTTAATATGATATTGGCTGTTGGTTTTTCATAGCCTTTATTAAGTTGAGATATAGACCATGTATTCCAAAATGGGGGGTATCATGAATGAGTGTTGAATTTTGTCAAATGCTTTTTCTGCATCTATCGAGAGGATCATATGAACACATTGGCATAGGAAAAGATTTTATGAATAAATCCTCAGTAGTGCAGGAACTAGCAGAAAAAATTAACAACTGGGTTCTCATCTTATTAAAAAGCTTCAGCACTGCAAAAGAAACCATCAATAGAACTAACAGACAACCTACAATGTGGGAAAAAAATTTACCAGCTGTTCCTCAGACAAAGGACTATTATCTAGAATATATAAAGAACTCAAAATAATCAGTCCCCCCAAATATAAAGACCCTATTCAAAAATGGGTATCTGAAATGAACAGACATTTCTCAGACAAAGAAGTAAAAGCAGCAAGTAAAGATGTGAAAAAACATTCCACATCCCTGGTCATTTGAGAGATGCAGATGAAAACAACACTGAGATTCCACCTCACCCCGCAAAGAATGGCTGCTATCAAGAAATCACACAATAATAAATGTTGGCGGTGTTGTGGGGAGAAAGGAACCCTTCTCCACTGTTGGTAGTATTACAGACTGGTGCAACCACTGTGGAAATCAATATGGAGATACCTCAAAGACCTGGGACTAGAGGTTCCCTTTAACTCAACCATCCTTCCACTGGGTATCTTTCCAAAAGAATTAAATGAATCATATCACAGAGATATATCCACACCTATGTTTTTGGTGGCACAGTTTGTAATAGCTAAATCTTGGAAACAGCCCATTTGCCCATCTGTTGGAAACTGGATAAAGAAGATGTGGTTTTTCTATAAAATAAAATATTACTCAGCCATAAAGAATGAGAACTTAGATTCATACATAGGAAAATGGATACATATGGAGGATATACTCCTAAGTGAAATAAATAAGTCACAAATATGTAAATACCAAATAATTTCTCTGGTGTGAATAAGCTATGTTAGCACATAAGATCCTAATGAGATAATTTACAATATGAAATAGGAAGAAAGGGGCTAAAGGTGTAGGGAAATTTGGAAGGGTAGGGAAAAGGTAATAAAGGAAATGAAAAAGTGAAAATTAGGTGTGTAAATGAGGAGGGTAGGAGGGGGTGTTGGGAGGGCAGGGACAAGGGGAAAAAATGAGAACCAAGACCTGTCATGTAAAGGTACAAGATCACAATAGTGAATGTAACTGTACTGAATATCTAAAATGTACCAATAAACTCAATTAAAAAAAAAAAAGAGTCCTCCTGACTCTGTATCCAGGCCTTATCCCTTTTCACTCCATGCTCTGCCCCTTATTCCTGGCTCCAAGCCTCAATCCTCAGTCCACAGTCCACTTCTCCATCTGTCTCTGTATCCAAGGGAATTATGTCTAATCCCAGGATTTGAAGTACGATTTTGTGTGTTAATCACTTCCAAATTATATACAGGGTGGACTCTGATTTCCAGTTACATTTGTCTATTAAACACAATTTTTGGGTATTCATTTTCTAATTTAAATGTTTAAAACAGGACATCGGATTTATAATAATTTTGTTTCTTCCTTTGAATTCTCCATTTTTGATCACAATGTTAACATTTTTTGAGTTGCTTAGTCCTGATACCTTTGAGTCAGCCTTAGTTTTTATCTTTTTCTTTTTATGTGTACTACTTCCAGATGCAGCAGAAATTCCTTTGCTTCATCTCTCAAGTGTACCTGAAATCTGAACACTTTTTCCACACCCACTTTTCACTCCCTGGTTGAAATCACTGTGATCTCCACTGTGAAGTTGCAGGGGCCACTCCATCTCTTTATCTCTTCTCTCACCATTGCTGTTCTTCCAATAGGAGTCAGAGTGACACTGAGCAATATAAATAGGATTGTGTCTCTCCCATGTGTATAACCTTAAATGTCTTGCCATGTCCTTCAGAAAAAAAGATTTTTGTCCATAAGAATATTCCAGTTCCATCACTAAATATCTTTCAAAATCTAAATTTACATGATTTCTATTCTTCTACTTTTTAAGTAGTTTTAATACTGGTCACTATCTGAGAGTTTTGATTAAGAACTAACTTATACATTTTAACCAATTATTTCATAAACATGAGCTAAGATTAATAATATCAACAAGAATGAAAGTGGGGAAGAAGGTTTAAAAGAGGAAGGAAAGGGAGGGGATTTAAAAACCAGTGTATTATGTGTATGTACCCATTTCCCAACATGGCTGTAAGCTGCCAAGTACTGTAAACATGTACTAATAAAAAATAAAGGGCTGGGGATTTAGCTCAGTGGTTCCAGTGCCTGACGCACAAGCCCAAGAACCCGAGTTTGTTGCCCAGTACAAAAAAAAAATTAAAGAAGAAAAGTCCTTGAACATAGTAAAATTTCCAGTAATAAATGCCATTATTTTTGTCCAAAAATGTATAACTTAGTTATTCATCTCTTTATCCCACTAAAATATAATTCCAAGAAGATAAAAGCTCAAATTGTCATTTTCTTTACTGTCCTGCTCTGTCAGTTCTGTGCATAGCACGTTGGTGGTGCTGAACAACACGGAATGCCAGGAGTTATTTACTCATTTGCTTGATCTTTTATTCCACACATGTTGGATGGGTCTCCACTGTGGGCCAGACATTGTGCTAGCCTTTGGGACCACAAAGCTGAATACATCTCCATCTCTGCACTGATGGACTTCAGTCTCTCATGGGAAGACAGTTAAGCAAAGATATAGTTGTAACACAATTTGGTGTTTTATCAGGAGAAACCACTGATAATTCCTGAAGCCCAGTGGCAAAGAACAGAGAGATGCTTTTTAACATAGTTCTTTAGACAACACTTTATATGTAATCTAAAGTTGACCCTATATTTTGGCTTCTGGAAGTGATTTTGGATAGGTTAGAATGAGATCCAGAAAATTGGTTTTCTAGCTCTTACAGGTCTTGCCCATTATCTATAATACAGGGTAGGAGAATTTGTAAAGGCATGACTGTTCCACAGAGACTAACAACTTGTAAATAATAGTCTGCAACACAAAGGAACTGCTATGTTGAGAGTGGCTGTATTACCCTCTACAGAATAATGACTATAAAAGGCCATTGCTTTGGATTATGATGAAGTAATTTTAGTTAAGCATGGCCCTATAGAGATGATCAAGCAACTTCCTTGAGGGTGTTTCTCTTTGAAAGAAGAGCACCTTGCCTAATTTCAATTAGAAAAATCTTGAAAAATATTTTAAGAGTAAGAGAATAGGAATCATGATATGAAGATGCAAACCAGAATTTTTAATAAAGGTACTAAATGCTAGTTTCTCTTCTTCAGAGCTGTGTGATATTGGGTAAGAGAACCACTCTGAGTTTCTATTTCCTGATCCATAAAATGGGTATAATAATATCTATAGAATTGTACATAGAATACCTGCTGCATAATAGATGTCCACAGTCATTGTTATTAATTTTTTTATATAACAAATATATATAGCACATATGCAAATTACTTTCTTGCATCTATTTTTTACCCTACAATTTTACTATTGTTGATAATTTCTGTCTTTCATGCTAGGAGCTTTGACTTTCATAATAATCAGCAGCTTAGGTATGGACAAAGTAGCAGTCCTGCCTTGATTAAGTTCAGGTTAATATATTGCTGTCTGTGTGACTTTCTGTGAATCAATTTCAGGATTCAAGGGAAAATGTCATCAATGCCAAATCCCATCCTGGCATTTGAAATACTTTCACATTTCCCCAGTCTCATTAGAGATAATGCTTAGGTACAACATCCTCCTTTGAACCTTCTCTTCCATTTTTGTCATTCTACCATCTCTACACACATTCCAGACAAAATTAATCTCCTGCCTCTCTGTAAAGTTGTTTACTTCACACTGATTCATGAAAACAAAACTGTTATTTATTATGAATAATGCAGCTATTAAAGATGTTGGAATGTGGAAATGTGTGTAACTACTGAAATATGATAAATTTAAAATTAAGGCAGAAAGAATTTTGGAGGCAAAAATCGCATTCAAAGAATTTGGCAAAAATCTTGGACCTTTGGCCATTTGATAACCAATTTGAGAATTTTTCTTATTGCTTGATTTATATGGGTTTGGAAGAAGTTATATGGACATCTAGGAGTACTTGTTTAGTGCTTCTTTCTTGGAAAAAGAAAGAAGGGGAAACATTAAGCAGGGAAGGAAAAAAGGCATAACATGACAATGTCATAAGTATCCTGCTTTGATGAGGACTTTTTTTTTAAACCAAGACTACATTTACAGTTTAAACTTTGTCAGATCTTCAAGAAACATGCTTATTTTTATACCATATCTTGTTGGAACAGTTTATGCACATAAAATATGGTTTTACCTGGAAGAATCCTAATGCATTTAAGACCCAAATGCCAGACAGTGTATGATGATGCCAATGAATTCATGTTGTAAATAGATGCTTAAACTGAATTATAAGTAATTATAAAGTAATTATGTAAATTATCAAGTGACAGTGAGTTAATATGTCACGTATTTGTAAGGAGAAAATTATTGTTGAAATTTTTGCAATACCAATGTTAATTACCAAAGGCTGTATTAAGGTTTAGAAAAATGCTTTACTAATCTAGGCCTGAAGATATCTGAAGGAAGTAAAAACTGTTAATCTGCAAGTCATTTGTTTTTAGACATGCAGAATTTTCTTGAATTATTAAATTTTTCTAGGAGACAAATTGGGTGAATCCAGCATAGTTTATTCTTTGTGCACCAATACTGGTACCCAGCAGTAACATTCTGCCCTCAGCCAGCATGTTAAATGGTTCTCCCAGCACCTCAAGTGGCCTTTTCCATGAAAACCATCACTATAATTATCAAACTGTGGACCCCTGGTAGCTAGCATTATTATCATTCCATCATTTTTTTTTTTT